>NC_054382.1:65665492-65981047 GCF_017654675.1 Xenopus laevis
CACCAAGGTTACGGCTCATGCTTTCGACCTATAACAGCAACCTTTTGATTTGTGAGGAGCCCTCCTCTATTCGGATGCCACCAGGTCAGTGAGAGAACCACAGCGAGAGTTCTGAGCAGGAATTGGAACCGTTAATGTGTGACAGGAGGGATGGAGATAGGGAAAATCATAGTCACAAAACAGGCCAGGGTCAAACCAATCAGACAGTGCAGTATGGAATCAATAACCAAAAATGTGGTCAAGGACACAGGCTGGGTCAAACAAATCAGTAAATGCAGTACAAAGTCAGGATTCGGAAGAATAGTCAAAAACAGGCAGGGGTTAAGGAACAGAGAAACCGACTAGAAGCCAAACCAGGAACGAGAAATAGGCTTCATGGGCAAGAAACCATTTAAATATTTGAATTTCACACCAAGTGCGATGAAGTCCTGTAGCACACTGAATGAAAAATATGCCAGGACCTGCACGTGCCAAACCCGGAGGCGCAGGTGTGTGCTGGCTGTGTGCAGAACAGGAGGTGGTGGTTATCCCTGCCACCTCCAGGTGTTATTACAATTAGTGATGGGCAAATAAATTTGCCAAATGTGAATTTCACAGCAAATGTACTCATTTCACCACCACCAAATACATGTATTTCACCGCCGGCAAATATATTTGCGAAATTGCTGCGAAAGTTCACCGGTGAAAAATCCGACACGTTGAAAACATTTGGGCATGCTTCAGAAAATTATTCGCCCCTGTTAACTTTAATGCATTTGGCCAAAATAGGCGCGTGTATAGCAATTGTCGCGGGTGTTGAAAAATAATTTTGACGCCCATTGACTTCAATGCGTTTTGCGATTCGCCCATCACTAATTACAATTTCTCTAATATAGACTGCCTTCAAAAAGTCAAACAAAAGAGCTAATTTAGAAACTCATTTTGCCGTAGAAAAAATATTCTATTCCAGTCGATCAAAATTTAGTTTTAAACTGTTTACTGCAGGTAACATAATGAAAAGAAACTGCTGATTAGTTTAGTACCCAAACCAACAAATCACATGTTGCTTTCAAACAGAATCAGCAAATGCAACCTACAAGAGGGACCTTTTTGTTTTTGAGGGCACACAACACTCATTCTATTATCTCAGAAAGAAGCCCAGTCAAAGGATTTAAAGCTTAATCCATGGCACTAGCAATTGTGTTTCTGCAAATGGATACACTATAAAAGGCAGATATTCTAAATCCTGGCTTCTTGCAGACAAGCTGGTGGAAACAGTTTAAGCAAATGAAGCCACACAGTATGCCTGCTATGGCTTCAGTTTGGCCAGTGCATCTCCTGATATTGGAATTAGTGTGCAGTTAATTGTAATCCTTTGCTTATTGCAATTATTTATAGCAATGACTGTATTACTTTTCAGATTTGTATTATGCATGGTTATATCTAGTTATAATAATGAGTAGGGATGTAGCGAACTGTTCACCGGCGAACTTGTTCGTGCGAACTTCGACCGTTCGCGTCCGCCGAATGTTCGCGAACGTCGCGCGACGTTCGCATTTTGCGTTCGCGTTCGATTCGAATACAAATCGTTCGACCATTCGACCATTCGAATTCCTTCGACCGCTAAAAATCGAACGATTTCCATTCGTTCGAACGATTGTAAGCATTCGATCGAATGAAAAGCATTTGATCGAATGTTTCGATCGTTCGATTCGAATGAAAATCGTTCGATCGAACGATTAAAATCCTTCGATCGTTCGAATCGAACGATTTTAGCAGGTGTTCGAAGTTCGCGAACTGTTCGCGAACGTTCGCATTTTTTGCCGGTGTTCGCCAAATCGGCAGTTTGCTACATCCCTAATAATGAGAATTGAAGCCTTCTTTGTGCTTTAAGAGCTGTGTTTGTAGTTAATACAATAAGCTTCAGTTTCAGACATTGGTAGTAAACATGAGATCTAACAGACTTCAATTTCTTGCAGATCTTCCTTTTGCTCTCTTAGAAAAGCAGTATGCATCTCTTTTCCAAGTGCCTATGTAGCTTTCAGTTTATACTGTATGTTTGCATTCTTCCCTCATGAATATAGCTTCTTAACCTCATTTGTTCTGATTTTACATTTGCATTTGTTAAGCTTTAGTTGCAGTTCAGTTTCTTTTCAACATTTTTATTAATCTGGAGGAAGGTTCTTTAGTAAAATTTCCCTACACCCCTACAAGTAAATCACCAGTTATGTTAGCAATATCATAGACCATCTACAATAAATATACCTGGCAGTCGACGGGGACACAATGGCACAATTGTCCGTAGGCTACTTTTCACTGCTTAGTGTAAAGGGTCTTTCTAGTTCCTGGGTGCTCTTAGTATTGTTCTCTGGTTCTGATTTCCTGTGTTTTGACCCTTGCCTGTCCCTGATTCCACCAGCCTGCTGCCTGTTCTGATTCCTGCCTGTTTGTGACCACTCTTCTGATTTCTGATTTGGTACTGCATTTGATTCTTCCTGTGTATGGCCTTATGAAGTCTAATACATTATTATTGCTTTTCGGCACCCAAATTATTGAAAGTGTGGAATGATGCCTCCCAATTTACTTACAGCACATACAATTTGGGTTTTATAATATAATCTTTTACTCTTCACCTATTTTTGTTTTCCATGAGGTATGGACTAATCATGCATAACTTTGTGCACAGTTTGCAATTCTGCAATCCTTATCTGTGGTTTATGTTGTCATAGTTTTAGGAGCTGCATCAGATTTGACAGCAGTAATAATAATACCTGGTCAGAGATTCAGTGTAAAGTTAGAAATCTCATAATCAATGTGTCAGGTTAAAAAAAAACGTGGGTACTTGTCACTGGGTGCATGTAAGTTCAGTAGCCAGGCAGGTCTTCAGTGGAGAATTAGTGCTTTATTTTTTAAGCAAAAGGAGATGTGGCATCCTTGCAACAAGATCTTGACAAACCACAATCTGGGCAGCTAAGTGGCAAATGAGATTCAATGTTGATAAATGTAAAGTCATGCACCTGAGATGTCACTTACACCCTTAATGGAACTACACTAGGCAAGTCCATAATGGAAAAGGACCTTGGAGTCCTTGTAGATAATAAACTAGGCTGTAGCAAGCAATGCCAGTCAGCAGCATCAAAGGCAAATATTGAACTGTATTAAAAGGGGTATTGATTCACGGCAGGAAGGGGTAATTTTTCCACTGTATAAAAAAGCACTGGTAAGGCCCTATCTAGAATATGCCGTACAGTATTGCATTAGAGAGGGTACAGAGAAAAGCAACTAAGCTGGTAAAAGGTATGGTTAACCTTAGCTATGAGGAAAGACTGGACAAGTTGGTCTTTCCAGTTGACATGATGTCACCCATTCTGTTTAGAAGAAAAGAGGTTCTGCCTAAATATTCTGAAGGGCTTTTTTTACAGTGAGAGCTGTGCAGATCAGGAATTCTCTCCCTGAATCAGTTGTACAGGCTGATACATTAGATTGCTAGGATTGGATGGCTTTTTAGCAAGTGAGGGAATACAGGGTTATGGAAGATAGCTCATAGTACATTTTGGAGTCAGGAAGGATTTTTTCCCCCTCTGAGGCAAATTGGAGAGGCTTCAGATGTGTTTTATTTTGCCTTCCTCTGGATCAACTAGACAGTTAGGCAGGATAAAAAAGTTAAAAGGTTCAACCTACTATACTATATTAACCTAACTTAATATGTTAAAACAACATATGTGCAAAGATGCAGTATATACTTTCACCAGCAGGGGGTCAGTAGTAACCCTACAAGCACACCCCTGAAGCTCCAGAACTACCTCTCACAAAGGCTTAACACAGACTGCCAATGAATTCAGTCTGCAGCCTTTTATAGTCTCCAAACTGCTCTATGCTGACACCATGTGATCAGCATCTACCATATAAATTTTCATTAGTATAGGCTGCCCACCCTTTTAGGAAGTGGCTTCTCTGAAAGCTCTAGGTAAGTGCTTCAGGAAACTTTGTACAATCAGTTACACTATTATATATAAAAGTAAAGCTTTCTATGCAAACTCTTTGGTATTCACATGTAGCAAACACAGATTTCAATATACAATTGCTTTAGCACCATTTAAATATACTCCCTGAATAGCTGAGTCACATGTTTCCAAGTAGGCCTCAGTTTGTTAACCAAAAATAGTTTCCACTTTTAATACCTTCATAGACAAATTATTTACATACATTATACACTTACTTATTTACACAGGTTACTGGCAGCAGCAAAACAGCATTAAAATATGAAGAAAGGGCAGTGTAAAATGACCAGTTCTGTTTAATGGATGTGTAGAGACCCCATGGTTTGGTTGGGCCAGTTAAAGTAAGCCACCACTAGAGGGCAACGAGGGAGTTTATAAATAGGAAAGAGAATAAGGGTTCTGGGCCTTTTCTCCCTTGGGCGCCTCCCAGGGAGGTACTATAGGACAAGGGATCTGGTCCCGCATAAGATTAGGTACAGCCAGTGTGAGGATTTAACTGTGTTATAGTCGCTCTAGGAGTGAAAGGTGAGTTAGGTTGTGTAGTGAGCAGCCATCGCTCCAACGAGGAGGAATAGTGGGGTTAGAACCCCATGGCATTTGGGCCACTAGCATAGGGGCTTGTTCTAAGGGTGAGTTGAGGACTAAGATAGGGTGCCAAGATCCAAGACCCCAGAAAGGGTGAGGTGAGGACCAAATCAAAGCCAAGATACAAGACCCCAAGGAAAATCCTGACCGCTAGGACTGCCCACTAAGAGGGATTTATCACCCAGTGAGAGAGGGTGAGATCCAAAGGAAGATCCTCAGAGAGTGGTGTGTTAACTTTCAATCCTATTGATGTATCAACACTTTGCATCAGAACTTGTCTGTTTAAGTCTGGAGAGTCTATGGCATGA
Source organism: Xenopus laevis (assembly GCF_017654675.1). Classification (NCBI taxonomy): domain Eukaryota; kingdom Metazoa; phylum Chordata; class Amphibia; order Anura; family Pipidae; genus Xenopus; species Xenopus laevis. The sequence continues at coordinate 65,670,366 of NC_054382.1, forward strand.
TTGATTCCTCTGCTATTTTCCTATTCCCAATAAATCATTTAAGTTGATTGCAAAGCAACGGTGTTGGATTGATTTTCTGCTGCAGCAGCTTACACCTGGTACCGGGAGTTACACGGATACACTGGGAGTATAAGGCACAGGTTCAAGCAGTTTTAGCCTGTCACACATAGCCTAAAATCCACAGCAAAAGCACATTCAAGGGTGGGCTACCAATGATTTCCACAGGAGAAATGCACAGCTTTATAAATATGGCATTTATTTTACAATGCTTTTTATACCATTTTACTTTTCTACACAGCTTGATAAACAGACCCCTTAGTTTTTGAATATATCAACTACAATAATATTTATAATGTATTAGATTAAAATACATTTTTGGTAGACAAGCAGGATTTTTGAGGGACACCAAATTGTAACACAATTTCCTTCTTTTTATTTTATAGTTCAGAGATACAAAGTCTGTTTGCATGTTCTTGCCAGACAAGCTACATTTGCCACAATAATGAAATTAACTCCTGCTCCTTATACTTTGGGTGCTTTCCCTTTCTATATAAATGCCAAAAGACACAGGAAACAACTCACCTTTCTCTTCATAATACCTCCTATCCCTACTCCAAAAGAACTAGCCAGCCATATAACTCCAGTCACACATGGAGTCGTGTCTCACCTTTTGTATCCAGGAAGGAGCAACATCTCTCCTTGTTCAGGCAAAATAAATGCATGCCCTTTGTAGTGACCATAGTGTAGTGTTGTGTAGTTCATTAAAAGATCAGTTCCAAGCCCATATTGGTAAGAGTACAGTGGTCCAAGTTTGTAAGTCTGTGCGTAAGTCTCTGTGTCATAGTGCAGTGTGTTTATTACCAAAGAAACACATGGATCATTTACAATGTGGAAGTGCAACAAACTAGTGCAATCTTCTATGTTTTTGCACTTTTCACCCTGGCACTCATACTAAATAAATTACTGCAGGTCTCTGTACTTTGCTTCATGCATGGGAGTGGACAGTTGGAGGTACTTAAGGATCACCCCACCAGTGTCTAACAGTACCCTATGGCTTAAGCTAGGGAGTGGCTGCAGAGAGAAGGAATCACTTTGCAATTAAATCATACAGCTTTGATTAATGTAGGACAGAGATTGTTTATTTGAAAAAAAAACAAGCCCTTTTGAGATTAGTCAAGTTCCTGCACATCAACTGTAAGCTATACAGGACATAAACTTTTTTTGTCTTAATAATTGGCCTGATATGCAATAGTTGTTTTCCTAAGAATAAAGATTATAATCGAGAGAATCTTTACATTTTACACCACTGCAGTCCAGATGTGTAAGGATTTAAGTACAAGGCTTAAAGAAATTATTAATTATAGCTGAGGATCAGTAGTCAGACCAATAATCCATATAAACCATATAATGTTTGTATAATATTTGTGCCCCTTTCATATGTTATGCAGAAATATTTTCTTACTGTTTACCTAACCATTCACTGAGTTTCCCTATGGGTTGTTTCTTTGAGGTAACAAGCGCCATTGTACTCTATGGCCAAAAGAACTGCAAAGTTTTATTATCAGATAGACTTGAAAAGGCATAGAAAATGTCTAACCCCAACTGAAAATTACTAGCAATATAAGAAAAAAGGTACTCTTTGTTTGAGAATTATTTATGCAGTCTGGGTGTGAAATTATCATCAAATGAATCATTGATAGTAAATAATAAAAAGGAAATGTTTTCTCTGGTGTATCATTGTAAAATGATTCAGGGATATTAGTTAACTCTAATAGTAGGCATTTTTAGTTGGATGAAAAATGCTGTAGAACCAAAATTGGGTTAGTTTTGTTGTATTAAGATTGTGTCCTGGCTTTTTTTAGGTTTTCACTGAATTGTGTTACTAAAGAAGGTGTATGGATGGACCAGTAATACTGCAAGTTGTGTTTAAAAACTGTGACACAGAATGTAGCACAACAGACCTGAAGGCAAAGCAGCATGGGAATACATATAAAAACCCCACAGTACTATTCTGGTACTATTTTACTAGGATTTCATGCAGAGAAAAACACATCAAATTCAGATTAAATATAAGAGGGTGAACAATACCATAATCTTTGCTAAAATGGACAGCTGAGAAACTGCCTCCGTGATTCTGCAAGAAAATCAGCTCCTCTACTTTGTGCAAACTGTACTTATATCCAAACAATAGTAAAAAAAAGGAAACGTACATCTGCAATGCATGTCGTATCAAAAACTCACCCCTTCGATATTAAATGCTAAGTGCTTAATTATATGACGTCAGTATTAGGAAAGCTTTTCGAAGGGTTAATAAAGGATAAGATACTGGACTTCATAGCAAATCATAATACTATGAGTTTGTGCCAGCATGGTTTTATGCGTAATAGATCTTGCCAGACTAACTTAATTTCTTTTTACGAGAATGTAAGTAGAGACCTCGATTCTGGGATGGCAGTGGATGTGATTTACTTAGACTTTGCTAAAGCATTTGATACAGTGCCACACAAAAGGTTACTGGTTAAATTAAGGAATGTTGGCCTGGAACATAGTATTTGTACCTGGATAGAGAACTGGCTAAAAGATAGACTACAAAGAGTGGTGGTAAATGGAACATTTTCTAATTGGACCAGTGTTGTTAGTGGAGTACCGCAGGGCTCTGTACTAGGTCCCTTGCTTTTCAACTTGTTTATTAATGACCTGGAGGTGGGCATTGAAAGTACTGTTTCTATTTTTGCAGATGATACTAAATTGTGCAGAACTATAGGTTCCATGCAGGATGCTGCCACTTTGCAAAGTGATCTGTCTAAACTGGAAAACTGGGCAGCAAACTGGAAAATGAGGTTCAACGTTGATAAATGCAAGGTTATGCACTTTGGCAAAAATAATATAAATGCAAGTTATACACTAAATGGCAGTGTGTTGGGAGTTTCCTTAAATGAAAAGGATCTAGGGGTCTTTGTAGATAACACGTTGTCTAATTCTGGGCAGTGTCATTCTGTGACTACTAAAGCAAATAAAGTTCTGTCTTGCATAAAAAAGGGCATTAACTCAAGGGATGAAAACATAATTATGCCTCTTTATAGGTCCTTGGTGAGGCCTCATCTGGAGTATGCAGTTCAGTTTTGGACTCCAGTCCTTAAGAGGGATATAAATGAGCTGGAGAGAGTGCAGAGACGTGCAACTAAATTGGTTAGAGGGACGGAAGACTTAAATTATGAGGGTAGACTGTCAAGGTTGGGGTTGTTTTCTCTGGAAAAAAGGCGCTTGCGAGGGGACATGATTACACTTTACAAGTACATTAGAGGACATTATAGACAAATGGCAGGGGACCTTTTTACCCATAAAGTGGATCACCGTACCAGAGGCCACCCCTTTAGACTAGAAGAAAAGAACTTTCATTTGAAGCAACGTAGAGGGTTCTTCACAGTCAGGACAGTGAGGTTGTGGAATGCACTGCCGGGTGATGTTGTGATGGCTGATTCAGTTAATGCCTTTAAGAATGGCTTGGATGATTTTTTGGACAGACATAATATCCAAGGCTATTGTGATACTAAACTCTATAGTTAGTATAGGTATGGGTATATAGAATTTTAATTAAAAGTAGGGAGGGGTGTGTGTATGGATGATGGGTTTTCATTTGGAGGGGTTGAACTTGATGGACTTTGTCTTTTTTCAACCCAATTTAACTATGTAACTATGTAACTATGTAACTATATTGGTTTTATTTTGTTTTCCCTTGCAGAAGGAGGAATGGCATAGTGTTATTGGGGGTGTGACCAGTCAGATATATAGGTAGTCTGAAATGTCTATCTTTAGCAAAGGCAAGAGCAAGCCATTAAGGTTGTACAGAGAGAATGGTACACACTGAATGCATTTCTGAAGGACAAGTTAATGGATAGTAGCCATATAATTTGATGACTCTCCTTCCCAGATGTGCTGTATTCTATCTCCTTTGTTCAGACTATCAATCAGTGTCATTGAATGGATGCATTAGCAGTACCCCTTGGTTCATTTTGAAAATATGTTGGGAAATTGATTTCCCCCAGACAATTCTGTTTATTGCATGTGCTCAGGAGATTAAGGGGCACATTTACCAATGTTCGAATGATACACTAAATTTGGATTCAAATTTACGAATTGGTTTTGAATATGAGATGTATCACACCTCGACCCTGGAAACTGTAAAGTTATAATTTGATACTTCACCACCTAAAACCTGTCAAGTTCATGTAGAAGTCATTCATTTGAAAATGTTGATAGCCTTCCTGACATTCAAGTTTTTTTTCGGAGGAAAACTCGATCTGAATTTGATTTGAATTTTCAGGTTGTTACTATCCTATTGAATGTTAGACAGTCGAGTTTTATTATAAATAACCTCCCATTTGGGTTGTAAATACAGGCGAATTTATTACTTCAAAAATCGACCTTTGACAAATAACCCCCTAAGTGTCTGTCAACACTGAATAGGAATATATCTAAAAGACAAGTTGGGAGGAATCCAACTGTAAAAATGTTGTAAATTAATAAATTAAAGAATTTATTTTCATTTAGAATACACATTGTATGTATTTAAAAAACATTTCGTTTAATGTCCTTACAAACACTTTTAAAATAGGAATTTCCTTTTGGAACCAGAATTTGATTATGGTAACACACAAGGTATTTTAGCTATTAATGTTATCAGCTGAATTGGACAATATTCATTTGATATACTGTACAAAGGTCAATAAATTATTGAATGTTATGTCAGTGCAGCAAAGTAATATTAATTATTTCTTAAAGGAACAGGGCAAGTAAAATAACAAACATGTAGTATAAAGGTGATACCTTTATTGGCTAACTAAGATAATCATAACATGCTTTCAGGATATTTAAGTTCCTGTTCTCAAAACATGCTATGATTATATTAGTTAGCCAATAAAGGTATCACCTTTATACCACCTGTTTGTTATTTTTCTTGCCCAGTGAATGGCTAATGTGCTAAAACAACTTTACCTGGAATCAGTAATACCAAAAAATTAAAATGTCTTAAAGTAATGAAAATATAATGTACTTCTGCGCTTGTAAAACTGGTGTGTTTGCTGTTATCTACTGTAGTTTATAACAAGTTGCTGATTAGCCATGGGGCAGCCATTCAAGCACAAATAACTTTTTAGTAATTACAATTTTAATCTTGGAATAAGTTAAGTTGAGAATCTACAGAATTGTTTGAAAACTGTGGTATGCAAGGTCACCTAATTAACATGAACAATATCCTGGAAGAATTGGCCAGCATCACTCTCAAACTATATGCAATGGCAGTCCAAAAGTTGGTTCTACTAGGTATTGGCTGGGGGGTAAATACAGGTAAATATGCAACTTAATCATATATTTTTTTAATATTTTTTATTAAAAGGGTTGTCTGTTGAAAAATAGACTATTTGTTAAGGCCATGAAATATGTCGTAATATATTTTTAGATTTTTATACATTTAGGCTCTAGCATCTAAAATGTATAGTGAAAATTCACAACAATGTTGATTTATTGAGTTACTTTTATCGCTGAACTTACTAAAAGGCTAAATGGCTACAGTAAGAAAACCTTGAAAATAAATAAAATAGGAAGAGAAAATCTTGCACATGAGAAAAAAATGATTGTAGACAAGCACAAAGCTTTCTGTTGCACACAATGTATTTGATCCACCTTGAAAATGAATATGTTCACAACCTTAAAAGACAGAACCAAGACATTGCTAAAGGTCTTGCATATCCTGTTCAAAAACATTTTGAAAGTAACAAAGATGAGGTTTTCATTAAGCCGAATTATAGAATATAAGAAAATTCCACAGAGTTGCAGATTACAGGAATTTATATTATGATATTCTATATACTATTTAGTGGTATGTACAGGTATGTATTTCTAAAAGGAAAGGCAATGGTTGTCTTGAGAAAATAAGCTTCAGTTCTTTCAAATTTTATTTTTATTTGCAACATCGAGCAGCAGTTCTCATTGATAAAAACTACAATTATATACTTCCACCACAAATCAGCTATCTTTGACAATGGTGATAAAAACAGCTGTACTGTACACAGTGTCGGACTGGGACACCAGGGGCCCACCCAAAAACCTTTGACCAGGGGCCCACCAATTCATTTTAGACAAGGGACCCGCTCTTAGTACTGTTATGCTTCCTCTCTTCACTCAACCTCTATTCTCCTAGTCTCTTCTTTACACACTATAATCTATTATTCCATCTATTTAGCCTCTTTGTTCTTATAGAAATAGGGAATGACCATGAAATAGGCCAAATGTCTAGCAGCATGAGGGCCCACTGACACCTGGGCCCACCGGAACTTTTCCTGGTATCCCTGTGGGCCAGTCCGTGTCAGGGAGCCGGGAGCCCCCTCTGGGGAGTAGTCCGGATCTAGGAGGAAGCCCCTCAGGAGGGATCAGGGTCGTGGTATCCAAGGGTAAGGCAGGAGAATAAACAAAGTCCAAGCACAGGTCAAAAGACAGGCGGAATACAAACAAAGTCCAGGGCCAGGCAGGGGGTCAAATGGCAGGCAGAGTATCAGCGAAGTCCAAGTCCAGGCAAGGGGTCACAACAAGGAATCAGGCAGATATAAGCAGGGGAAACAGCAAGGGAACCCAGGAATCTCTCAGGGAACAGGATCCTATTTTCGGGCGCCATCTTGGCGCCTCAGGCGTCCTTTTATCTTTGAATTTGGCGCCCTTGCGCCAGCGTCAGCGCGCCTGCGACCGTCGCGCCGTGCTGGCGTCACAACGCCGGCGTCGGAACCCACGTGGGTTCCCTGGGCGCCGCCATCTTGGATTCTTCGCCGCCGGGAGCGGACGCGACTCCTCGCGCTCCCGGCGGTCTTGACAGTACCCCCCCTCAGGACCACCGGGACTTGGTTTCTGGGGAAACTTGGAGTGGAAGTCTCTTACCAAACGAGGAGCATGCACATCACGGTGTCCCTCCCAAGAGCATTCTTCGGGGCCAAAGCCCTTCCAATGGATGAGGTATTGAAGGGACCCTCTGGAGATTCTGGAATCAAGGATTCTCTCCACCTCGAATTCTTGTTGACCCTCCACAGAGACAGCAGGAGGAGGAGATTGGACACCAGAGAAACGGTTGGAGACGGTGGGCTTCACCAGGGAGACGTGGAACACGTTGGGGATTCTCATCTCTGGTGGGAGTTGAAGTCTGATGGCTACAGGGTTAATTATCTCCAAGATGGGGAACGGACCCAGGAACTTCGGACCCAACTTGGGAGATGGCACCTTCAAGCGAATATTCCTGGAAGAGAGCCAGACACAATCACCCACCTTGTAGGGAGGAGAGGGCCTTCTACGGCGATCCGCGAAAGTCTTGTGGACTAGAGCACACTTCTCCAGATTAGACTTGGTTGCAGCCCAAATAGCAAGCATATGGGCTGCCAGATCATCTGCAGCCGGGACGTCCGACAACACGAAGTCCTGAGGAAAGGCTTGAGGGTGCTGTCCATACACCACCATAAATGGAGACCTTCCTGTGGAGGAATGACATGCATTATTATGAGCAAACTCCGCCCACGGGAGGAGGTCAGACCAATCGTCCTGGCAAAGAGACACGTGGTTCCTCAGGAACTGTTCTAAGGCTTGGTTTACACGTTCAGCTGCCCCATTCGTCTGCGGGTGGTAGGCAGACGAAAATTTAAGTGTTATTCCCAAGTCTTTACATAGAGAACGCCAGAACTTGGCGGTAAACTGGGTGCCTCTGTCGGAGACGATCTCCACCGGGAAACCATGCAGGCGGAAGATGTACTTAATAAAGAGTTGGGATAATTCCACCGCAGAGGGTAACTTCTTCAAAGGGATGAAATGGGCCATTTTGCTGAAGCGATCAATGACAACCCAGATCACAGTATTCCCACCGGAGGGAGGAAGTTCGACAATAAAGTCCATAGAGAGGTGCGTCCACGGACGAGAGGGAACCGGCAAAGGCTGTAACAACCCGCTGGGGCGGGAATGGCTAGGCTTAGAAGTGGCACAGACATTACAAGCAGCCACAAAGTCCTTTACATCCTTGCGGATATCAGGCCACCAGACTAGGCGCCTCAAGAGTTCAAGGGTCTTGGCCGGACCAGGATGTCCAGCTTGCCTGGAGCAGTGGGTTTGTTGCAGGATGGCCAGGCGAAGTTCTGGAGGGACGAAGGCCATGCCAATCGGAGTATCTTGAGGAGCCAAGGACTGCCCAGCCAGAATCTGGTCGGCAAATTGGGGATACAGAGAGGCAATGATCTTGACTGGTGGAATGATAGGTTCCTGCCTCTCAGGGTCACGGTCCACCGGAGTGAAGCTACGAGACAAGGCATCGGCCTTCAGATTCTTGGAACCTGGGCGGTAAGTCAAAACAAAGTTAAATCGGGAAAAGAAAAGGGCCCACCTGGCTTGTCTGGGATTTAGCCTCTTGAGGGACTGTATAAACTCCAGATTCTTGTGATCTGTGAAAATCTGGACAGGAATTTCAGAGCCCTCCAGGAGGTGACGCCATTCTTCAAGGGCAAGCTTGACTGCTAAGAGTTCTCGATTTCCGACATCATAGTTCTGCTCTGCGGATGAGAACTTCTTGGAGAAAAACGCACAGGGGTGCAATTTTCCATCAGTGGAGTGTCTCTGAGACAGGATAGCTCCGGCTCCGACTTCAGAAGCATCAACTTCGATGCAGAAGGGAAGTGCAGGATTGGGATGTCGGAGAACAGGAGCGGACGTGAAGGCCTCTTTCAAGGACTGAAAGGCTTCTATGGCAGATGGAGGCCACAGGCTGGGTTTACCCCCTTTCCGGATGAGGGCCAGGATAGGTGCAATGCGGGAAGAGAACCCCCGGATGAACTGTCGATAATAATTAGCAAATCCGATGAATCTCTGGATTGCCTTGGTACTCAGTGGGAGAGGCCACTCCTGGATGGCCGACACTTTCACGGGGTCCATCTCAAATCCCTCTGGAGAGATAATGTATCCTAGGAAGGGGATCTTGGATACCTCGAAGACACACTTCAAGGTCCTTGGAAAAGATCAGGATGTCGTCCAAGTATACGACTACGAACCTTCCTAGGAGATCTCGGAACACATCATTAACAAACTCCTGGAAGACGGCAGGGGCATTGCATAGGCCGAAGGGCATAACAAGATATTCATAGTGCCCATCCCGAGTGTTGAATGCCGTCTTCCATTCGTCACCCTCCCGGATGCGAATGAGGTTGTAGGCCCCCCGGAGATCCAACTTGGAGAAAATCTTTGCCCCTTTCAGCTGGTCAAATAGCTCGGCAATCAAGGGCAGGGGGTACCTGTTTTTCACGGTGATCTTATTCAGACCCCGATAGTCTATACAAGGCCGAAGGCCTCCGTCCTTCTTCTCCACAAAGAAGAACCCAGCCCCTGCAGGAGAGGTAGAAGGGCGGATAAACCCCCGCTGGAGATTTTCTTGGATGTACTCCTTCATAGCGGTAGTCTCTGCAGGAGAGAGAGGGTAGGTGCGCCCTCTGGGGGGCATAGCTCCTGGCAGGAGTTCAACCGGACAGTCGTAGGAGCGATGTGGGGGAAGGAATTCTGCAGACTTTTTACAAAACACATCAGAAAATCCCTGGTAAGTGGAGGGCAAAGTCTTTAGTTCCGCAGTGGAGACATTCACCTTCTCGAGGGGTTTTGGCGGAAGGCAATGTTGCAAGCAAAATAAACTCCAACGAGAGATCTGCTCAGTGGACCAGTCTATGGTGGGGTTATGCAGACGTAACCACGGAAGACCCAATATTACTGGAGTAGAAGGGCAGGGAATGATGAAGAAAGAAAGTTTTTCTTGATGCAGCGCCCCAACTTGTACAGATAGTTCCGCCGTGAACATTGTGACGAATTCAAACTCCAGGGGTTTGTCATCTATGGCGGTAATTCGCAGGGGTGAAGACAATGGAAGCAGGGGAATCTTCATGCGTTCGGCAAAGAAGGCGTCCATGAAATTGCCATCCGCTCCGGAGTCGAGGAAGGCCCTTTCGAAGATAGATTTACTTGCCAGGTGAATCTGCAAAGGAAGGAGAAGTCTGCGTGAATTTTCTTGATACTTCTCCTGAGGCCCTCGAGTGATGCCCCCTACATGAGAAACCTAAGACATACCTCGGGGTACAAAACTCTTGGCTTTGGCAGGACAGGCGTTGACAAAATGGGAATGCCCACCACAGTACAAACAGAGACCTGCCATACGTCTTCGAAGTCTTTCCTGCTCGGAGAGGCGAGCCTTTCCTACTTGCATAGGTTCCTCCAGGGGAGACATGGACACATGAGTCACAGGGACAGCGGGTGCTTGCAGAATCGGCCTTTGAAAGCGAGGGGCCAACATGGGAGAAAATCGTCTGCTGCGCTCTCTCTCCACCTGGTGTTCTCTGAGACGGGTGTCAACCTTAATGGATAGAGCGATCAGCCCTTCCAGGGTGTCAGGAGTCTCTCTGGAGACTAGATCATCTTTGATGCGGATGGATAGGCCTTGGTAGTATACGGCCTTGTAAGCGTCATCACACCAGGAAGTCTCCGCCATCAGAGTTCGGAAGTCTATAGCGTACTCATTGACACTGCGGCTTCCCTGCCGGAGCTGCAAGAGACGGGCAGGGGCATTCGTAACCCGACCTGGAGCATCAAAGACTATGCAAAAAGCTTGGAGAAAGTCTTTAACATCATAAGTCACCCGGGAATTCTTCTCCCAAAGAGACGTTGCCCACTCCAGTGGCTTGCCTTCCAATCGAGACATCACATACCCCACCTTGGAACGCTCACTTGGAAACTGTGTGGGTTGGAACTCAAATTGAATTTGGCATTGTGTGGCAAATCCCCTGCAGGCTTGTGGGTCCCCACTGAAGCGAGGGGGAGGTGGAATGCGAGGCTCACCTGTCGGGTAGCTTGCGTTCGTAGAGGCTGCCGCCATGGGGGGATCTCCAGCAGGTGGAGCAGCGGAGGGCGCAGAAGGCACTTGAGCTAGCAGGACATCGAGTGCTTGCCCAATGCGAACCTGCTGGTTTTCGTAGTCCTCCATGCGGGATGCCAGTCCGCGGAGCGCTCGTCCGACATGAGGTGTGGCTTCCTCAGAAGGATCCATGGCCCGAAAATAATGTCAGGGAGCCGGGAGCCCCCTCTGGGGAGTAGTCCGGATCTAGGAGGAAGCCCCTCAGGAGGGATCAGGGTCGTGGTATCCAAGGGTAAGGCAGGAGAATAAACAAAGTCCAAGCACAGGTCAAAAGACAGGCGGAATACAAACAAAGTCCAGGGCCAGGCAGGGGGTCAAATGGCAGGCAGAGTATCAGCGAAGTCCAAGTCCAGGCATGGGGTCACAACAAGGAATCAGGCAGATATAAGCAGGGGAAACAGCAAGGGAACCCAGGAATCTCTCAGGGAACAGGATCCTATTTTCGGGCGCCATCTTGGCGCCTCAGGCGTCCTTTTATCTTTGAATTTGGCGCCCTTGCGCCAGCGTCAGCGCGCCTGCGACCGTCGCGCCGTGCTGGCGTCACAACGCCGGCGTCGGAACCCACGTGGGTTCCCTGGGCGCCGCCATCTTGGATTCTTCGCCGCCGGGAGCGGACGCGACTCCTCGCGCTCCCGGCGGTCTTGACAGTCCGACACTGACTGTACATATTAAAGTAGCAAAAACTGCCAAGATTAATTACCACATTTCAACTCCACCAAACAAGAGAAGACTGCTTTAAGCCTGAGTTTATTTTATAAATCTATCTGCTAATTGTATGATCACAACAATGGTGCTAGATAATTTTCTGATCTTTTTACCCTCAATGCTGAATTGTCTCCAGCATAAAAACACTCATCACACTAGATTTAAATTGATTAGTGAAACCAATTCCTGTTTTTGTGGGACTTGAGCCAATACCTTGGTATTAATAATCTGACTGCTGTCAGAATATGAAATATAAGATGCTATACTAATTTTGGAAAAGTATCCAGCCCATAATTCAATATTGCTAATGGTAGAGTCAATATTACATGGTGTTGGGTAGCCTGTTTCAGAATCGGTTCGGTGATTTTCCATAGTGTTAAAATGTTTGGGCAGTGCCACCAGATATGAGTTAAATTACCAATATTGTTACAGTCTCTCAAGCATTGGTCAGAGGTCCCTGGATAGTATTTATGTAAAAGACTCGGAGTTTTATACCATCTGTAGAATATCTTCCTGGCATTTTCAATGTGATTAGTACATTTTGAGTATCTGTATGTCGATTGGTGAACGTCAGTTAAAGAAGGATTGTGAACAGTCCAAGTATTTGTGGGAACAATGGAAAAAAATGTTTTTCCTCCCTTCTTCCTTAAGAAGCACAGCTAGCAATAACCACACACTGTGAGATTGTGGTACTGCTAGGTGTAAGGCAAAGTTCATTCTAAAGTTTCCATACTTTCTATGTAGCTTTAGCACATTGTTTTATCGGTCTAAATATCACATGAATAAGTATGTATTATCTAGATAGCTTATTCTTATTTTAAAAAACAATTAAAAACAGTGATAGTTATATCTTTAGACAATTAATTCTGAATCCCTCTATATGTGTCTTTTCCATATTTATATTTTATATACTTTTTATATTCTCAGTGTGTGTATATATATATATATATAGATAGATAGATAGATAGATAGATAGATATATGCGTGTGTTTCACATTTGTCTATATATGTATTTATTTATACCCCTCTATATATGTGTCTTTTCCATATTTATATTTTATATACTTTTTATATCCTAATTGGAATCAAGGTAGAAACCTTTAAACCACACCTGTTTAGGCTGAACAGTGATTGGTACACTTGGCTAACGTTTCTGGATTGGTTGTTTTCTTTAATTTGTGCAATGTTTTGATTGGTGCACTTTTGTTTAAATATTTGAAGCATGGCTCTGTAAAGCCTATGATGAAGTATTTATGACAGGAAAAGCATAAGACTGTGGACACAAAAAACTAATCACTCTGAATGTATCTGCCTGGTGGAAGTTTGCCTTCATTGAATGCCTGCTCTAAAGGTTTTTTCGGTTATTTATTAAAGTCTGATTTTTTTCTGGTCAGACTTTTAAAGGGGAAAAACACAAAAAAAACAATAGATTTTTCCGTAATTTATTAAACTCCAATGGTGCTAAAAATCTAAATTAAAAAAGTTCTCCAACTTAGATCTGCCGAGTTCATGTAGAAGTCCATGGCAGAAGTCCTGTTAATATCCTGATTTGTGCTGGGTTTCGTTCAATAATTCAAAGATTTCATGGTTTCGTGCTTCATATCTGAAAAAGTTTGAGTTTTTTCCTGCACAAAAATTTTTTATAAAAAATTTAATGATAAATGGGGGAACAAGTTAGTGTGGATTTGGCTGGAGTAGTTTTCAGAAAATAGTGAGAACTTTTAAGATTTTGATAACCCCCTAGGAGTCAAATTGTTATATGCATGACAATTTGTTACATGTGCAACAATTTTTTTTCTCACTCAATAGGCGTTTTTCTGTCTTTTTTGTCTTGGCAAATTTTTTGTTGCAGTGAAATTTTCCATGGAAGATTTTTTAATTCAACAGTGACTTACCTTACTAGACTGTTAGCACTGTCTGGATCATGTGCAGTCACTGTTCCCACTACAGTTCCAACTTTTGAATTCTCGTAAATCTCCATCTCATAAAAGGGCAACGTGAACAATGGAGACTCATCTACATCTCCCACATTGACTTTTAACATTGTTGTGTCTTTAAAGGGTCCAAGATGAGAAAAACGAAAATCTAAGTGGGTATTCGCTCCTTCTATGTTAAGAGTGTATAACCTCTTTTTTTCATAGTTCAAAGCCTAAAAGACAAAATAATCACAATAATTAGTAGTTTACTGTTAGTACAGTTTCAACTTTGTATTTCTTACACATAAAAATACAAATGTTTATGGTGAATATATATACAGTGGTGCTTGAAAGTATGTGAACCCTTTAAATGTTTCTATATTTTTTGTATGAATGTAACCTAAAACATTACCTAGTTAAACATATGGTGCTGGTGTTTTCAGTCAATAGGATTACAATCAGGTGTAAGTGGGAGACCAGCATAGCCATAATAACACATTTTTGGATGTGTATTATGGCTTGAACAAAGGAGGTGTCTGAGGATCACAGAAAGAGTTGTTCATCGCCAAAAAAGATGGAAAAGGTCACAAGATTATCTCTAAAGAGTTTGGACTCAACCAATCAACAGTCACAGTACACAGATTGTGTACAAATGGAGGAAATTCAAGACCACTATTATCCTACCCAAAAGTGGCTGCCTATCAAAGATAACTCCAACCGGAAGGCGTCTAATAGTCCAAGAGGTTACAAAGGAACCCATGGAGAATGTTGATGTTCATAAGTCCACAATCATGAGAACACTGAACAGCAATGGTGTGTATGGCAGTGTAGCAAGGAGAGAACCCACTGCTCTCCCCCAAAAAATATTGCAGACCATCTACAGTTTGCTAAAGATCATGTGGACAAACTAAAAGGATACTGAAATAAGGGTTTGTGGATGGATGAAGCCAAAAAATACTTTTGTTTTAGTGAGAAGTGTTACTTTTGGAGAAAGAAAAACACTGCATTACAGCATAATAACCTTATTCCATGTGTGTAACATGGTGGTGGGAGTGTTCTGGTTTGGGCCTGTTTTTCTGTATCTGGCCCTGGACTGCTTGCTGTTATAGATGGAACAATGGATTCTGAACTATACCAGAGCATTTTAAAGGAAAATCATCTGTCCATCCATGGTTTTTCCACCAAAGAATGGTTGAAAAATAATAAAGTGAATGTTCTAGAATGGACAAGTCAAAGTCCTGACCTTAACCCAGTTCAAATGTTAAAGAAAGACCTAAAGCGAGAGGTTCATGTCATCCAAGGCCTGAAGCTGTTCTATATGGAGGAATGGGCTAAAATTCTTCTGAGTCGATGTGCAGTAATGAACAACAGTTAACACATGTTTAGTTGCAATTATTTTGTTTAACTAGGTTTTCTACTTTTAGGACTTGTTGAAAAATCAGATGATGTTTTAAGTCACATTCATATAAAAATATATTACATTTTCTGGCAAGTAAAACCTTATATGGCAGTATCACTTTAAGTTCACATTTAGGATCATGATAGAAATGATGCAGTACAGATGCAGTGTAAATGAACTGGCATTAGGGGTACACATTTTCCTTAGCAATTAACAGTATTGGTCTGTTGTTTGAAAGGAAACATCTGATTGCTTGCTGCATGTTATATCAGCAGCAAATGCAGCATCTAATTAGCCCCAATTCTTCTAATACACATGATTATGCACCATTTTCATATTTGTTAAAAGTAATTATACCATAGTTATTAATATTCACATTTTTATGTCTCCTCTATTAAAACTAATACCGTTGTAAATTCAATTTGCAAAAAGCTGTGTAGATTTTGTTTCTGATATATTTTTTGCCATCATTAATAGGGGCAGTAAAGATCTAGGTTCTGTTTTCTGTTACAGAATAAAAATATTGCACTTTTTATAAATGATTCAATTGAATAAAAAAAATATCAACATAAAAACAAAACAGTGAAAACATGTTATTTGATTGTAAATCAAGCAACACTAATGAGGAAATGTTTTAATCTGATAGTCTTGCTCTAAAAGTAGATTATGGAGTGCACACATTGTCATAAATTTCCAGTATAGATATAGTAAGAGTACATGAGTCTCCTGAGTGTATTTGTAGGTTTCATTGACATATCCAAAGCAAATTCAGCCTCATATCATTATAATGTTTCTGCATGCCTGAATGTGCACTTGCAGTGGAAAATCAGAACAGTGACACAATGCGTAAACTCGGTCTTTGTTGTTAATGTGTTCAAACATGCTTTTAAAATGATGACTTGAATCAAATGAAATAAGAATACATTATTAGCTCATGACATTGATGCTTGCCTTGAGGATATGAGAACACATTTGTTTTTCCTTATATTTTAGAGATTTATCAGTCCATCTAGTACTGATTACTGGAAGTGAAGACTAATTTCTCTGATCCAGTACACATATATTTTTATTGTTCTTCAGTGTGTAGAATCATATGGTGACTTGAAAAATTAATTTAAATATTTGATATTGTTACTTTGTGTATCACACATCTTAAATGTAGCAAAAAATGTTATAATATTTTCTTAAAAAAGCAGTCAAAACTGTTAATGCAACTCCTTTATTATTTTCTTATTCCTAAAATGCGCCATCAAATTCATATATGGTTATTCCCTGAGCTGATTATGTTATGAAGTTTTTAAAACAAAAAATATTTAGTCAATTGGTCGAGATTGTTATTTCCATTTTAACTATGTTGTAAAATTACAGTTATAGTATCATAACTCAAAAAAAATAACATCTTTGAAATCTGATGTATGGTAATAAACTCAGTAGAAGGGAGAAATGGAAAACATGTTTGCATATATCTTAAAGCAAAAAATAATGTTACAATAGTTATTTTTGTTAAACAAAATGTCTACTAACATTATATATCTCTCTATATCTCTCATGTGTTGCCTCAGCATTGATTCATTTTAATCCACAAGAACATTTATAATACACATTTCTGTGACTTCCTATAATTTAATTTGTTTTGCATTGATTGTGCTGTTTATGTGGTGAAGCATTTAGACCCTTTACTTTGACGTGTGTGCAAACCCTAATTATTGAACTTCTATATAAATTCACTGTCAGTGTCATATGTCCAAAAGTAAACATGGTGTAGGGACCCCTAGGGTTAAATGTGTCCTTAGTTTAAAGATTTGCATATTCCCGCTACTGGCCAGGAGGTGCTGTGACCACATCCTGCCTCATGGTTGCACTGATGTACTGCAAATGCCTAATGGAGTCCTGCTTCAGCCGAATTACCTATTACCTGAAGCTCTGTGTGAGTTATATGTGCCTCTCCGTATACTGTTTTTATCTATAAGTTCTTTGTGAGTTTACCAGTTTCTGTGTGAGCTGTATAGTATGTGTCTTGCTAAAACCTCATCTCTTGCGTGAGTAATCCTGTGGTCATTGTCTCTGGCAATAAACCGTTTGTTTGTTTGCACCAAAGAACCTCATGGAACCCAAGTTCCTTCCTATCTCTTCCCTCTTCTCAATTCCCTTAACCAAGTCTTAAAATTCCCTGGATTCTCAGCTATTGTTTGTAGTGAAAGAGAACTAAAATATACAGTATGCAGAAACTTTCACAAAGATCTTTTGAAGTGCATGTGCTGCTTCACAGGAGAGAACAATTTCTATAGGAATGATTTTCCTATTCCTTTACACACCTCATTTCCTGTACTACCAAGCTACTTACTCCTGCATGTTTCTATAGCCTCCTATTGTACAACACAGTAGGATGTTAATTTGAAAGCTCATAACACAACATTGCTTCCACTTAACCAGTTAAAACTGTTCATTTCAACCTAGAAAACATTTTGGAGAGTTATGGAATATTTTATACTGAATACTGCAAGTACACTTTTGTATAAATTCATATGTACAGTAAAATTAGTCAATATTTTAGTATAGTATGTACACAGCAAAATTCAATCAAAAAAATCAAATCAATTGTAATTAAGAGTTCTAACAAACATTATACATTTAACACCCTGTTCAAAAGTTAAAACTGCATTACTGTTCCTTAAAACACATACTGTACACATTCTCCTAAACAGCAATACATTGTATATGCAAAACTGTACTGTTCTATAAAAAGAAAAGAAAGTCATCAAGGAAGTCAGTGACCATATAAACAATATAGGTTATGACGTAGCATTTTCTTTGCAATATAAAAACTTTTATAGTGTAGAGATGTTTATTATGTTGGTAATTGGAAAGGGGTCAAGAAGACTATAATGGCATGGAGCCAGAGGTCTACCTGTGCCACATCCACTCAACCACATACGTACATATCAATAAAATAATTTACTGTCTGGACAGGTAAAGGTACACAAATATAAGTACTGTTCAACAATAACAATTTTAGATATACAGCAAATTTAGATATAACCAAGTATCAAATTATTTTTGGGGATCTAAAATTCATGACTGGATTCATGACTTTTATGTTTGAATTGTCAATCTACTTTTAGTTACTTCTGATTGAAGTCATTTCATATATAAATATTATATAATACCGTTTATCTTTTTTCCCTATGTGTATCTCTCTAATATTAAGAGTATATGTAGTAACACAATGAAATGAAACTTCAGTAAAATAGATTTAAAAAGTTAAGATCATGAATTTTGGATCAACATAAAAAAGTAATTTATTTAGGTCTACTAAAGAATATTTGATCTACTAAAGAGTATTTGACATTGAAAAGGAAAAGGCCTTTAAGGAGCATGTTTTATGCTGTGTAAAACAAAATTTGCCAAATAAATGGTGTAAAAAAGCTGTGTAAAATAAATGGTGAATTTATCAAGGTCTGTGTAATTTTATGCCATGCGAACAACAGATTTGCGTAAAACATTTACTCGCTTTTTTACACAGCGAAGCCTGGTGATGTATGGTGTATTATGCAACTTTTTTTTACACAGCATAATAAATATGCCCATAAGGCAAAGTGCTTTACAAGTTTGAAAACATGTACTTATGTAAAGCCAAATACTTATGTTTTGTATTAATATATTTGCCCAATACAGCCCTAAAATCACTCAATATTATTTTCCATGGTATTTTGTTTAGAGAACCAACATTTAATATTTCCCAGTTTTTTGTTCCACCATAATAAGACATGTAACCTTGAACCATGGTTATTTGCTTTTTACATCAACAGTTTGTCCTGGTATTTTATACATCTCTGTATTTATAAATGTGATGCCAAGACTTGAACCCTTGACTGTGTGATAAAGAGCCAATGCATTTTTCAAGGGCTTTTTAAGTTCACCTCTCTACCATAGTTGCTTGGTCATTATGCTCAGTAACTGTTAGCTAGCAAGATGGTCATTTCTAAAAAAAAAAAAAAAAAAAAAAAACTTGGTTTTGCATCCCTGCCTAGTTTCTGTCTTAATCATGCATCCCTGGCTGGTTCCTGCCTCATTCCTAAATCCTTGTCTAGATCTAAGTCTCTTAGTTGGTATCGACCTTGCTTACTATCTGCCCAGGGCCTGACCTGTTATTTGGGCTCTGTCTTGTCTGGTGCCTGTCCAGGCCTCAGTCTGTTTATTGGACTCTGGCTTTGTCTACTGACATTTACAATGAGCTGTTACTATACTTTACAGCTTCTACTGGTGTTATTCAGCATATGAGTGCCAGTCCAACAATACCTAATCAGTTAATCATGACTAGTCAAGCCAGACATGTCAAAGGATTTCCGTGAATGGTTAAAGTCCACAAGAAGACTCCTGCACTCCAGTAGTGGTGTGAACAGTGTGCCTTTATTGAGGTTACACAGTAAAGTTTCAAGCTCATGCTAGCCCTTCATCAGAGAGTGGAAGCTCAACTTGACATGGAATCAACATTGTACTGTAGAGTTAACAATCCTGTTACCAAGAAGCTACTTATCTCTAAATGCAATGGCACATGGTAAGATTTGTCACCAGTGGTTAAATCTGCATTACCATGAGTGACAGATCTCCTGAAAATTCTTTTTTCTTTGGCTGATATTGCGATTGCCGGAAGTAAAGCATATTGCTCACAGTGCTCTGGCTTACTCATGGGAAATTGCCTCCCTTCACATTTTCCAGCAATGAAGCCAGCTCACCATGAGTAATATGTTTTATTTTGGCAATTGAAATATAAATAAATAAGGCATTTTTAGGAGACTTGTCATCTGTGATACCATTGTCCCATTGCCCTTGGAATTAACCCTTCAAGCTAGTCTCCTTATTTGCCCAGTGTAACATTAGTTTCACAGTTGACTTATTCTTTTAGACTAACTAAATAATGATTTACTAGCATACATTAGAGCATCATACTACCAAAATTCTGTTTTTATAACTTACTTTTAAATACAAACACATACAGAGGTTTACTAGGCACAAAGGTCTAAGATGGCCCCTAGCTTCTGAGAGGGTCTATGGAGACAGTGGCCTCCACGGAACTACAAACTGTGCCAGTTGTGCCAAAAAAGGCTTTCCAGCTGACTGTTCAATTCCAGTTTGGTTAATGGACTGGATATCCAGCAGCCTGTTCCTATGATGGTCCCCCATCTGTCTGTTCTAGTGCAGGCTTCTCTCTGGCTTGTTTCTGTTTTGGTCCCCTAGCTGCTTGTTCCACTGCACACACACACGGAGCAGCCTTGTGTTCCGCCCTTTCTCCAATGATTGGCCATCAGCGAGGGAAGGGCAAGACCAACCTACACCAGGCCACTCTCATTGGGCAGCAGATGGGTTGGGAGATGCGAGTGTACACGCCCCGGTTTCTATGAACAGGAAGCTCCAGGTAGAGAGGAGTAGTGTGTGTCTCTGTATGTCTGTCTATGTGTCTGTGACAGGTACAGTGTGTGTGTATCTCTGTGTGTGTCTCTGAATGTCTGTGTGTGTCTGTGACAGGTACAGTGTGTGTGTGTGTCTCTGTATGTCTGTCTGTGTGTCTGTGACAGGTACAGTGTGTGTGTGTCTCTGTGTGTGTCTCTGTATGTCTCTGTGTGTGTCTGTGACAGGAACAGTGTGTGTGTGTGTGTGTGTCTGTATGTGTGTCTGTGACAGGTACAGTGTGTGTGTGTCTGTATGTCTGGGTGTGTGTGTGTGTGCGTGCTCGCAAGTCTGTTTTTTACTCCCAGTCCTGCTCTGCTTGGGACCTATATTATTGAGTCTATTAGAAGTATTTAGTACCATGCTTTAGGATATTAAAAACTTTGAAATGATAGTTAATAATGAATGGTAATTATTTACCATCATCAGCCTAGTTAACATAATGTTCACGGCACTTTATTATTAGGACAAAGAAAAAGCTAATCATTAAAAAATCTAGAATTTAATTAAGTAGGGCTTTGTTAAAAGGGGCATTGAAGACATAGATAGCTATACCTGTTTTAATAGTAGAGCATGCAAAATTATATTTTTTGTTTTACATTTTTAAATGCATTTATTGTGGAATATGTTTACTAAAACACATATATGTTTTCAATAAGCCCATAGCTGTTTATCTAAATCTAAAGAAGTTGCTCCCAATTTATTTTTGTACTCTAATTAGCTTACTTAAGCAAAAATGTGTTCAACTAAATATTAGTCTAATTATGTGAGTGATATTCATTGGCTTATTTGTGTAATGTATTAGGTTTGCCAATTAATTAACATTTAAAGACATGGATGTAATGAATCATCTTGTTCACAGTGCATTGTGCCTAGCGCCTTGAGGAGATCAAAACATGAATTTATTTGATTTAATACATAAGCTTTATAGTTTATTGTACTTTTTCTGTACCGCTGTTAAAGACACTGCAATATTATAAAAAACATTAATTTGTTTTCTGGAAAACAATTGCCAGGATCTAAGCAACGCTTCAATTACCATTCCAAAGTTAGATTAATATTCTAAACATACTATACAGAACTGCCATAAAATCTACTTGGTAAATAGCTGTAAATTCATGTACCAAGACTGCATTAATAAACATAACTTTAAAAAGATTAAAAAACAATCAGTGATAGAGGTGAATTTTGAATCATTGTAATTGTAGCTATACAGAAGACTCATAATTAAACAAGGTTCAGTGCGCTGATATCTTCTAAATGATGTTTGCCCAAATGCCTAAAAAAAGAAGCAATATATGGTGTAGTATGTCTTATACAAATGGTATACAGGTATAGGATCCCTTAACCAGAAACCAGATATCCAGAAAGCTCCGAATTACGTAATCCAAATTTTTAAAAAATGATATCCTTTTTCTCTGTAATAATAATAGTATAGATTGTAAAATAAAAAAATAAAAAATAATATATATATATATATATATATATATATATATATATATATATATATATATATATATATATATATATATATATATATATATATATATATATGTCTGCAACAGTTTTAGGGGATGAAAACTATTACTTATTTGTAGGGGTTTAAAAAAAAGTTGGCACATGTATCTAAAAGGATACAATAGAGTGTATAGTTATGTTTTAAATAAACTTGAAAAATTTATTTTAATCAATTACAATACCTTGTTACTAGAGTAAATGGGACCCTAACAACCACATATCAGTTTAAACGAAAAACTGAAAGCTGCAGAACAAAAAATTTAAATAATATAAAAACAGACAAAAAAAATATACCATTTGCAAAATGTAGAATGACACTGTCTTTATCAAACCAGTATATAAACCAGTATATAATTTTAACTTTCTGTTGCAAAAAACAACTAAAGCAGTTGAACAATAGAAACACTTTTGGGATTGGAAAGGTAACAGTTTAAAATATTGCCTTCACTGTTTCTCTCTACACAAATATATTTAATTTATCAATAAATATGATTGAAAAAGTTAGTGCTGATCTGATGAATTGCCAGAAAGAGGCATGAAACGCGTCAAGTGACCATACATGTCATAGAGTAGAAGTAGATCTGTAATTGATTCCTTTCATTTTAATTATTATCTCAATAAAGTCACTTTTTTTGTTTTTAACCTCTACCTGCTGATTGCTTTCTCAACCACTAAGCCCCCAAGTACATGATATTCACTGGAATGGAGACCAATAAGAGGATATTTCCATGCAGTGTGCAGTGGGCACAATGGAGGAGTGACCTCATGGATGGGGGCATGTGAGTTTCTTTTTTTATTTCAAGTATTGCTATTGCTTACCTTATTTCCGTCGCATATGACTTGATGCCTGCGTTTTTGCGCATCGTGTCGGATTGCGCCGAAAACGCTCATGGAGTTCTGCCCTTAAAGGAACATTTGCCATTGTCTTTTACATGATTTCAACAGGTTTTAGCTGTCGGTGATTGGTGTTGGTGATTGTATAAAATATAAATTCATGCAAATGAATAAATACTAAACAAACACAAAAAAAGAAGCATAAGAAACACAAGGAAGCAGTATAAACCCAACAGAAAAGAATGCTTACTTTTTTAAGCATTAAAATTCCTTCTCTTGTTTCTTTATCAGTAGATATTGAAAAAACACCATCTCCATTGGTAATTGAGTACCTGATGTCAGCATTCAATCCAATATCTGCATCATTTGCTTTGATTTTGCCAACTGCAGAGCCAACTTGTGCAGATTCAGGAACATATAACTGATAATGTTCTGTAGAAACAAAAAAAATATATATATATATATATATATATATATATGTCATACATATAAATCATAACAATTCTAATACCTAATGAGCATTAATGCATATGGCACAGCAGTTTGGCTGAACAAAATGTGAAAGAGCATCAAACTATATGTGCCTTTTGGCAATCAACAGACTGTATACAAAATTATAATATGATGATCACTGAAATGATTAAATGCAAAACAATATGAGCATTGAACATTTATATTCATTGATACCTTGGGACACATTTACTAAGCTCGAGTGAAGGATTAGAATAAAAAATACTTTGAATTTCGAAGGTTTTTTTGGCTACTTTGACCATCGAATTGGCTACTTCAACCTTTGACTATGACTTCGACTTCGAATCGCCTAATTACTTAAATATAAACCTGCCTAGTAAGCAGATAAACTATGTTTTAAAGCTACTACATATATTATATTATATTATACTTATATAGGTATATACTTATTATATTATTGACCCAAAAAGTGAACTTTGTCACATGTGAGAGTTCACAGTCACTTCCTGTTATTATTTGTATTTTCCCATACCCTCCTCTACATCGAAATGTTTTCTTTTGTAGAGGATGGAATCTAATACTGACCTGGAAAACATAAACAAACAAACTTGTTCTGATTTGTATAAGATAATTACTATAATTTTTGCTGAAAATGTAAAGTTTTGTGGTACATTTTATTGGCTAACTGAATAACAATTGCAAGCATTCGGAGCACACAGGCCCCTTTGTCAGACAAAATATAAATGAAACCTGAAAAGGCACATTATATACAGTTAGGTCCATAAATATTTGGACAGAGCCAACTTTTTTCTAATTTTGGTTCTGTAGATTACCACAATGAATGCTGTTTGGTTGTGGGCCTTTCTGTCCAAGTTTAGTCTTCATCAAGTGAAATGCTCAGGTGACTTGATCATTCAAGACTATTCCACTTCTTTGGTTTAATAGACTCCAGGGTTGCTTTGGCAGTATGTTTTGTGTCATTGTCCATCTGTATTATGAAATGCCTCACAATCAATTTGACTGCATTTAGCTGGATTTGAGCAGGCAGTATGTCTCTAAACACCTCAATTCATTTGGCTGCTTCTGTCCTGTGTGACATCATCGATAAACACTAGTGTCCCAGTGCCACTGGCAGCCATGCACGCCAGTGCATATCGATATGCCTACCTCCTGGAAAGTGTTGTTTACATGTTTGGCTACTGTGAAGGGGTTTCTCTTCACTGTGGAAATGATTGTGCGATCATCCACCACTTTTGTCTTCCGTGGATGTCCAGGTCTTTTTGCGTTGCTAAGTTCACCAGTGCTTGCTTTCTTTCTCTGGATTTACCAAACTGTAGATTTTGCCACTCCTAATATTGTAGCAATTTCTCGGATGGGTTATTTTCTGTTTTTGCAGTTTAAGGATGGCTTGTTTCACCTGCATGGAGAACTTCTTTGACCGCATGTTGTTTCTTCAAAGAAAAATCTTCCACATACAAGCACCCCTCCCTCAAATCAACTCCAGGGTTTTTATCTGCTTCATTGATAATGACATAACGAAGGAATTACCCATACCTGTTCATGAAATAGCCTTTGAGTCCAATTGCTTTTGAGCCCCTGAAATTAAGTGATTGTTTTAATTAAAAGGCTTTAGTTCCTCACATTTGTATGCAATCTTTTTGTTCAACCCACTGTATTAAAGCTGAAAGTCTGCAGTTTAGAATCTGAGTTGTTTCATTTAAAATTCATTGTGGTAATGTACAGAACCAAAGTTAGAAAAACATGGTCTCTGTCCAAATATTTATGGACCTAACTGCATACTGTTATATCACTGAAAAAGGGTTTATGGGCAATACATTCGAAAGTTACAGACAGATAGAGATAACTTGTAGAGATAATAAAAGTAATTGAGGAGAGTTGTAAATAGTCCAGGGGTCTGGGTTCAGTCAGGTCACATAATTTGAACTAGACCAAGAGAGAATATTGTAAGGTTAAGACAACAGTGCACAATTAGAAATTGGACAAGAAAAGAGTGAAGATACAGGTAAGGGTTCCACTGGGTGGGATAACATATGGAACCAGACCTTATCCACTTCACACGTCGATACCAGATTGTAACAATTGAACTACAAATAGGAATTGTGCTCTGTAAAGATAAGACAATATTTCAGCCCACTGAAAGCTTTAGTCAAGGAAGCAAACACTAGTACAGTCAGCACCTTATGTTTTTTTAAGATGTACATTGTGCTTAGCTGTCTCATTTCTTTATGTCCAGATATGACTTTAACTAAGGGATATGAGACCTAGAAAAAAACATTTGTATTTTGCCTGATGAAGCGGCCTGTTTGCTCCAAAAGCTTGCAATTGTTACTTATTCAGTTAGCCAATAAAATGTATCACCAAACTTTTCTGCATTTTTTTAATGGCTTACAGGGTACAACATCTTAAAACTAGTGATGGCCGAATAAATTCGGCAGACACGAATTTGTGGTGAATTTCCACGTTTCGCCGCAAGCAAATTAATTTGTAAAACTGCAGCTACAATTTGACAATGAAAAATCAGTGCGTCCAAAAAAAACAGTTGCACGTCAAAATTGACACACCAAAAAATTGACGTGCACTAAAATTATTCGGACGGCCATTGACTTTAATGCATTTGGACCAAATAGTAGCGTGTATAAAAATTGTCGCTCGCATCAAAATTTACTTGTGTCAAAATAATGTTGACGCCCATTGACTTCAATCCGTTTCGCAAATTTTTCGCCGTTTCGCAAATTTCATGGTAAACGGCACAGATTCGCCCATCGCTACTTAAAACTATAATTTGTGCCTAATTTTATAATCATAAACAAAAAATGGACGAAGTCTGCGCTGTTATATGTGAAGTTTCTACGGGGAAAGCAGCACCAGAGGTAGTGGATCCACACTTCCACTGTCGATAATAGTATTAAGCGGAGAGGTGCGCTAATTTCCTTTTTCAATATATACACAAACACCTAAAAAGAAAGAACTGTATATGGAGTAGTACGTTCAGCACTTCTTAAAATTTCTACGATATTAGAACTACTCACAATGCAGATCGTCAAACAAAAGCGTGTAGATTGATTTCCTGTGGCAGAGTATATGCACACGATGTAAGGCTATGCGGTAGTCCTGGAACGGCAAAAGCTACAGATAGTGAAGAATCGTCGGGAATTAAGTATAGGCCCTGCGGTCCTATAAACTTACCAAACGGCAGCAGGATAAAGCAATAAACAAACTGCAGGGTAACCGCTCGATGTCAGCGTGTTTTCTGAGACGCTGTTAGACACCAGTCTTTGGGTGGAGGCGGCCTCACAGATGTAACCAACGTCCCCAATCGTTATGTCACAATCGGCGGAGTGTATTAATTGAATAAGTAATCAAAGGAGAGAGTAAATCTTTTCAAACTTTTATTAAACAATAATTATGGCCCAACGCGTTTCATATCCTACGATACTTCCTCAGGGGCATCACACGTGTAACTTCACGTCATGGATTAAATAGAGTGAGTCATTAGTTCATTAGCCTAATTGGCAATTTGCAACAGGATTTCGTTTCTAAAACTTACAATTTAGTTTGGATATACATCAATTAAAATAAATTACAATAAAAGAGTTGTTTTTACATACATAAAACATTGTCATTTTTAGATTAAAAAACATTTTAAATCAATTTCTATATTTAAACCTTTCGGAGTAAGTGTTTTAAGTTTATGTATCCAGTATGTTTCTTCACGTGATATTACTTGTATAATATCACTCCCTCGCCAGTGATTTTTCTTCTGTACTATTCCCATAAATTTTAAAAGAGAAGGGTCTGAGTTATGATGAGTTTTAAAATGGGCTGAAACACTGTGTGTCAGTAATCCTTTTTTTATATTATTCATATGTTCCCTTATTCGAGTCTTCAGAGTTCTATTCGTTCGTCCTATGTATTGTAGGTTACAGGGACATTGTAATAAATAAATTACATTATTACTGTTACAAGTTATCAGTGATTTAATAATGAATTCTTCTTTTGTTACATTTGAGTCGAATTTTTTATAGTTTCTATCGTTAATTTTGCTTGTTTTGCATCCTTTGCAGGTTCTGCATGTAAAAAATCAGTTTAATTTTTCTTTAGAGAAATGATTGGTTATTGATTTGTGATCAACAGGTGGTAGGCAGCTTGGTGCTATTATTTGTTTAATTATGTGTGTTTTTTTTGTATATAATATATGGTTTGTTGGGTAGAATGTCTTTTAGATCTTTGTCTTTTTTCAAGATATGCCAATGTCTTTTTATAATGGCTTCTAATTTTTTATTTGAATTATTAAAGGTCGTAATGAATGAAATGGGATTGTTTGATTTATTGTTATTGATTAATCCAATTCTCTCTTTTTTATCACATCTGAGTTTGGCTTCCCTAATCGTATCTTCCTTGTATCCTCTATCTCGTAAGTGGGTGCTCAGAATTTGACATTCTTTTTCATAATCGCTTGGTTTGCTGCAGTTCCGTTTAATACGATTAAATTGTCCATAAGGTATATTGTTTAACCATTTGGTATGATGACAGCTACTGTTAAGAATGAATCCATTACAATCAGTGGGTTTCCTGTAAAGACTGGTCTCAAAATGCCCATCCTCCACAAAAATTGTAAGATCTAAAAAATTTACATTTTTTGTACAAATTAACGATAGAAACTATAAAAAATTCTACTCAAATGTAAGAAAAGAAGAATTCATTATTAAATCACTGATAACTTGTAACAGTAATAATGTAATTTATTTATTACAATGTCCCTGTAACCTACAATACATAGGACGAACGAATAGAACTCTGAAGACTCGAATAAGGGAACATATGAATAATATAAAAAAAGGATTACTGACACACAGTGTTTCAGCCCATTTTAAAACTCATCATAACTCAGACCCTTCTCTTTTAAAATTTATGGGAATAGTACAGAAGAAAAATCACTGGCGAGGGAGTGATATTATACAAGTAATATCACGTGAAGAAACATACTGGATACATAAACTTAAAACACTTACTCCGAAAGGTTTAAATATAGAAATTGATTTAAAATGTTTTTTTAATCTAAAAATGACAATGTTTTATATATGTAAAAACAACTCTTTTATTGTAATTTATTTTAATTGATGTATTTCCAAACTAAATTTTAAGTTTTAGAAACGAAATCCTGTTGCAAATTGCCAATTAGGCTAATGAACTAATGAATCACTCTATTTAATCCATGACGTGAAGTTACACGTGTGATGCCCCTGAGGAAGTATCGTAGGATATGAAACGCGTTGGGCCATAATTATTATTTAATAAAAGTTTGAAAAGATTTACTCTCCCCTTTGATTACTTATTCAATTAATACACTCCGCCTGAGGCTTGCTGACCGATTCTGACATAAGAAATAGGATACGGTGCCGATCGGGGACGTTGGTTACATCTGTGAGGCCGCCTCCACCCAAAGACTGGTGTCTAACAGCGTCTCAGAAAACACGCTGACATCGAGCGGTTACCCTGCAGTTCGTTTATTGCTTTATCCTGCTGCCGTTTGGTAAGTTTATAGGACCCGCAGGGCCTATACTTGATTCCCGATGATTCTTCACTATCTGTCACTTTTGCCGTTCCAGGACTACCGCATAGCCTTACATCGTGTGCATATACTCTGCCACAGGAAATCAATCTACATGCTTTTGTTTGACGATCTGCATTGTGAGTAGTTCTAATATCGTAGAAATTTTAAGAAGTGCTGAATGTACTACTCCATATACAGTTCTTTCTTTTTAGGTGTTTGTGTATATATTGAAAAAGGAAATTAGCGCACCTCTCCGCTTAATATAATTTTATAATCAGTAAGTAGTTTTTATTTCTTAATTTTTGATTGATCATGATATCATTTTAGTATATTAGGTTAATGAACACTGTCTAATTTTGCACCATGAAATAACTGACAATAAATCAGGTTCCCTTCGTATAAATATAGTATAGCAACATTCAGATTTCTAGCTGTTACACAACTTAACTTAATATCAGTCATCACCAGTTCATTGGGCACTTCTCACTATCTTCTATCTAGCCTATCTGCTTTTGTTCCTTTTTAACATTTGTCTATTATGAATTCCGTCAGTTCCCAACAATTTTGAACCTTTACATGTCACTTTGACGGTCCCTCTCAAAGCTAACATTTCTATATTTCTAAATCCAACCCAGTCAATTACAGATTGTTCTAATCTACAGTACAACTCTGTGAAGGTTTACATAATTTAAATACATAATTTAATCTACCACTTGATGCATACATGTCATTTTAAAGATTATAAAATCTAAAGACCAGCGTCTGAGACATCAGAATTCTTGATAATTATAGATAGAGAATACAGATAATCCTTATGTGCTTATGAACACCAGTAGAAATGTTTCAAAATCAATTCACATGGACAGTAAATGTTAAATGAAATATTACCTATTATACTGTAGTTTAATGGAAGTTCATGGAAACTTTATTTGCAGCCCCTTTGGTCCAACTGCACATCTACTATTGGAATATAAAATGTCTCTGTAATCAGTATTTATTACCTAACTATCTAAGTATAAAACCAGTTGCTGTGCTGAGACTAAACAAATACACAGCTGCCACATACAGCAACTTTTTATTCATTTGTTTGGAGCAGGTCAAGCAGAGTATATCTTATAGTGACAACTGCAGCTCTTAAGTCTTGCTGACAGAATGGCACTTTTAATGTTTAGCCAACTGGGCTGTTTGGGACTTACCACAGGGTTCCAAATGCTGCTCCAATAATATCCTCTTGTTATGGCAAAATGCCCAAAGAAATTGCCTTGATGCATAGGGAGGAATGACTTCTTAGTAAATCTAAAGGACACATTAGTTACACATGTCTTTTCTAATTATGCTTTAAGCTATTCTAACACCTGCAAGCATTTTTGATATATCATAATGGTCTTGACAAGTTGCTAGTATGCTGTCATGCTAGATATAAGTATTTGACAATGTAAAGTTAATGTACTTTTATTTTTTTAAGACCTTCATATATTAACATATACATTATTTTGAAAGGCATGTAAATAGAATACAGTAACTATGTATTTTTTTTGTAGTTTGGAACAGGATTTTGGGAAATTGTCATGTAGTAGGCAATGCAGTGCTGCTGTTCTGCTATTCTTGAAAAATGATTGATTAGCTTTCAGAAGCTAGCTTTTTCTATTTTTTTTTTTTTTATTAATGTGTAATTTATGTTTGTGTGTGTGGTGTGAAAGAAAAATTATTTTGCTAAAGTGCTGCCCAAGGCAAGGTTTTCACCTTGTCTCATTACAGAAACAGCCCTGCAAACACATGAAAGACAGCACTTTTGCTTATATTTAGTCTTTATTTCTTGAATCACTGTATGCAAAAGGTAATTGCATTGCTTCTGTTCCCTTTGTCAGACATGCTTACCAAATTAGTATTAAATATAATTTATGCAGAAAAATAGGAAGACGAAAGTGTCAGACTGAGGGGCCCACTAGAAAACCTTAGACTGTGGGCCCACTTTCAAAACTATAATTCCTCCTTTCCTCAATCAATCTCTTTATTCTGCTAGTCTTTATCTAACTATACGGTTACTATATGGTTATTTCAATATTGTCTATTTTTTTCTAATAAAGGAAATAGGGAATGACCATGAAATTGTCCAAATGGTTATAAGCCCACTGACACCTGGGCCCACTGGTTTTCCTGGTATCCCAGGGGGCCAGTGCAACACTAGAAGAAGAATGCAGGCACAAAATATAGGGGTCATTTACTAACACAATACAGTATGCAACGTCAGATGCAAATTGCCATTTTTTAACAGTAATGCAATATTCTCCTTATACTCCTTATAATTCCAGCATCAATGTGGCCAAGTGCAGCTTTGCTTTCATGGAAATGATCCCTGAGTCAAAACAGATGCTATTGCAGGTGCACATTTATATGAATCTGACACAGTAGCATCTAGATTTGAGTGGTGATTGTCATTTCCGGCTTTCTCTGTTAATGTGAAATTTGTCTCTTATCCACTGGGAGCAAGTCTACTGATGCAGCCCACAGAGGGAATCCTGAAATTACTGACAGCTTAAAGGAGAACTAAAGCTTAACTATAGCAGTAGGCTAGAAAGGAAAGCCCTGGAGCTGTAAACACGGGCTGCATGACTAGGGATCTGGATGACCAGCAGCAAGATTACACTGGTTTATGTTTAAAGATTGGCAGAATCAGACTTATCTGTGAGTGGGTGAGAAGGAATGAGTTAAGCTGGGCTGGGATTGGAGAAAGAGAGGGATGTGATGTCAGGCTAAGAAGCAGTTCACTTTCTTAACCTCTGAGGGGGTAGAAACATCACACCTACCCTGTTTTTGCATATTTTGTGAAATGTGAGTTTTTTCTTCTACATGTTCTCAAATAATAACCTAATGTGGATGTTTAACTGCATGCATATATTGTGGTATCAGTATTGTTATACAGTATAAATGTCAGTCTGCATGGTATCATTCATGTTAAATGAATGTCAAATACTTGATCCAGGGAATATTTCTGATCGCCACTGGGGTCATGAAGGAATTTTTTCCCTCTTGAGGCACAATTGGCACAATTTTTACCTACTTCTTGATCAAAACAGTGGCTATGTGATAATATATTTTGAGTTTTATTTGTCACAGAAGCATGCAAGAGCATTGCACAAGTAAATTTAGAAGAGGGAGAAAGGAGGTTCTATCCTGTGACTGCATGGTAGGTTGATTGATACAGGCACTACTACTTCTTGTGCTAGGTTACAGCCTGTTTGGATTTCTTATCATCGAGACACTGCAGATTCAAGACCAACAGCAGGACTGCTGAGTGTCTCTCATGGTGGGAGATGCAGCTCCTGCTGGTAGCAGATTTGGGGCCATCTTCTCTGTAGGTAGAGGCAGCCTAATACTCAGTGGGGGATGCCATAGTGCTGATCTCAAGTGAGGAACTGTAGAGCATAGTAATGCGCTATTATGGAATTCTGGCTTTGAATATTGCCTTGGGTTGAGGTTGGCAAAGTCCTATTTACTGGATAAAATGTGAATTAATGCTGTAGCCATTTTACACTATTTATGGCTCCTGATGTTTCATTAAGGTATGTAACAATGAGGTTCAGTGGGATGGGTGAAAACAAAGGGTCAGTTGAGGAGTCCCCTTGTCAATGTTGTACATCATGTTTTGGGCTTCTGTACCAATTCAAAGCAGCCACAGTCCTTTAGCAGTGAATGTCTGTTCCTCCAAAGATGCCCCAATAGCTCTCCATCTTCTTTTTTTGAGTTTAGGTAGTGACAAAAAATATACAGTACACCGAGAATATAAATGTCATAATATAAGGCTGATTAGTTATTAATTAACAGATAATTACTACTTGGAGGCACATGGACCAATGCAACTAGTATCAGAATTAATAATCAGAATTGTAGCACAAGCTTATCTTAAAGACAAACCTCATTTTCTACTTGATAATTTGCAACAACCCTTAAGCTGAACTTCTCAACAGCTGCTCAGAGCCCACTAAGCATTGAGTGTCAGACACTTTCCAAGATGGTGACCCCCTGTGATCATTGCTGCAATTGAGAAACTGAAATTTAGTCTGGTGCAATAAGTTCACAAAATATGGCATTTTAACCATATTCATTTAGTTATCCTTTAAAGGCAGAGAGATACAGTAACTCCAGGGTTGTCTTGCATCAATTGACACTAGCCCTGTGTGCAACTACAGTGAAGTACCAGGAACGTGCATTCATGTAAATACCATTACTGAATGACATTGTCACTTGCAGACAGTTTTGTGGTTGTAAATGAGCCCTTGTAAACATGTTTTAAAATGCAATCTTTATTTACTACCACTTAAAAATGTAAACTGTGGGGGGGTTGTTAAAATCTACTGTATGCTTTAGATATATCCCATTCTTGCCGTATCAATACACAGAAACTGGTATGATATACGTTGAGGAATATACAGTGTATAAAGATATAAAAATGTTTCCTTGGGGTGGTTGCTATACAAACAGGGCTACTTACAACAAAAGAAATTCTATATAGAATTTCTATATAGAAATAAATATATATATATATATATACATATATATATATATATATATATATATATATATATATATATATATATATATATATATATATATATATATATATATATATATATATTTATTATATATATTAAGAATGCACCAAATCCAGGATTCGGCCAAATTCTTCTGAACGGCCGAACTGAATCAGAATCCTAATTTGTATTTGCATATGCAAATTAGGATCAGTTTGGTATTCAGTTGAATCTTTCACAATGGATTCGGGGGTTAAGCCGAATCAAAATAGTTGTGTTCTGTTATGTTAGACATGCAGTCACTTCAGCCTTTGTACATTACATTAAAACATTTGGCTAACTAACTATATTAGAAACATTTTTTATTTTGCACAGCCTGTCTATTTACCCAGTTTTTATTTTTATACTGAAAAATTTCATTAAGAATTTGTATTACATTAATAGCAATTATATACTTCTTTGTGTTAAAGATACAACTGATTTCTTAATGCACAGTTTTGGCCAATTTCATATTTTTAACCCATCTAATAAATGTTTTATTTCAACCTTCATGCAACACGTAACTTTCTGTAATTTATCTGTTTACTGCTTTGGCTATAAATGTATGTACTGTAAGTAATACTTTGTCATTTATTGTTGGCTTGAGGTACCAATTCAACTTGCTTCATTTCTTACAAAGAAAATGTAAAACTGCCATTATGTAATACATTTATTTTTATGTATTTCTTAAACTCCTATTCCATAGCCAGATCATAACTGATACCAACTGTGAGTGTCATGAATTGCAATCACAATATTAACTTTAAGCCTTAAAGTATTCGTGAGATGTGGACCAGAATTGCTCTTCTAGATGAGAGGGAAATCATTTGGCACCACTGTGCCTGAATATATTACTTGGACTCTGCCGCAGTGCTGAATAGAAACTAGAACACCATTATTTGAAAATATAGTACATCAGGTATAGCCACTACTTGGTAAAAACAGATGAGCCGATGAAGTGACACAATATGAATATTTTTTACAAAAATGTAGAAGTAAGGAAAAAAAGGAATTGTATGTTTGAACTGAATGGTTTAGTTGCCTACCTGGATAAGGGGTATTTAAGAATAATATAATTGGATCACAAATACCTTAAGGCTATTAAAACTAATTAAACATTAACTAAACCAAATATATTGTTTTGCCTCCAATAAGGTTTTTTTTATATTTTGGCTGGGATCAAGTACAAGGTACAGTTTTATTATTACAGAAAAAATAGGAAATGTATTTGATTTAAATGGATTCTATGGGAGATGGCCTTCCTGTAATGCTGAGCTTTTCTGTCCAGATAAGAGCTCTGTACATGTGCATATGTAACACAGAATGGTACAATCTATTGCACTAGGCAGTCTATTGAGCATGCCGTTTAAAATTATTTACTTTTGGAAAATTTATAAAAAGCAGTGTAAAATAAAGTTACAAGTCTATATATCACTGTTATACTTATGTAGTAACACATTCAAAGTAAATGGGAAAGTCATTTAAAGTCAATGGGAAAAAATTAGATGGCAGATATATTCTCCTTGGTAAAAAAATGCAGTAAAAATACAGATTCCTTGGTCAAAATCAAACTTAGGACTCAGTGCTGCAAAGATGTGTTACTGAGTTTATTTTGTTATGTATTACAGTCTCTGTGCCTGATACAGTATATCTCCAGGTTGATCATAAGAAAAATAATAGGTTTTCATTCTTTTTCATGTTTCCTACTGCTGCATTCCATTCTGCTGTCCCATTATGAGTAGTGGTAAGGGTTATGGATAATGTCCAACTAGTAGCCCACAGGTAATATGTAGTGCTCCAAGGTACTTTTTAAAGGCCCCCAGCTTGCCTATAGGCTTCATATGATTTATAATCTGCACACACCAATATACTTCAGCAACAAGCCAGAGCAATTGATTGCTGAAAAACCAATTAAGATCAGGAATTTTTTTTTTTCAATTATGCTTGTCCAATCACAGATGGTTGAAGGTAAGCAAATCTGTACCTTATGGTTACTATTGTGTGTGTATATGTATATATATATATATATATATATATATATATATATATATATATATATATATATATATATATATATATATATATATATATATATATATATAAATTTCACATAGAGCCGCACACCAATTTCTTCTTCATAAATCAAGTGATATTTATTTGCCCTAATAAAGGCCCTAAAGAGGGCCGAAACTTTGGAAAACAAATCTATGCAAATAAATATCACTTGATTTATGAAGAAGAAATTGGTGTGCGGCTCTATGTGAAATTTGTACATAATATTTGAACCAGCACCCACAATTGCAAAATCCGGATCCGAGTGTGGCTGCCTGCAGAAAATGATATATATATATATATAGTCCACGAGGTAGCCAGCACTCTCGAAAAATAGTCCAAGGTGCCTGGGTGCAGTATCAATAATATCAGCAAAAATGTAAAAAAATGTATTGTTACATACGAGTCTGCACTGACTCGTATGTAACAATAACATTTTTTACATTTTTACTTAAGACCTGAGAGTGCGGATCTTCCTTGCTGAATATATATATATATAGATATATATATCATCATCATTTATTTATATAGCACTGTCAAGATATGCAGTGCTTATATATATATATATATATATATATATATATATATATATATATATATATATATATATATATATATATATATATATATATATATA
This sequence comes from Xenopus laevis, assembly GCF_017654675.1. Classification (NCBI taxonomy): domain Eukaryota; kingdom Metazoa; phylum Chordata; class Amphibia; order Anura; family Pipidae; genus Xenopus; species Xenopus laevis. The sequence goes on from NC_054382.1 coordinate 65,706,461, forward strand.
TATATATACACACATACATGTCTATCCGCTCTATGACCATATATGTCCATATTTGTTTAGTCACACAACTCTGGAAACAAATGAATGGGTTTCATGGAAGCTTCCTTTATTTTGATATTTTTTCCCCCTAAAGCTTTTTCCTGCCAGTTATGGTTTAACCAACCATTTATAGTATGCCATAACGACAGTAACAAACACCAGCTCGCATTGATAGAGGTCTCAAGCTTAAAGCTTTAAAGATTTCAGTATGAGAATATGTCCTGGGTAGATGTAAATCTGGTAGTAATAAAATGTCTGTAAATAATGCACATTAAACAAACTATATTGATATATTTATTCCCTTATTCTGATAAAAAACAAATCCATATATTATTATCATTGTGTGGTCCAGATGCATAAATAATTTTCCAGTTGCACACAGATAGGAGCCATTTTCTAACTTCATACATAGATAAGAGTTTAAATCAACTGGCATCTAGTTCTGTCACCTCAATCAGTCAGCTAACCAAGCAATAAACCAATATTCAAGCAATTAAAATGCTATTTTTAATAATCATTATAATACTGTATGTGTGTGTGTGTGTGTCCAGGACTTTTCCAGCTTTTCTGGTATTTTGATATTTCAAACTTTCATCCGCTGCTATCTGGTTCCTAAAAACAGAAACTCTAGCAAGTTATAGCAGTTGAAACACCAAATGGAAGCTCAGTATTAAACATTTGAAGAACATTACTGACTAGATCACAATTAAAGAATATATTTTTGTAGTGTTTATAATTCCACTGCACTAACTCTATACATGTGTACAGTACAACATTTCAAAAGTTGTTTGATATGAGCATAGTTGGATGGGCCATAGCAAGAAACTTAGTCTAGAATATGAAATGTGATGTTTACAATACTTTATACTACTTTTGTATGGATTCCTGTTCATTGCTTTTTGACATTTGTCTTATTGTATCAATAATGTTACATGCACATATTGCTATGGGTATCACAGTAAAATGCTGTATATAAAGTAAATGTAAATCCCAATAACAAAACAAAGCCATATTATATTATAGCCATACCTGAAACATTAGAAAGTCAACAAAGTAAAAATAAACATTTTCTAATGCATTAAAAGTCATATATTCATAAAACAATTGGCCCCAAAGGGACTAATTACATTTGCTAGCAAAATGTGAGCACCAAACCACTTTTTCTGCAATACTCAAGGTATTTTTTTATCCCATCAAGAAGTAAACCATCTCATTAAAGAATGTTAGCACCGCTAAGAAAATAAATGCTGTGTCCTACTTGTTATTAATTCAACAAGATATCAATTACAGGAATGTAAGAGTGAACAATGATTTATAATGATTGACAGTATACATCTGTGATACAGTATATGATATGAAAGATGGAGTACCATGTGTATATATATATATATAAAACGTTGGCTACACTGTGATGCACAATAAAAGATACAATTGCACAAAAATTGGAGTGCAGGTCCATCTTGCAACTGTATACTCATAACTGACAAAGCACCCTGAATCAAACTCTCATAAGATTGAGTGCGCTTACTTTGGACTGTATTTTATATATAAAATTAAAGACAAAAACAATCACGTTATTCACATTGTTTGTTTTTCAGCTGTAAGTGGCACATTTATCAAAGGTCGAATTTCAAATTAATGTAAGTTTTTAAAAACTCCCTTAAACTCCCATAAATTCGAAATTAATTAATAAAATTGAATTTCTTAAACTCTGATGAATAGAATCAACCCGAAAACTCGAATCAGATTCTAATCAAATTTTATTTGAATTTTAAAAACTCGAATATCAGGAAGGCTGCAAACAACTCCAAATTGATTCCTGCACTTCTCCCATTGACTTAAACAGCAATTCAGCAGGTTTTAAATGGCAAATTTGAGTTCTTAAAGGGCCAGAGTATGATAAATCTCAAAAATCAAATTCAATTTTTTTTTTAAACAACTCTCTACTCAACAGTTTTAACCAAAAAATTAACAAGTAAGGCTACATACAGCAAAACAGGACAGTCAGACAGATTTATCAAGGGTTGAATTGAAAATTAAAATTAGAAATTAAAATTTTGCAAATTTTTTTATGGTCAAAGCTCGTCAAATTTGAGTTTTTAAAAAAAAATCTAATTTGATTTTTGATATTTATCATAATCTGGCCCTTTAAGAACTCAAATTCAACTGTTTGCCACCTAAAACCTGGCAAATTACTATTTAAGTCAATGGGAGAGTTCCAGGGATCAATGTGTTTTTTGCTGCCTTCCTGACATTCAAATCAAGTTTTTTAAATTGAAATCAAATTCAATTCGAATTTGATTTCGAGTTTTTGGGTCAATTTAATTCATCCTAGTTTAAAAATGTTTAGTTTTTTAATAAATTGTGATTTTTGCTTGAATTTCGAATTTATAGGAAGTTTTTAAAAACTCACATGAATTTGAAATTCGACCTTTGATAAATGTGCCTCCAACTGTTGTCCCATGGAATTGTCTGGATAAGGTCAACAGAAAGCATATAACCCTATTGGGTTAGTGATTAGATGGTTCCAAAAAAGGAAATGAGTCATGCACATAGTAATTTAATAGCACAGCTTTTGGGTAAAAGCAATACTTGAGCCTGAAATTAACTAGACTGTTCAATTACATACCAAATAACAATTACATACCAAATACCAACAATAATTATGCCAAAATCAACCATTTGCCAAGTCAAACCGTGCCAACAGTTGCCCTGGGCCCTCTGGTACACTAGTAGCCCTGCATGTAGAAGATTGTAGACAAATCTGGAATTCCCATGAGACCTATTACAACACAGTGAACCAACTGATGAGCTATATGAGTTTTGGCCTCTAACTGTTGCTGATGGAATGAATTGAGTAGATTCTCCTATAAACAAAGCAGTTTCATAAATTTCAGTGACAAACAGGGGTTCACATGTAAATTCAATGCTTAGTTTGTTTCAGACACCCTTTTATAGTTTATAAGCACTATTAGTCAAATGGCACATTAGCTTTTTGGCAAATGTGCACACAGGGCCCTAAAGTAGTGACTTTGTATATAAAATAACAATATAGTAAAACTTGGTTTTACTAGCCCTTAAATGTGTTGCATTATATTTCTAACCTGGTTCTGTGATTTGCTATTTCACAAGTCCTACCCACTCAGAAGCTATGTCCCAATATTTTGCACTGATGATATCTACTGTAACAAGATCACAACATGCTGTCTGCAAGTTTGTATAGATGACTCTGAACTATTAACCAGGTTAGCTTTTCTGCTACCATATTTCTTGTAATGCATATATAAACAGTATATCTGATTTAGAGAAGTATTCTTGTCCAACTAAAATACTGAAGGGCCTAAGCATCAAACATTATACAGATATGCAACATCATGCAACTCCTCAAGCAGAGGTTAACGGAAATTGCAGTTCATCATTAGCAAGGGCTTGGGAACATCAGCCTTAGATCTTTGCATCAATGGACTATAATTAAAAAGTATGTTGCAGCACCTTCAAAGCTTTAACTTGGGATGTACAGATATATTTGATTTAAAAAATAAAGGCTGAAATGAAAAAGCCTAGAAATACTTTTCTTTCTGTAATATACTCATTGGTGACTCACTCAATGATACATGCCCTTTGCGTGCTTATGTTTATAAAGTTGGTGCATTTAATGTGAAAACATAATTTAGTTTTTATCCATGTTGCTACTGTACTTAAGAGCTTTTTGAACATGGCAAAATCACAAGTTGCATATATTTATGCACAAAATGTGTTAAAATGACACAACTTTGGTGTTGGAAAACATTTGCTAAACTGTTTTCACAAACTTGCGAATTTACACTTGAAAAATTGCTATCCGTATATATGCTTATATTGACCATCTCATTGTGATTTGTAAAACAATGGAAGATGGGCACAGCAGTGCAATATTTAAACTTTTAGGGTGAAACTTGCAAAACAACCATATGCAAATAAATATGCACTGTGCAGAGTTTATAAATGACCTCCACTGTTCCAACCCAGAAGTTAAGCAGCCATGTAAAAGTAACAAGTTATATCTTTACATTTCAGAAACTGCCTAACATGCACCTAACGTGTTCGGAGTTGCTGTAAAGTAAGTAAGCACACATAATTAAATGTAATTTCAAGAATTTTTCTACATTTTATTTAGGGCTGATTTCTGAACATTCGTATAACATTTGTTTCTCCAAATTGCCATTTTTAGCACCGACACCATATTTTTCACACAGTACATAATCAACTTTTCGTAATAACTATAAAATCTACACTTACAAAAAAGGGAAAGTAAAAGCTGTTGAGGTCATGTAAAAATCAGCAATTCATTCATGGTTTTAAAGGTTTTGAGACATCAAAATATTTATTGTCCTACACATTTTTAGTTCATCCCCAAAGAAATTATGGTTTTTGTATTTTTTTGGTGGCTACTTTCATTCATATTTTTTGTATTTGGATCTTTTGATAACTTTCATGGCATTCATTGTTTTAGAGACATAGGGGAAAAGTACAAAAACTTGCAAAAAGTACAAATTTGTGCACAAATAGGAACAAAAATGTGTATGTCGCAATGTAATATTCTTCATTAGATTTTTATTGCATTGTGAATCTTAATTAAGCATTGTGAAACTTTAACACCTGCTTGAAGGTGGCATAAACAAGCAAACATTACAACTTTATCAATAAGAAATTTTATTACATCCACTGCGAATTTTCGCAAACTATAAAATACACAATAGCTATCCTGCTGTTGGTTGAGAGATAAAATGTTTGCAAATGCAAAATTGTTCACTTTGCGAACATTTATGTGAATTGTGAATGATTGTTTTTGACCAATAAGGCCTCATAGGTGGTTGTTTACTAACAATAAAATAAATTTTTTTCACAAATTATTTTTGTAAAAAAAACTCAAAAGATCTATTTAGAAAAAAAAACACAAAAACCTCTAAAGTAATACTACCAAATAAAATTGACAGTTTTTGGATTTTTTCTTCATTAGAAATTGTCTGAAAAACAATTTTTTTTGAAGTTTTCAAAATATTCACAATTTTTAATGCATTGATCGGTGCTTTTTGTTCATACTTTTTCATTCAGATTTTAATAAATCCCACAACATTTCTAGTTTTATGGGCTTATTAAAAAAAAAATCTAATTGATGAGATTTTTTTCTACTTTGAATAAACTCACAATGTAAAAAAAACTCCATTGAAAACAATCATGAAAATCTTGAATACTTTGAATATTTCAAGTTTATAGTCTTAACTTGAATTAGTGAATTTACAAACCTCAAAAACTTAAATTGAAACTCGAAAACTCGAATTAAAAAAAATGGCTTGGATTTATCCTTTGACTTATTGACTTCTACACGCATTTGACAGCTTTTAGATGCCAATTACTTTTTTTCATTCGAGTTTTCGAGGTTTGTTGCCTAATAAATGCCAGACACTTGAGTTTTTGAAAATATCATTCGAATTTGTGATTAGTGGTTAATGAATCAGACCCGTTTTACTTTGCTGAAAATTGGCAAAATGGCAAAAATTTGCTGAAATGTCTTTTTTTTGATGCAAGACAAATTGTGTAACATTTTTTCACCCAGTAGTGTATGGTCATAGTTTTTTTTTTTGTGGAAAATTTTGCTCATCGCTTTTTGTGAAATTTGTTTATTCGTATTTTTTAGCTCATTTCGCTCTTTTTTTCTTTCATACCTCTAAAACCACTAAGACCCCACCTTTAATAAATAAGCTTTCATGTGTATAAATCCCCTTAAAAAATTTTTAAAGTCTTTTACCCGTTTACTAACATTCATCAATCAAATAGTGTTTTGATTTTCATGTGACTATTTTATGTACATAAGAATAGCAAATAAGTCTAGCAAAATATAAATGAGTTATGCTAAATATATGCAAAAGAACATATACCAGATAAAAAGGATATCAGTTAAGTAGGACTAAAATTAAGTACCTCCCCACTTTTTTAATATGATTTATGGATAATTAATAAAGCATAGATTTTTGTCTGTATATACTCCAGGGTCTCTCAGATTTATGTTATGTTACAGCTTTGTTACATCTGGTCATTCTCAGCACACATAAAAGTGTCTAAAACTTAAACAATTAAACTGGTTAAAACTGGTTAAAACAATCCTTGCTATCTGTAGACATAGCAATTGCTATAGGATATTTACTATACAAGTAAATATCTATTATACAGGTATGGGATCTGTTATCTGGAAACCCATTATCCAGAAAGATCTCAATTACAGGAAGTCCATTTTCCATAGACTTTAGAGGCACAATTATTAAAATAGAATTCCGACTTCATGTGAGTTTTTTTAAACTCTCTTAAATCCAATTTTACTCCAAATTCGAATGGGGTGTTATCTGTTGAAAAATGTAATTAGTAAAACTTGACAAATATTTTTTTTACTAAATTTAAGTTATGGAGATGCAATTATATAAACCCCCCAGATGCCGTGCATTCTGCAAAAAAAGGGTCCCACGCCTGAACTATATTTTGAATACATAAGATACTGTCTCAATAAAGTTTTTCTGTTCTACTCACAAACATTAACATAAGTTTTACTTTAATAATAGCATCATAGTTATTTCAATATTGGTCATTATAAAAGCAAATCCTATATAAAATAAGAGAAGGACCTGCATACTTTGAGGAAATCTTGGTGGATTATCATTGACATCAGTAAGGGTTACATTGATTGTTGTTGATCCAGAAAGTCCTCCAACTTGACCAGCCATGTCTTTAGCTTGAATAACAACAGTATAATGTTCTCTAGCTTCTCTGTCCATGTTGGGCAATGCTGTGCGGATGACACCTGTAAAACAGTAATATATTTGTAATGTTGGTATAAAGATAAATATGGTAAGATCCTCGATCTCCTCTCAATCTCTCTCATAATTTCCCACTGTAAATGGACATTATGCTCCTTGCTCAACAATGAATAGGGCTTAGGCTGAACATACATTATGCTTATAGTTTTAATTACAAAAAACATCTATGGTTTTGTTTTTTAAACTAAGCAATGCAAATATGAAAACTTCATGAAACTTCATGTTTGGTCGTGCTTGCAAGGTAGATAAATCTAATTATCTACTTTGCAAGGACTAAACAAGGGATACTTTGCTTAACTTTTGGCACCCCAACATAAATTGCTTTTCCTTTAAAGATTTAAATTAAATTCAAAATTCAATGTGCTTCTTTCTTACCCACAAAACAGCATTCTCTTCCCAAAGTCCAGTGCTATTGCAGCCACCCCCTCACAATTGCCTGCATCTGCATTGGTATGTCATGTAACTGGTGTTTGTACTTTGCTTGCATCAATCACGTGAACAATTTCTGACATGGCTCTGTAAATGGCATGTGTACCATGATTATGTTTCTAAACCCTGTTGGGTTAGCATTGGCTTACAGAAAAGATAATTTGCTTCCCAGTAACGATGCTTACAATACCTAAAGGGAGTGTAAATTCATACAAAGTTAATTTGCTTTCCAGGAGATCAATGCTACCAAGTACTATACTTGAATATATTTTTGGAGCCCATCATATACCATTGTTAAACAGTTGTAAGTTGGTAGTATTTTAAATATGCAACAGCTTTATCTACATCTTTAGAAATACAAATGTATATATCATCCTACTACAACTTCAAGTGTACCTAGACAGTATTTGGCTACTACCTTTAGAAAGATGAGTAGGAAGACACATAAACATTTATCGGGTTATTTATCAAAATCCAAAAAGTTCTCACTATTTTCTGAAAACTACACCGACAAATCAGCACAGACTTTTCCGTAAATTTTCACAAATTCTTCTTGTGCGGAAAAAGTCACAATAAAATCGTTAAAAAATCTGACCCGTAAGTTTTTTTTTAATTTATCCATCAAAACCTACGATTTTTCCATATAATCCCCAAATGCTACAATTTTTTCAGATACCTAGCGCAGCTCAGAAAATTATCCAATTGTTAGTGACATCTCCCATTGACGTTTACATGTTCTCGGCAGGTTTGAATTTGAATATTTTTTTGTCTGACTTTTAACACCATTGGACTTTAATAAATCCTGAAAAATTCAAGGATTTTTTCCTACAAAATAATTGTATTTTTCACAACCAGAGCAGTCCATCCAGAAAAATCTGTCTAATAACTCCTTTAATCTGTTATTGGATAACGACTCCCAATATAAACCAGCCCATGTGAGTTTGATGTATTATAATTAGACCTTACATGATAGGAGTGAATTACATGGATTTGTAAAATCAATTTGAGTGCTCCTTGTACAGGACTTAATATATATTTCATCATATTTAAATCCTCTTTTATAAACAGTTTTTTTTTTTAATACAATCAAAATGCAGGAACTGATTGATTGTCGGTGAAAAGGGATGACAAGAATGTGGACCAAAAATCTGATTGTCGTTTTGATATTTAATCACTTTAAATTTCTGGATTATTTCTTGGACATTCTTGGAAATCTGAACTGTCATAAATTTGCTATTACAGTTTCTTAAAATAATCACCAACACAATGAAAAAGATAATGAATAAAAGTTATTTGTTAGCATTAAAATGTTACTATTTAAGTTAAAAGGACACATCTCAATTATTAGAAATATTTCAGTTTTTTGGTCTTTTTTTTATTAAACCAACTTAAAAAAATCACACACATTAAATACTAGTAAGGCAGTAGTTGTTAAGCAAGAAACATATTTTTCTGTAAACTCATTAATCTCAGTCAAAAAACAGATGGAGAACATCCGTACTGCAAACAGTGACTTGCTCATATTTTTTCAAACTATGAGATTATTTGTACAAACAAAAGTGTAATTTGCTATGTGCAATACATATCCTAATTTTTACACATAATAGAGCATTTTCCCCAGAATTCCGGCATACACACTTTCATGCCGCCCAAGCTTTTTTTTTTTTTAGATTTAATTGAATATGATTACAGTGGATCCGGATGAAGCCTAAAATGTGTTTTTTTTTTTTTTTTTTTAATCCATAATATTGCATCATAGAAAAGCATGCCTTATATTGAACCCACAGACAACGCTATACACCTTAAGACCTTGAGATCAGTGTAGTCTTGGGAATTATATTTGTCTAAGATGCCATCACACCCAATCTTTGTGAACCATTTTTGTAATCGTGCCCCAGAGAAAACATCCCCAACTTTGATAGTCTTGCCTCATACTTTACATTCTTTATTCCTTTGACCTGTCTAATTGCACATGTTCTACCTCATTAATATGCTTCTTAAGACTGGAGCCCAACAATGCACTGCATACCCAAGGTAAACCTTACCATGGGCCTACAGTATATATAAACAGGCAAATAAGAATCAAATTCTTTAGCAGATTCTGAAAACTCTGGGACTTTCCCAATGACAGACACTGTAGCAATTTACTCACTGTGCAGAGAAGAAATTGGGCAGCCAGTTTGCTCTGCAGCTGAGTCTGTATCTCAGCCCAATAACACAAATCCTCGTCGCCACTGTGATAAACTGCTTGGATAGCAGTGTGTTAAATGATAATGCTGTGTTAGTTCAGGTGAAGCAGTCAGACCAGCACAGGAACTTTATGCATTTATTAGAACATGGCAGGTAACACAGCCCTGCTCCCCACTTGTTCTTAACTCAGACGGGAAGAGGGAAACCGGGAACAGGAAATGAATCATAAGGCAATTGCAAAACAGCAGGAATGCCCTACCAAAGCTGGTTTATACAAAACCAATAACCAAAATGTCCACAAAAGCTGGTTAATACAATATATATATATATATATATATATATATATATATATATATATATATATATATATATATATATATATATATATATATATATATATATAATTTCATTTGAGTAATGTCATTTTTATGCAAGAGCTTTGTATAAACCAGCTTTAGTACAATTCGATCTCTCTTTAAAAAAATGCAAATTGGCATTTGTATTGTATTTGTAACATTCTTTGCAGGAAAATGATTAGTTTTTCCCAACTATGTCCATAAATGAATCTAGAAAGTACAAGTTTATTATTAAAAGCAAAATAGCTAAATCTTTTTATTCTGCTTATTTAATTTCTTACAGTGACTTTTTTTTCTTATAATTCCATGTTCAAAGGTTTATAAAAAAAAATCATCGGGAAAGTTCAAACCTTCTTGAGTAATGAGGTATTAAACCTATTCTGGCTTTCTTTTATGCCATTTCTTTCTGTAGGTCAGGTGTAACAAATTGATTTATATGTGTTTCAATCTCTTTCTTTCCTCTCCTCTATTAAGCACCACAGAATCATTTGAATACATTTCCAGCATGTTCAATTATATTATGCCCAAATATAAAGAGTACAACTCAAAGAAAATATAATATTTTTTTCCCCTTTTTTCATGTTGAGTAAAGGTTTAAAATAAAAATGATGGGTCAATGAAACAGCTTATTTAAATGTAATTTTGTTATTCAGAAACATAAGCTATATTGTTGGCATGATGCCATTTTAAAGATATGTGATATTTACTCCATTTTCTGATGTCTCTCATAAAGACAGTATCATTTTTGAAAATACAAAGGACAATAGTATAGAAGACAGATGGCAGACGTCACACTATGTTGAGCAGAGATGAATGTGTGAGATTGCCTGTGTGACTGTATCTTGGAAAGGTTTTGTAGCATACATTTTATAGCTGTATTGTAACAGCATTGCAGGTTTTGTAAATCAGGAATTAGAAGCATTAGATTGGTTTTTATATGAATAGTTTAACAAAGGGTGACAAAAAATATAGTTAATATAACATCGCTGATTTTTACATACCTTTTCATAAAATATGAATGATAGAAAATATTTAATATAGTTTCCATGTAAAATATAGGACATGCAGGTACCTGCTGTGGGGCAGGTACCTACTTTCTAATGCTTCTTTTAGCAGATAACACTTACTCTATGTATTTTTATACTTATAACAATAATAAACACAGTAACAAATAATTAGTATTTAATATATTGTTTGCCCTCCCTGTTTATATTGTTTTATTGTGCTGATTTAATTGTACAGTGAGAGCTGTGAAGATGTGGAATTCTCTCCCTGAATCAGTCGTATAGGCTGATACATTAGATAACTTTAAGAAGGGGTTGGATGGCTTCTTAGCAAGTGAGGGAATACAGGGTTATGGAATATAGCTCATAGTACAAGTTAATCCAGGGACTTGTCCGATTGCCAATTTGGAGTCAGGAAGGAATTTTTTTCCCTGCAGTTAAAAAAAGTTAAAAGGTTGAACTTGATGGACGTTGAACTTACTATGTTACTGTGTTACTATGTACAGTGCTGTGTATACTTGTAGCGCTTTACAACTAAAGTTATACATGCGTCTATATACATATACATACAAAAAAGCAGAAAAAGCATACCCCTGTAAATGCTAATGGATAAGAGTTATATTTACACACTGTACAGCAAAAGTCCCCAACCAGTGGTTTGTGAGCAACTAAACCAGTGGTTGCTTACCAACCCTTTAGATGTTGCTCCCAGTGCCCTCAAAGCAGGTGCTTATTTTCTCAACTTCTGTCTTGGTTGCCTAAAAAACAGATTATGGCTAGAGATGTCGCGAACTGTTCGCCGGTGAACTTGTTCGCGCGAACATCGGGTGTTCGCGCTCGCCGGAAGTTCGCGAACGTCGCGCGACGTTCGCCATTTTGGGTTCGCCATTGTTGGCGCTTTTTTTTGCCCTCTCACCCCAGACCAGCAGGTACATGGCAGCCAATCAGGAAGCTCTCCCCTGGACCACTCCCCTTCCCTATAAAAACCGAAGCCCTGCAGCGTTTTTTCACTCTGCCTGTGTGTGCTGAAGAGATAGTGTAGGGAGAGAGCTGCTGCCTGTTAGTGATTTCAGGGACAGTTGAAAGTTTGCTGGCTAGTAATCGTTTTGATACTGCTCTGTTATTGGAGGGACAGAAGTCTGCAGGGGTTTGAGGGACATTTTAGCTTAGGTAGCTTTGCTGGCTAGTAATCTACCTTCTACTGCAGTGCTCTGTATGTAGCTGCAGTGGGCAGCTGTCCTGCTTCTGATCTCATCTGCTGACTGCTGCAATAACAGTAGTCCTTGTAAGGACTGCTTTTATTTATTTTTTTGTTGTTTTACTACTACTACTACTACTACTACTACTACTATAAGAGCCCAGTGCTATTAGTCTAGCAGTGTTGGGGAGTGGGACTGGTGTGCTAATCTGCTGCTCCTAGTAGTTCAGCAGCACCAACTTTAATTTTTTTTTTTTAATATTCATTTTTTTTTTATTTTACTTTTTTTTATTTTACTACCGCTGTAGTAGTGTATAAGTTGACCTTTTAGGCATTATTTGCCCTGTAGGCATTATTTGCACACTGTTTTCTTCAACCCGCCATCGAGCTGTGTGACCTTGTTCACATTCTGTCTAAATATCCATAATATTACCGTCTCCAGAAAAAACACCGGAGTCACTTTTTTCAAGCAGCCATAATATATTTTACGTAATCCGTATCCACCGCTGTAGTAGTGTATACGTTGGCCTTGTAGGCATTATTTGCACACTGTTTTCTTCAACCCGCCATCGAGCTGTGTGACCTTGTTCCCATTCTGTCTAAATATCCATAATATTACCGTCTCCAGAAAAAACACCGGAGTCACTTTTTTCAAGCAGCATTCATATATTTTACGTAATCCGTATCCACCGCTGTAGTAGTGTATACGTTGGCCTTGTAGGCATTATTTGCACACTGTTTTCTTCAACCCGCCATCGAGCTGTGTGACCTTGTTCCCATTCTGTCTAAATATCCATAATATTACCGTCTCCAGAAAAAACACCGGAGTCACTTTTTTCAAGCAGCATTCATATATTTTACGTAATCCGTATCCACCGCTGTAGTAGTGTATACGTTGGCCTTGTAGGCATTATTTGCACACTGTTTTCTTCAACCCGCCATCGAGCTGTGTGACCTTGTTCCCATTCTGTCTAAATATCCATAATATTACCGTCTCCAGAAAAAACACCGGAGTCACTTTTTTCGAGCAGCATTCATATATTTTACGTAATCCGTATCCACCGCTGTAGTAGTGTATACGTTGGCCTTGTAGGCATTATTTGCACACTGTTTTCTTCAACCCGCCATCGAGCTGTGTGACCTTGTTCCCATTCTGTCTAAATATCCATAATATTACCGTCTCCAGAAAAAACACCGGAGTCACTTTTTTCAAGCAGCATTCATATATTTTACGTAATCCGTATCCACCGCTGTAGTAGTGTATACGTTGGCCTTGTAGGCATTATTTGCACACTGTTTTCTTCAACCCGCCATCGAGCTGTGTGACCTTGTTCCCATTCTGTCTAAATATCCATAATATTACCGTCTCCAGAAAAAACACCGGAGTCACTTTTTTCAAGCAGCATTCATATATTTTACGTAATCCGTATCCACCGCTGTAGTAGTGTATACGTTGGCCTTGTAGGCATTATTTGCACACTGTTTTCTTCAACCCGCCATCGAGCTGTGTGACCTTGTTCCCATTCTGTCTAAATATCCATAATATTACCGTCTCCAGAAAAAACACCGGAGTCACTTTTTTCAAGCAGCATTCATATATTTTACGTAATCCGTATCCACCGCTGTAGTAGTGTATACGTTGGCCTTGTAGGCATTATTTGCACACTGTTTTCTTCAACCCGCCATCGAGCTGTGTGACCTTGTTCCCATTCTGTCTAAATATCCATAATATTACCGTCTCCAGAAAAAACACCGGAGTCACTTTTTTCAAGCAGCATTCATATATTTTACGTAATCCGTATCCACCGCTGTAGTAGTGTATACGTTGGCCTTGTAGGCATTATTTGCACACTGTTTTCTTCAACCCGCCATCGAGCTGTGTGACCTTGTTCCCATTCTGTCTAAATATCCATAATATTACCGTCTCCAGAAAAAACACCGGAGTCACTTTTTTCAAGCAGCATTCATATATTTTACGTAATCCGTATCCACCGCTGTAGTGGTGTATACGTTGGCCTTGTAGGCATTATTTGCACACTGTTTTCTTCAACCCGCCATCGAGCTGTGTGACCTTGTTCCCATTCTGTCTAAATATCCATAATATTACCGTCTCCAGAAAAAACACCGGAGTCACTTTTTTCAAGCAGCCATAATATATTTTACGTAATCCGTATCCACCGCTGTAGTAGTGTATACGTTGACCTTGTAGGCATTATTTGCACACTGTTTTCTTCAACCCGCCATCGAGCTGTGTGACCTTGTTCACATTTTGTCTAAATATTGATAATATTATCGTCTCTAGAAAAACCACTTGAGTTACTTTTTTTCAAGCAGCATTCATATATTTTACGTAATCCGTATCCACCGCTGTAGTAGTGTATACGTTGGCCTTGTAGGCATTATTTGCACACTGTTTTCTTCAACCCGCCATCGAGCTGTGTGACCTTGTTCACATTTTGTCTAAATATTGATAATATTATCGTCTCTAGAAAAACCACTTGAGTTACTTTTTTTCAAGCAGCATTCATATATTTTACGTAATCCGTATCCACCGCTGTAGTAGTGTATACGTTGACCTTGTAGGCATTATTTGCACACTGTTTTCTTCAACCCGCCATCGAGCTGTGTGACCTTGTTCACATTTTGTCTAAATATTGATAATATTATCGTCTCTAGAAAAACCACTTGAGTTACTTTTTTTCAAGCAGCATTCATATATTTTACGTAATCCGTATCCACCGCTGTAGTAGTGTATACGTTGACCTTGTAGGCATTATTTGCACACTGTTTTCTTCAACCCGCCATCGAGCTGTGTGACCTTGTTCACATTTTGTCTAAATATTGATAATATTATCGTCTCTAGAAAAACCACTTGAGTTACTTTTTTTCAAGCAGCATTCATATATTTTACGTAATCCGTATCCACCGCTGTAGTAGTGTATACGTTGACCTTGTAGGCATTATTTGCACACTGTTTTCTTCAACCCGCCATCGAGCTGTGTGACCTTGTTCACATTTTGTCTAAATATTGATAATATTATCGTCTCTAGAAAAACCACTTGAGTTACTTTTTTTCAAGCAGCATTCATATATTTTACGTAATCCGTATCCACCGCTGTAGTAGTGTATACGTTGACCTTGTAGGCATTATTTGCACACTGTTTTCTTCAACCCGCCATCGAGCTGTGTGACCTTGTTCACATTTTGTCTAAATATTGATAATATTATCGTCTCTAGAAAAACCACTTGAGTTACTTTTTTTCAAGCAGCATTCATATATTTTACGTAATCCGTATCCACCGCTGTAGTAGTGTATACGTTGACTTTGTAGGCATTATTTGCACAGTGTTTTCTTCAACCCGCCATCTAGCTGTGTGTATTATCGTTTCCAGAAAAACCAACTGAGTTTTTGTTGTTGTTGTTGTTTTTTTAAAAATAATGCCAGGCAAAGGCAGGCCGCCACGCAGAGGCCGTGCTAGGGGCCGTGCTGCTATGCAATCCTGTGGCCCTAGCAAATTGCCCAGTTTTAAAAAGCCAATGACCCTGAACTCCCAAAATGCTGAAGAGGTAGTTGACTGGCTTACACAGCACACCCCATCCTCTACCGTTTCTAACTTTACCACAACATCCTCCTCATCCTCCACTGCTATGGCCACCCCACGTAACACTTCCTCCACCACCGGTGCCCCTTCTTCACTGGGGTCAGAGGAGTTATTTTCCAATGAGTTTCTTGAACTGAGTAATGCGCAACCATTATTGCCAGAAGAAGATGAAGGAGATGAGGACCTTACACCAGATTTAATTCTGGCAGAGAACACGATAGAGATGGACATAATGAGTGATGAGGAGGAGGTCCCCGCTGCTGCTTCCTTCTGTGATGTGTCAGAAGAAATTGATGCATCTGAGGAGAATGATGATGAGGAGATTGATGTTTTGTGGGTGCCTAGTAGAAGAGAGCAAGAGGAGGGTAGTTCAGATGGAGAGACGGAGAGTCAGAGAGGCAGTAGGAGAATAAGACTTAGAAGAAGCAGGGAGGACAGCCCGCAGGGATCAGTAGGGCAACAACATGTATCGGCACCTGTGTTCAGCCGGCCAACGCACCCGCCATTGCCGCCAATACCGCCAACTCCGCCAACTTCTACTGTTACCGCCAGATCGCACACTTCCAAAAAGTCAGCAGTGTGGGATTTTTTTAATGTGTGTGCCTCTGACAAAAGCATTGTAATTTGCAATGAGTGCAGTCAGAAACTGAGCCTTGGTAAGCCCAACAGCCACATAGGTACAACTTCTATGCGAAGGCACATGAGCGGCAAGCACAAAGCACTTTGGGAGCAACACCTCAAAGGCAACAGGCAAACTAAAAGCCACACTCCTTCTGGTCCAGCATCTTACTGCTCTACCTCTGCTCTCCTTGACCCGTCTGAACCACCCTCCACTCCGCCTTCCACCTTGACCACCTGTTCCCATTCCCAGTCATCTGCCACCAGCCAAGTTTCTGTGAAGGCCATGTTTGAGCGTAAGAAGCCAATGTCTGACTGTCACCCCCTTGCCCGGCGTCTGACAGCTGGCTTGTCTGCACTCTTAGCCCGCCAGCTTTTACCATACCAGCTGGTGGACTCTGAGGCCTTCCGCAAATTTGTAGCAATTGGGACACCGCAGTGGAAGGTACCCAGCCGCAATTTTTTTTCTAAAAAGGGAATACCACACCTGTACCAACATGTGCAGAGCCAAGTTACCGCATCTCTGTCACTTAGTGTTGGGCCAAAGGTCCATATGACTACTGACGCATGGTCCTCCAAGCATGGTCAGGGCAGGTATGTCACCTACACTGCCCACTGGGTGAACTTGGTAATGGCTGGGAAGCAGGGAATGGGTAGCTCAACAACAACAGTGGAGTTGGTGTCACCGCCACGGATTGCACGCGGTTCTGCCACCACCTCTACTCCTCCATCGCTCTCTACCTCGTCTTCTTCTTCTTCTTACTCTGCTGCTGGGTCCTCCTTCTCCTCCTCCACACCTGTGCACCCCCAGCTCCCCCTAGGCTATTCGACGTGCCAGGTACGCCGTTGTCACGCTGTCTTGGGGATGACGTGCCTGGAAAGCAAAAACCATACCGGATCTGTACTCCTGTCATCTCTGCAGTCACAGGCCGATCGGTGGCTGACCCCACACCAACTGCAGATCGGAAAAGTGGTGTGTGACAATGGAAGCAATCTGTTGGCAGCGTTGAGACTAGGCAATTTAACACATGTGCCCTGCATGGCACATGTGTTAAATTTAATAGTCCAAGTTTTGTCTCCAAGTACCCAGGATTCCAGGACGTTCTCACCCAGTCCAGAAAGGTGTCGGCCCATTTCAGACGTTCCTACACAGCCATGGCATGCCTTGCTGACATTCAGCAGCGCTACAACATGCCAGTCAGGCGTTTGATTTCTGACAGCCAGACTCGCTGGAATTCAACGCTCCTTATGTTGGAACGTCTGCTGCAACAACAAAGGGCCGTCAACGAGTACCTTTTTGAACTGGGTGGTAGGACTGGATCTGCACAGCTGGGGATTTTTTTCCCCCGTTACTGGGTGCTTATGCGCGATGCCTGCAGGCTCATGCGACCTTTTGAAGAGGTGACAAATATGGTCAGTCGCACCGAAGGCACCATCAGCGACCTAATACCCTTCGCTTTCTTCCTGGAGCGTGCCGTGCGACGAGTGACAGATGAGGCTGTAGACCAGCGTGACGAGGAGCTGGAAGCGCACGATTTCTGGTCGGAATCACCAGAACGAACCCAGGCACCTGCTGCAACGCAGGGAGAGGTGCCAGAAGTGGAGTCAGAGGAGGAAGGTGGCTTTGTGGAGGAGGAGGAGGAGGACCAACAGGAGCAGGCTTCCCAGGGGGCTAGTGGTGACCTTTTGGGGACCCCTGGTCTTGTACGTGGCTGGGGGGAGGAGACCGTGGATGATGCAGTCCTTGATAATGAGGAAGCGGAGATGGATAGCTCTGCATCCAACCTTGTGAGAATGGGGTCTTTCATGCTGTCATGCCTGTTGAAGGACCCCCGTATCAAGAGGCTTAAGGAGAAGGACCTGTACTGGGTCGCAACGCTACTAGACCCTCGGTACAAGCATAAAGTGTCAGAAATGTTACCAACATACCACAAGTCCGAAAAGATGCGGCATTTACAAACCAGCCTGCAAAACATGTTGTACAAGGCTTTTAAGGGTGATGTCACTTCAGGAACTCATCAACATTCCAGGGGCAGAGGTGCCAGTAATCCTGCCACGAGCACACCTGCAAGGACAAAGCCCTTTGGCCAGTCTGTAACGTCAGACATGCAAATGTTTTTCTGTCCAAGGCAGCGCCACAACCCTTCTGGATCCACCCTCAAAGAACGCCTCGACCGGCAGGTAGCGGACTACCTGGCATTAACTGCAGATATCGACACTCTGAGGAGCGATGAACCCCTGGACTACTGGGTGCGCAGGCTTGATCTGTGGCCAGAGCTGTCACAATTTGCCATGAACCTCTTGTCTTGCCCAGCCTCAAGTGTGCTCTCAGAAAGGACCTTCAGTGCAGCAGGAGGGATTGTAACTGAGAAGAGAACTCGCCTAGGTCACAAAAGTGTCGATTACCTGACCTTTATTAAAATGAATGAGGGGTGGATCTCGGAGGGTTACTGCACGCCGGAAGACTTGTTCTGACTTCTATGCAGCTGTCCTTCTCTTCAAGCCTCATGACTCCACACACAGCTGTCCTTTAGCGTCCTCCTCCTCCCTCCGCCACCGTTACAAACTAGGGTGCAAACCCTACTGGTTTAATTTTTTCTGGCCTCTGTGCTTCAGTGGCTGCGACCAAAAAAATGCCTATTTTCTGCATTTATATGACATAATTTTTCTGGCCTCTGTGCTTCAGTGGCTGCAACCAAAAAAATTTATATTTTCAGCATTTATATGGCATAATTTTTCTGTCAACTGTGCTTCAGTGGCTGCGACCAAACAAATGCATATTTTCAGCATTTATATGGCATAATTTTTCTGGCCTCTGTGCTTCAGTGGCTGCAACCAAAAAAATTACTATTTTCAGCATTTATATGGCATAATTTTTCTGTCAACTGTGCTTCAGTGGCTGCGACCAAAAAAATGCATATTTTCTGCATTTATATGGCATAATTTTTCTGGCCTCTGTGCTTCAGTGGCTGCAACCAAAAAAATTTATATTTTCAGCATTTATATGGCATAATTTTTCTGTCAACTGTGCTTCAGTGGCTGCGACCAAAAAAATGCATATTTTCTGCATTTATATGGCATAATTTTTCTGGCCTCTGTGCTTCAGTGGCTGCAACCAAAAAAATTTATATTTTCAGCATTTATATGGCATAATTTTTCTGGCCACAGCCACTGAAGCACAGAGGCCAGAAAAAATATGCCATATAAATGCTGAAAATAGTCATTTTTTGCCATACGTTGACTCAACGTATATGGCAAAAAATGACTATTTTCAGCATTTATGTGGCATATTTTTTCTGGCAACAGTGCTTCAGTGGCTGCAACCAAAAAAACTGGGCAAACAATGTCTACAAGGTCAACGTATGGCGAAAAATTACTATTTTCAGCATTTATATGGCATATTTTTTCTGGCAACTGTGCTTCAGTGGCTGCGTCCAAAAAAACTGGGCAAACAATGTCTACAAGGTCAACGTATGGCGAAAAATTACTATTTTCAGCATTTATATGGCATATTTTTTCTGGCAACTGTGCTTCAGTGGCTGCGTCCAAAAAAACTGGGCAAACAATGCCTACAAGGTCAACGTATGGCAGTTGTTTAAAGAGAACAGTAGATTACTAGCCAGCAAAGCTACCTAAGCTAAAATGTCCCTCAAATCCCTGCAGACTTCTGTCCCTCCAATACAGAGCAGTATCAAGCAGATTACTAGCCAGCAAACTTACTATCATCTGTCCCTGAAATCACTAACAGCTCTCCCCCTACACTATCTCTTCCAAGCACACACAGGCAGATTTTTCAGATACATTTTTGCCCTTGATCCCCCTCTGGCATGCCACTGTCCAGGTCGTTGCACCCTTTAAACAACTTTAAAATCATTTTTCTGGCCAGAAATGTCTTTTCTAGATGTTAAAGTTCGCCTTCCCATTGAAGTCTATGGGGTTCGCGAACCGTTCGCGAACCGCTCGCATTTTTGCGCAAGTTCGCGAATATGTTCGCGAACTTTTTTTCCGACGTTCGCTACATCCCTAATTATGGCTGCCAATCACAAATGTCCACCAAATAGCCAACATTATCCTTTACTTGGCACTCCAGGAACTTTTATGTTATGTTATGATTGTGTTGCTCCCAAACTATTTTAACATTTGAATGTGGATCATGGGTAAAAAAAAGGTTGGGGATCCCTGCTATACAGCATTCAAGAAATATAAACGATGTTCTGTGTTTGTCATTCATAGTTACATAGTTAAATCGGGTTGAAAAAAGTCAAGTTCAACCCTTCCAAATAAAATCCCAGCATCCATACATACACCCCTCAATACTTTCACATAAATTATATATACCCATATCTATACTAACTATAGAGTTTAGTATCACAATAGCCTTTGATATTATGTCTGTCCAAGAAATCATCCAAGCCACTCTTAAAGGCATGAACAGAATCAACCATCACAACATCACCCGGCAGTGCATTCCTGTCAAGGCCTTACCGGCTGAGATGCAGAAGTCAGGACCAAGGAGGAAGCCAAAATAGGGTAGCAAAGTCCAAAACGTCACTGTCCTCACTGTGAAGAACCACCTACGTTGCTTCAAATGAAAGTTATTTTTTTCTTCTAGTCTGAAGGGGTGGCCTCTGGTGTGGTGATCCTCTTTATGGGTAAAAAGGTCCCCTGCTATTTGTCTATAATGTTATCTAATGTACCTGTAAAGCGTAATCATGTCCCTTATCAAGTGCCTTTTTACCAGAGAAAACAACCCCAACCTTGACAGTCTACCCTCATAATTTGTCTTCCATCAGTCTAACCAGTTTAGTTGCATGTCTATGCACTCTCTCCAGCTTAACCCCTCTTAAGGACTGGAGTCCAAAACTGCACTGCATACTCCAGGTGAGGCCTTACCAGGGACCTATAGAAAGGCATACTTGTGTTTTTATCCCTTGAGTTAATGCCCTTTTTATGCAAGACAGAACTTTATTTGCTTTTGTAGCCACAAAATGACACTGCCCAGAATTAGAAGATTTAAGGAAACTCCCAACACACGGCCATTTAGTGTATAACTTGCATTTATATTATTTTTGCCAATGTGCATAACCTTGCATTTATCAACATTGAACGTCATTTCCAGTTTGCTGACCAGTTTCCCAACTTAGGCAAATCACTCTGCAAAGTGGCAGCATCCTGCATGGAACCTGTAGTTCTGCACAATTAAGTATCATCTGCAAAAATAGAAACAGTACTTTCAATGCCCACCTCCAGGTCCAGTAGTGATGGGCAATTTTTTTTTTTTGGATGCCGGCATACAAAAAACGGATGCCGGCGCTAAGCTAAGCACACTATGTAACCTGGGATGAATACCATCTGGCCCCAGATTTTTGTTTATCTTAAAATGTTCTAGTCTCTTTTGAATTTCCTTATGTGTGAACCATGCATCATTAGATGTATTACTAGAATTGTGATTATTAAGAGGGTGTGATGAAAACTTACCCTAGTGGTCCAGTGGGGCTGGGATGGTGCTGCCTTGTCTGCTGGCCAAAATCCTCTGGTTTAGGGGCGCTCACTTCCGGGTTTATTGTGCGCACTGACGCTGGCGTGCTTGAATATATTTAAAGGGACCTTTGCACTGTATTCTTTGCCCATTATAGGTTTCCACATTGTGTGTTCCTGGTGCCTCTGTGCTTTCTAAGCTTCAGTATTCTGTGATCTGTTTGCCTGTTTTTGACCCCTGCCTGCTTCCGACAATTCGGACTTCTATATCCTGACCCTGCCTGGTAACCGACTCTTCTGCATCCGAATCCATTCTGATTGATCTCCTGCCATGACCCGGCCTGATTTGACTCCACTTTCTGCCTACGCCTTGTACTGCGACCTTCTGCCCAAAAGAATTTGCTTTTCAGTCGAGCCCCTTTGCTCTTCCAGAACCCTTCACTTGGCACCTCTCTTATAAAGACCTGGCGGCATCCGATTAGCCATGGGCTCCTCCCAAGATGAAAGGCGGCTGTTAAAGGCAGAAGCAAAAGTAGAGAACAGGGTGCTTAGCATCGGTTCTGGATTTAGGGTGCCGACCGTGACAGAGGGAAACTTTTATTAACTGGTTCCTCTTTTGTGTAGTCAGACGAGAAATATGAGTTCAGAATCTTTCTAAAACAGAACTCATCATATTTCCTCCAAGATCTTCCCCTGTCCCTCAGATATCACTCACAGTAAACAACACCACCTTTCATTCCACCACACAGGCACGCTGCCTAGGAGTCATCTTAGACTCTCATCTGTCTTTTTCACCACACATTCAAACACTTGCAAAATCTTGCCGTATTCAACTGCGCAACATTGCTCGAATACGACCCTATCTCAGTTCAGAATCAACTAAAACACTGATTCAGTCTCTCATCATCTCCCACCTTGATTACTGCAACTTACTCCTCACAGGTATTCCAACAAGTCAACTTTCACAACTCCAATCTATTCTAAACGTGGCCGCTAGACTCATTCATCTAGCTCGCCGCTCAACATCAGCTGCTCCCATATGTATGTCCCTTCACTGGCTCCCAATCTCTTCTAGAATCAAATTCAAATTACTCACACTCACATTCAAGGCCCTTAATAATGAAACCCCTCCCTATATTTCATCTCTAATCTCCAAATACACTCCTTCACGAAACCTATGCTCTGCTTCTGATCTTCGCCTCACTTCTCCTCTGGTCACTTCTGCCCATTCTCGTCTACAAGACTTCTCTCGGGCTTCTGCTTTTCTCTGGAACTCTCTGCCACAAGCTGTCAGACTTTCTCCTTCCTTCCAAACTTTCAAGCGCTCCTTAAAGACCCATCTGTTTAAAGAGGCCTACCTACCTTAATTAATCATTGCTGTATCAAAAATGACAAAGTGTTTAAATAATCCTAATGTCTCAATTGTACCCTAACCTTTTAGTTTGTAAACCCTATTGTACTCTGTAATCCTTGTCTGTTATCCACCATTTATTCCGTTTGCTATAACTGCAGTAAAGCACTGCGTATCTTGACAGCGCTATATAAATAAATGATGATGATGATAATCTGAGCTTTTTTTTTTGTTTTCATCAACCAGCTGACCCCTCTGATATTAAAGGTCCCATCCCTACCAGCTTTTTTTTACAATTAACATATTCAAAAATAATTTTTGATTCTTCTTACTGCTTGCTGCAATATTCTTCTCAATATCCATTTTAGCTTGCCTGATAGCTTTTTTGCATGAGTTATTGGCCACCTTGTACCTTATAAATGATTCGGCTGTCCCAGCTAACTTGAAAGCCTTAAAAGCACATTGTTTCTTATCCACCTCAACACCAACACTCTTATTGAGCCAAAAAGGTTTTGCTTTGCAACAGCTTTCCTTGCTTATAAGGGGAAGATATTGACATGTACTGTATAATTATTAAGCAACATTTTAAAGACTTCCCATTTTTGTTCTGTGTTTAATCCTGTAAAAAGCATTTCCCACTTAATATATTGCAGAGATGCCCTTAAACTGTCAAAGTTTGCATGTCTGAAATTTAGTGTTTTAGTTACTCCCTTATTGAATTGCCTCTGCAACAGAATCTCAAATGAGACCATGTTATGATCACTATTCCCTAAATGCTCACCCACACAAATGCTAGAGATGAGTTCAGTATTATTAGTTATCACAAGGTCCAAAAGAGAGTTATTCCTAGTAGGTTCTTGAACGAGCTGGAATAAAAAGTTGTCATTTAGCATATTTACTAACCTACTGGCTTTCTCTGTCTTGGAAACCCTATTACCCCAGTCAACGTCTGGATAATTGAAATCACCCATAGTAATAACTTGGCTTAGTTGTGAAGCTGTGTCTATTTGTAAGAGTAGCTGGGCTTCATACTCATCACTTATACAAGGTGATTTGTAGTATACACCAATGATAATTTTCTCTGTAATCTTTTGCCCAGGCAAAACCTCTACCCAGAGGGATTCCACTCCCTCACCAGTGCCAGCAATGGTTATTTCTTTAGTGCATGGTTTTAATTCAGGCTTTACATAAAAACACACATTCCTCCACCCTTTTTAATCCCTCTGTCCCTCCTAAAAAGGGTGTAGCCATTTAAATTCACAGTCCAGCCACATCTTTCATCCCACCAGGTCTCAGTGATACCAATTATATCATAATTTTTAGAGCATGCAATTAATTCTAGGTTTCCCATTTTTTTTTTTTTTTTAACAGGTTTCCTTTTTATTGTTTTCAAAATGAGGGATACAGAAAGCAAAAAAGAGGGAGGGGAAAGTCAAAGAAAAGAAGGTACAATAACATCATATCACAGTCAGCATACAATCAAATGTACAGCAAATTTCAGTACATCAATGCAAAGAAGCCCCTAAGTGAATATCACACCACAAGTCCCACAACTTCGGAAATTTACCCGGACACCCTCGAGCCTCATAAGTGAGTTTTATTAACGGAAGCATGTTATTAACATATTGTATCCATTCCCTCTTAACCGGAGGATCAGGGGAGATCCAGTGCATCACCAACATTTTTTTTGCATAGAATAGTAATGTCCTCACCGTTAGTCTAACATGGGCAGCCTGCAGTAGATCCTCTACCACCCCCAACAGGCAGCTTTCAGGGTTATACATATTAGGCACCTCTAGGACTTCTGAAATATATACACACACTTCCTTCCAATAGCCCACAATTGTCGGACAGGTCCATACCATGTGCCAGAAGGAACCATCCAATACCCGACATCGTGGGCACCGTGGTTCAGCCAATCTACCCATTCGAACTAGTTTGTTAGGAGCAAGGTAGGTACGCAAGAGAAACTTATGCTGGATTAACCTGTCTCTAGCTGAAATTAAAAAGCTATATAAGTGACCTGTCCCTTCCTCCCATTGGTCGATAGTAAGGGATGGCAAATCTATCTTCCACGTGTCATATGCTCTTCCAAATGGAAAAGGCAGAATAAGCAGAAGGCTAGTGTACACATACGAAACCATTTTAGGAGGATGAGATTGACGCAAGTAGGTAAGTATGACAGGTTCTGACAAGTCCCCCAAGAGTCCCCCAAATTGTGATTGGAACATATGCCGCAGTTGGAGATAACGGAACATGGGAATCGTAGGGACGTCCAGCTCCTGTTCTAATTTAATTTTGTCCACAAAAAGATTATCTACAATTAATTCTCCTAAATACTTAAGCTTCCTGGGGGCCCAATAGCCGACCGCCTCAGCTCCATGGAAATGCGGCAAATATGAATTATTCCATAGCGGAAGATAAGGGGACTCGAGTGGGAACTTAACACCAAGCAATTTCATAGCTTTTTGACAAGCCTGATAGGGTGCCAGCATACAAGGGGGCAGATTTGGGTGGTCTTTCAATTTCCGAAGGGGGCAGTTCCGTAGTGCCTCTAGCGAGCCTACCCAATGAGCCTGAAGTAAGACATTAGGATTATCTAGATCTTGCGTAAGCCACCAGTGAATATAGACTATTTGCGATGCAAGGTAGTAGTAGAGAAAGTTAGGTAACCCAAGACCTCCCTTATCATAGGGCACATTCAGAGCCTTAGAGGAAACCCGTGGCACCTTATTGTTCCACAAAAATGGAGTAATCAAGGCCTGAATTCCAGTACAAATCTCCTTATGGAGTGGGATTGGACTATTATGAAATACATAGAGATATTTAGGTAGGTAGACCATTTTAATCAAATTGACCCTCCTCCACAACGTCAGTGGCAGAGATCCCCAAACCGAGAGGGCCAATTTAAGTGTGATAGGGGTGACATTCATAGGTACAAATTGGTCCGGCTCACGATGAATGCGAATGCCCAGATATTTAAAGGACTCCACACATTGTAAACGAGCATCCGCAAGCAGATCAGAGCACCGTACCGGGTCTATAGGGAAAATAATAGATTTAGTCCAATTTATACGTAACCCCGCAAAGGTGGTGAATGAGTTAAAGATCTTTAGGACTGTCTGTAGCGAGGGGCCAGGATCTTCCAGATACAACAAGACATCGTCAGCATACAACGATATTTTTTCCACTAGGTTGCCATATCTTAATCCTTTAATCAGAGGGGTATCCCGAACCATTAACGCAAGGGGTTCAATCGCCAATGCAAATAACATTGGGGAGAGTGGACAACCCTGACGTGTGCCTCGTTGTAACTGAAATGGAGGGGTGATTACTTCATTTACTTTAATTTGTGCACTAGGATGCTTATATAGAAGTCGTATCCATTTAATAAACGGATCCCCTAACCCAAACTTCCTGAGAACCACCCATAAATAGTCCCATTCGATCGAATCGAACGCCTTTTCGGAATCTAGGGCCCCAGCTATCCTCGAGCCTGCATTGTCATGAGGTACCTGTAGGTTAAAATAGAGTCTCCTTAGGTTAACATCAGTCGAACGGCCTGGCATAAAGCCCGTCTGATCTGAATGGACCAACATAGAAATCACTGAGGACAATCGGGTAGCCAGCACCTTGGCCAAAATTTTTGCATCAACATTTAAAAGAGAGATTGGCCGGTACGAGGCACAAAGTTCTGGATCCTTGCCCTCCTTATGTATCAACACAATCAACGCCGAATAAAACGACTGTGGCAGTCAATTTTGCTCATATGATTGAGTTAGAATAGTGTGCAGCGTGCCAATAATCTCTTCTCCGAGGGCTTTATACCATTCGCTAGGTAACCCATCGAGACCCGGTGATTTAGATGTGGCCATAGAATGAACAGCATCTCTAATTTCCTGTAAGGAAATAGGCCTGTTCAGGTATTGGGCATGGTCCCCAGGAAGCCGTGGGAAGGGGATAGCGTCAAGGAAGGCATCTAATTCTCCCAAACTGTAAGTGACTCTCGTATTATACAGGGACTCGTAAAATGAGGCAAATTGAGCCGCCATCAGTTCCGGGTCAGTAATAAAGTTTCCCACCTCATCCCGAACGCCAGAAATAACCGTTTGAGGAGAGGAAATTTTTGACAGGTATGCCAACAGAGTACCTGATTTTTCCCCCTGCTCAAAACCCCGTTGAGATGCATAGAGTAGCTTCTTTTGGGTGGTTTTAGTGAGTGTGCACCGATACCTCCCCTGCGCCTGAACCAACAGGTCATGATTCTCACTAGTAGGGGACCGTATATATGCAGACTCCAACTCCTCAACCTGAGACTGTGCCAAATTCACTTCTTGTCTATTGCGAGTTCGAACTGTGTGAATCGCCTGTATTAAGGCCCCCCTGTTAACTGCCTTAAATGCATCCCATAGCACCGACGGTGCAGCAGAGCCCTGATTGTCAGCCCAATAGTGAATAGCTGAGTCTCGAGCTTTCTCCAGTACCTCTGTCTGTTTCAACCATAGTGGGCTGAGGCGCCATCTCTTAGCAGACGTAACCGGAGAAAGTGAGAGTTTTATTAACAGCAAGGAATGGTCCGAGATTGATCTAGTAATATATTCAATATGAGAAATTTTTGGTAACAATTCAGGAGATACCAGGGCCAAGTCAATGCGTGACATCGACTGATGTGACAACGAATGGCAAGAATAGGCTTTGGAGTCAGGGTGTTTAGCTCTCCAAGCATCCTGTAAACCAACGGAATCTACCCATTGGGCCAGCTTGGTAGGCCTATTATTAGTAGCATTAAGCTTGTCAATATCGGGTTGCAAATAGCCATTAAAATCCCCCACCCAGCATTGAGGACAAGGCGGTAAGAGGGCCACTTTACGTAAAATCAGGTTCAACAGATCAAAGGACAGCGGTGGAGGAATATAGACAGTAATCAGAATGAACTCGCATGTGAAAATAGTACAATGCAGAATAACATATCGGCCCCAGTGATCAGTCATAACTTGGTGTAGAGTAAAAGGAATCTGCTTTTTAACCAACACTGAGACTCCCCTTGCATGGGTGGAGAAGCAGGAGTGGTAAGTTTGAGCCACCCAGGCCTTTTTAAGCGCCAACACCCTCTGACCTGTCAGGTGGGTTTCCTGTAAACAAACAACTGCTGGGGAGTACTGCTTAAGGGAGGCAAACAATAGAGCTCTTTTAACCTTGTCGTTCAGGCCTCTTACGTTCCAAGAGGCAACAGTGAGCATCGACATATTGCAACAGATATGAAATGTACATTCATGAAGTATTGTACCAACAGGGAAAAGAAAAAAGAGAAAAGGGGAAACTGTGAAATGCAAATACCCTTCCAACCCACCCTGCTTACCTTCCCAACTCGGGCAAGCCTCATCCCCAAACTAAACAAATGCCACTGCATAAGAGCAGGGTTAACCCAATAGAGTAAGGTTTATTACTAAAACAACGTCCAAACTAGCCAGATCCGCTAGTAGAGGGAGGTTTCCATATATGAACAAGAGAGGCAAATCCCTCTGCAACTGTAAAACCAACAAAAGTCACATAAACGTAGTGAATTTAATAGAACGCCTGTAAGGTGCCCATAGGACCGCCACCATGTCCTGAACTGCTAGAGCCAAAGTCATTCCAATGGGCCCAGTCCCCATGAAGGGATGTTAGCAAGGGACATGCCAGCCTACAGTATTACTCACGGATCCACGGAAGGTCAGACTGCTAATGCCGCTCTATCCAGTCCATGGCCTCTTGCGGGGAGGTAAAAAACCTGGTGTTGTTGCCGTCCACCACCCGCAGCTTTGCAGGAAACAGAGTGGAGTACACCATACCCTTCTCACGAAGCTTCTTCCGGACTTCTGTAAACTTGGCCCGCAGCTTTTGAACCTCAATAGTGTAATCCGGAAAAAATAAAATGGTGGCCTCGCCCAGCTTCACTGGTTCCTCCTGACGCATGTAGCGGAGAACAGCATCTCGGTCACGGTAATTCAGGAGTTTGGCGATCAGCGTCCGAGGCGAAGCTCCCGGAGGGGGCCGTTGGGATGGAATCCGATGAGCCCGCTCTATAAGGAAGTGTTCGGAGAGGTGGCCAGCCGCCATCTTGTCTTTGATCAGGGTCTCCAAAAATATTTCTGGAGTGAGGCCTTCTGCACCCTCGGGTACACCCAGTACTCGGATATTGTTGCGACGTTGACGGCCCTCCAGGTCGTCAGCCCTCGCCCTGCAAGTGCGCAACTGCGCCTGTAAGTCCCGTAAGCTTTGCGGCAGCTCTCTCGTCACCTCCTCCAGGTCTGAGATACGTCGCTCAGCCTCTGTAGTTCTCTCTCTTAGGGACTGTAAATCTTGTCGTAGAAGGGCAATATCAATTTTAACCTCTTCCACACGGGTATCAATCTTGACTTCCACAGCCTGCCGAGTATCACGGATAGCTTGCAACACCTCTTTCAAAGTAGGCTCAACTGGGCCTTGGTCATCCGACACATCTTGCGAATCCGGGGCCGAGGAGGCATTACCTCTCTGAGAGCGGGCGCCATCTTGGGATTGGTGGCGGACAAATTTGTCCATCTTATTCGTCGCCGTGTCGGCTCCTTTCTTGTTACCTCCCATAGTAGTCCAGCTGGGCAATAAGGAGAGGCAACTGATGTGACCAGTAAAAATGGGAAACCGTCCCAAAAGCAGTCGTTCAGGATCAATTGAAGCGGAGCTCCTGGCTTGTGCGTCCTACTCCATTGCACGCTAGACCACGCCCCCTAGGTTTCCCATTTTACCTGACAAACTCCGTGCATTTGCCAGCATACAGCGGAGGTTACTATTTTTACTTTTTAAATTTGCTGAATTATATGTTAAGTTAGTATTAGTCTGTTTTCCGTGTAACAGAGGGACCTTTTTAGCTGGTGAACTGTATGCCCCTCTCACTACTCCCCCATGACTCCTTACTAATCCCACTGCCCCGTCTACCCTAGCTTCCCCATAATTATTTATCTCACCCCCCCCCCTTGCCTAGTTTAAACACTCCTCCAACCTCTTAGCCATTCTTTCTCCTAGCACAGTAGACCCCTTCCATTGAGGTGTAATCCATCACGACTGTATAGGTTGTACCCTAAGGAAAAATCAGCCTAGTGCTCTAGAAACCCAAACCCTTCCTTCCTACACCAAGATTTGAGCAAAATTTCAGAAAGAAATTACATTGGAAGACCTTCCCTTAATCTTTTGAGTCCAGATCCTTGAACTCACTCTTTAAGGTATTCCATCTACCATTTATTTTGTCATTAGTACCAATATGTACTGAGACAGTTGGGTCATGCCCAGCCCCACCCAATAATTTGTCTACCTGATCAACCACATGCCGAACCCTGGCACCAGGTAGACAGCAAACTGTTCGGTTGTAGCGATCCGGGCGACAAACTGTCTGACCCCACAAGGTCTTGCTCAGCGAGCAAGAGACTTCTTTTAAGATTGTCAATCGACCGAAGTCTTGCAATTTGTTGCTCTAGTGCTCTTACTCAAGCCTCCAAAGTGGCAATTGGCTCACAACCACCACGGAGTTAAGC
Organism: Xenopus laevis; assembly: GCF_017654675.1. NCBI lineage: Eukaryota > Metazoa > Chordata > Amphibia > Anura > Pipidae > Xenopus > Xenopus laevis. The sequence continues at coordinate 65,737,124 of NC_054382.1, forward strand.
AGTTTGGCTCTCTTGTTCCAAATCTGCATACAAATGGCAGAATGTGCACTGGGTCAGTCCTTCATTCTTAAATAGCTATCTTATTACTTAAGTAATTAAAAATACCACAACAATGTGTCAGTGTCACTAAGTGCAGATTTTGGTGCAGAAACACAGATGCATTGAAATAGACATGAGGGGAATTTTGAAAATGCATAATTTCATTTTTCTGAAAAATGACATTTGTACACTGGCAGGCCAATACCATATCTGTCAGTGTAGATACAGGGTAGATGGCAGTGGATAGTGTTTTGTCTTAGCATTTTCTGACCCTGGTCCAAAGTACAAGGAATATTTAATTTCTTGCTCTACTTTTCTGTGAAAAACACTCTGGCCTGGGTTACTGTCCATTCCAGCTCTACGCTGGGCTACCCTGGGCTTATGTTATATTGAAAAATGTACTATACTGCACATATACCAGCCTAGGATGGAACAAAGTATCCCTAACAAAACAGACAAGATGAAAGCACAACATTCAGATATAAACTACCCTGAGTTGGTGCATTTTTCAATAGATAAGGAAGGATAAAGTATAAGAATCTCAGAAATGTAATTACAGTATAAAAATGTTGGTTAACCTAGCAGTTCATGACAATTCAACACTTGAGTTTTACTTTATTCTATTTTTCTTTTTTAGCAATCACATGTTCTTGCTTATTTTGGTTAACAGTTGATTCATTTAATCAGTCATCCAGCTGTCACCTGTATGTGATTGGATCCAGTCACAGATGTTTGTTTTATTCATCACCTAGACAGGTTACTAAAACAATCTTTTTGCAAGTGTATTCTCTTCCCCTTTGGCATGTGATGAAAATAAACAGCTGGAAGTGCTGATTAAATAATTGTCTATTATTATAATTAATAATCACTGTGATTGCACATACTTAACATTTGATACAATATTTTGCTTTAGGCATAATTTGAAGATGAAAGTATTATAAAAAAAATGGATAACATTTTTTCTTCACCAACTGAGAAACACTGATTGAGGTTAGAAGCCCAGACGAAGGTTGCCAGATGATGTGAAAGATCAGGGACACTTCTAGAATATCCAGCTAGAATGGCTAGAGTGATTGAATTGCAATCACTGCAACCAAGCAACTTCCATTTATGAATTGTTGATTTTCAAGTGATCTGGTAACCTTAACCCTGGCTGGATCATTCCACAGCAATGGCATGCAAGGACAAGCATCAATTTACATTCCCACCAGGACCAATACATTAATAATCATCCAAATACAGTAACCACATTACTAAATACAAGACCTCATTACTAAAACATCTTCATCAAAATATTTAAGAAAGTGTTTTTATTTTATTTGAGAAATTTAGTTTTTTAATAGTTAACACAATAATATTCAAAAATATAGAAGCATATTTATTAAATGCCACCTGTTGGGCAAAAATATTATTCCCAACCAAAATTGCCGGCAAATAGAGCCAGCACTCCTGGTGCTGGTGGCCTAGCGATGGCACAGGCAATTTTTTTTAAAAAAAATACTGTTACCCCCAACTGGAGTGCGGACTTACTGAACTCACTGTGACACTTTCTAAGATGGGCCCTCACAAAAGTGTTGTAGGAAGGGTGGTGAAAGTTGAGCTGTAGGTTTTAATCTATGAAACCTTAAGAAATGAATAAGTGCCAGTGATTCCTAAGCAATATAGCCATTAATAGTGGCAAAGCTACACACTTAGCTACAACTAATAGTGAGGGATTATATATTTAGTTGTATAACACAGGTTAAGAAAGATACAGACAAATATACACTATTACCTGTAGCTGGAACTTGCAAAGGATAGTCTCATTACTTAGGCAGACCTCATGGAAATGGATTCAATCTGATCTCAGGGATAAGAAATAGCCTGAGTGCCTTAACAGCCTGTGGTGCTACACATTGGACTACTGCCACCATACTACCACTCTTAACTCTGAAGTCTGTGTTAAGGGACACTTTCTTTGCGATGGGTTCAACTTGGACTCCTAAACTAAAGCCTACCTCCATCTCGGTCAAGGAAAAAAGAAAGAGACATATTATCTCTTATTATATACAGTATATAAGGACAGGAAATAGTCACTTAATCCCTGGGCCAATTGGGAGACCTTCTTCTCGTAGGGCAAAGTTGTCATATGGGGACTTATTTCCTACTACTCACAAGTGATGTTGGTACTTTTCTATTGTACACCCAAAAAACGTGAGTACACCTTAATTTTTTGAATTCTGGCTTCATTTACTCCAATGCAGTGTACTAGTAGCATATTTGTAAAGCTGTGTATTTAAATAATAATGTATAATTCATTTTATTTACAATCTATTTATTTAAGAAAATGTTTGTTTTTTTAAACAAATGCTGAACTTTGAGTGTGTTATATGCAAAAATTTACACCTTAACTCAAAATAATACATTTCAGAGAGCTTGGCAACATTTCTACAAGTGTTCTAAGAAACCCTTGAAAGCATGATAAACATGTTCAGAAACATCCAGGGTCGAACTGGACTCCCTCCTACATTCCCTCTCCTTAACAACGGTTGCGCTGTTGTGCCAGTAAAACATGCACAAGCATGCACACTTGCATGGGGGGGTGTGGCAATGGCATTGGCATGGAGTTATTTGTGGCTAGGGGGGCCCGGGGCATGGTGTGGGGGCCCCTGAGGCTGAAGGCCCGGTGGGTCCAAGGCCCCCCATTCCTACACTGAGTCTATCTGTCTATAGACTTGCATGGCTTTTGACAAAGTTTTATATACACTACTTTACAATTATTTGAAAACAAACAAAGTTTGTAGTGTTTTACACAAATAAGTTGCTTTGTTAAAAAAGGCACAGAAAATTGTATTTCTGACACATTTACAAACTTAAATAAATGCATTAGGGAGCTGATGTCTTGTTTGTAGCCAGCACACACAGATGAGTATGGTGTGAAGCTCCTATTGGGGAGAAGGACATGGGGTATTGCTGGAAGTAAAGAAGCCTAAAGCAGGTATTTGTTTTACAGTACAAAACAGTATAACAAAAAACTTTAATTATGATTATAAAAAAACCAAGATGTCATGCTTTATTTCAATAATTTAGTTTACCTTAATGACAAGTGGAACAGTTGTGGGAATATTTTTTTCCAGACTACATGGCAACACACATCCTGTTTGAAGGTGCCTTGAAGCAGATTTGCACAGGTGTATTGATTTTCTTTAAACATTATTTATGGCACAAGAGGTTCAATGTATATTTTAAGCGTATTCCATTCTCAGTTCTGTTTTGAATCAAAGATAGACTTAGGAACACAGTAGTTGCATAAGTGGTTTGATTGATTTACAATTTTTTCCCCCTTTTTTTAGGTCAAGTGCTTCTTGGGTCAGACACATTAACAATATTTTAAATAGATTGCCTAGGCTTTCATGCAGGGACAAGGGAGCTGATATCTACAATATGTTAAACAAATTATGGATTTTGAAACATCCTGCTGATATGGATCAGTTTTAGCCATCATGAAACATCACCTCATATAAAAAACATTATTATGTAGTTCATGCCTGCATAACTGACTTCAGAAGCTCTTGAGATCAAGAAATGGAACTTGATAATCAGTCACTGAAATGATACTCATATTATTCCTATGTGTCCTCCATTATGCCTCTAGACTGTAAATGACATTGGGAAAGGACTGCTTGTGTTAGCATGTTAGCATACATACTGGACACTAATAATAACCCCATTCATTTTCACACTGGCAAATCACATATACTTTGTATTATCTTCTCTGTGCAATAGGCTGAATATTACCATTTTTCATAATATGAAAGTTCACACTTTAGAACAACATTCACACTTTACCCTGTAGTACATTAAATTAGTGTGCGTAAAGGAAGATTACATCTTATTCATGCATTGATAATTTCTTTCCCGATCAACATTTGAGTGGCAGTCTAAAATAAGGCTAAAAGTGTCTTTTTTTAAACTCCACTTCCATTTCCTTGGTGCTGCATAATACATCTTACTGTGGCTAGCAGAACAAACTAGAAACTGAATTGCTGAAATAAAAAAGCCTGTATTTCATTACCCAGAGGTCTTATTACTAAAAGACATATTCATACAAACATTCTTATTTATATTTGCTATGTAAACCCTGAAGTAGGTCTTTACCTGTCCCCTGGGTACTTCATATACATATTTATTGGCACCTTACTAATAATGAATCAGATATGTCCCACTGAAAGTAAATAGGAAGACAAATAAAGTAAATACATGACAAAAATAATCTGAAAAAACTTTTTTATCTCTGACTATCCCACATTATTTCTTGGGAAACCCTACCTGGGATATACACATTAATTACAGAGGATAATTAATGCTTTAACTTTGGCATTAAAAGGGCTAATCTAACAATGACGTGGAAGGCCTGTAGAGAATGATAAAGAGACAGAGATATCAGAGTAACATACCAAAACATAACTGGCAGATAAAGAGGGCAAATGAAATACAGGGATCCCTTAAAAAGAGAAATAGAATCATTCTTTATTTATATAGCTCCAGCAACTTACACAGTGCTTACAATTATTTATGATGAACAGGAGTCTTACAATTATTTTTACAAACAAGGAGTACAGAGTAAAGAATTGGATCACTCATTGGATTTTCAACAAAGTTTACAATCTAAAAGGAATATGAAACATCTGGTAATTTGTGAAAAGTTGATGTCTTAATCAAAATACACTGAATATGCTTCCCTAATCAGATCTCATATATAAGGAGGGGATTCATTGTTAATGTTTTCTACTATATTCACTATTTTTTGAACACCACACAGACCAAATCGCACAGACTTTCCCCCACTATTTTAAATTTAAAGGGTTGGTCCACCTTCAAACAACTAGTTGGTTTCAGATAGATCACCAGAAATAATGACTTTTTCCAATGACTTTTTATTTTCTATGACCGTTTTTCTAATATTGAAGTAGAAAGTGTAATTTTTCACCTTCTGAAGCAGCTCTGTTCACAACCCTGTAAACTGCTCTAAATTGATACATTTTGTTGAAACATTTCTTATCTTTGTCCCTGCTGAGCAGAATCTCTGGGTTTCATTACAGGTAGCTGAACTAATACAATACTTGCTAATATTCCAGAGATGCTGCCGAGAAATGTATCAAGTAAATGTTGCAAAATTGTAACAGTTCAGAGTCTGCACCTGAATTACTGAGCTGCCAGACTCAAACACAAGAGACACGAACATTCAACTTTAAACTTAGATTTTGGAAAAACAGTAAAAAATAAATAATGGAAAGTAATTGAAAAAAAGTCTTTATTTCTTGGGAATAATCTAAAAACAACTGAATTGAAAAAAAGTTTTGGAAGGTGAACAACCTCTTTAAGAAGAGACTGGGAGCCAGTGAAGGCATATATATAGGGCATCAGCTGATGAGCAAAGCAATGAGAACAGATTGGGGCTGTGAAAGGCGATATGTTGGAACACCTGCAAGATTAAGTTGCAGTAGCCAAGGCAGGAAATCCTAAGAGACTGAATAAGTGTTTTAGATGTGTCTGAGCTGAGGTAAGGTTATATCCAGGCAATCTTATGCAGATGAATACAACAGGATTTGGGAAGTGTTTTAATATGTTGATTGAATGCAAAGATGTTAATCATCTCCATCTTCTTTGCATTTCATACTTTTTATTGCTTGCTTAAAAGATATTTAAAAGTACAGAACTGTCACCTGATTAAGGTATTTATATCATTGTTAGGGCAGACACAAAGACCTGACCCATTTTTTCCAAATCTTAGACAGGCAGTCATCCAAGATTCACTGAATCATGTCTGCCTTTGACTCCACAAACATCTGCCAAAAAAAAGCATTTGCCAGGAAAGTTACCAGTAAAGTTGTGTTACTATTCTTTTTTCAAAAAGCCATCAGAAAATCTGTAAAGGTATATTTGCCAGATAAAAGACTGGAAACACCAACATAAATGTGCAGTATTAACGTCTGCATGAGTCAACGCTAAAAAGCTCGGGGAGACAAGAATGCACACAACTATGCACTCCAGAATGTTTAGCTGTCTGAATTTGACTCTATATAAATGTAACGTTTACATTTTTATAAAAAATGGTATAGGAAAGTTCAATTCTTTAAGTAAAACAGTGTGACAAGCAGTGTATGGATTTGCTGTTATCTTTACATGTAAATGCATTGTAAGCTACCTAAGCTAGGGGTCTGACTTACAATATGTAATACATATTTAAAATATTTATAATATAAAATGCATTATACACAATGGGTTGTTGGTTGTTGTAGTTCAACACCTTCCTAAAACTTGTTATAAGGTGTCAGATTACTAGTGATGGGCGAATTTGTTCGCCAGGCGCAAATTCGCGGTGAATTTGCGTGAATAAATCCGCAAAATGCCCGTGAAAATTCGCCTGAAAAAATTCGCCGGCGTCAAAAAACGGGCGACGGCGTCAAAAATGGGCGCCGGCGGCAAAAACAAGATGCCGGCACCGTTTCGCGAATTTTTCGCTGTTTCGCGAATTTCGTGGGAAATTCGCACATTTTCCGGCGAAACGGCGCAAATTCGCCCATCACTACAGATTTCTCCTTACATTCACCATGTGTAAGTTTAAAGTTGGGTACTTACAAACGTTTATAGTTTAAATCACATTCATCAGAAAAGCCAGGATGGGTTACAGCATCCAGTATACAAGGAGACTAAACAGGCACAGGAAATTCAGCAGGTGAATAGAAAGCAGCATTCTTGTCTCCCTGAGCTTTTTAGCGCTGACTCATACAGACCTTAATACTGCAAATTTTCATCCGAGGAGAAACGGGAACCACTGAGTCAGAACCAAAGGAGAGCCCCGGGAACTGCGGTTACACTATTACCTAATTAACCGACATAAATGTGTTTTGTAGTATGGAAATCTCTTCAGACAGGTCTAATAATTGTGCAAAAGTTTTGTTGATAAGAAAATCAATCATATTTATAAAGCTTTAATAATTCCATATGCCCAGCTAAAAATGAACTGGTGGCTTTAAAAAGCCACAAATTATAATGTTAACTGTCACTGATTATTGCAGTTTTTTTTTTACATAACTATGCACTCCAGAATGTTTAGCTGTCTGAATTTGACTCTATATAAATGTAACGTTTACATTTTCATATAAAATGGTATAGGCAAGTTCAATTCTTTAAGTAAAACAGTGTGACAAGTACTGAATGGATTTGCTGTTATCTTTACATGTAAATTCATAGTAATGGTAACATTAGTTTTATGTCTGTCTACTATTCTAGCATTAGACCTGGCATAACTCATTAAAAGGATGATTAAATCAACAAAGAATTAGGCTAGAAATGCTTATGCTAACTTATGATTTGGGCTTGTGTACCAAACCAAGTCCACCAACCTGTTGGCAGTGAAGATACTTAAAGTAGCTCCCAGTCTTTCTTCTGATTTGCAGTGCATGCTCTGGGTTGTAGTAAGTTACCTAAGATAGGGGTCTGACTTACAATATATAATACATATTTAAAATATTTATAATATAAAATGCATTATACAGAATGAGACTGATTTGTTATTAAGACTGATTCAAAATACATGGCAGTTCATTCTGCATAAGAATTCATTATATCAGCCCTATAACATCAGCTAATGTAAACTCACGTTCAGCTAGTGTTTTAATGATTTCTGACATCCTTTATGAACCCCTGGAGCACACTAAGCATGTGATTGTCATTGACACTCAACATATGGTCTAACAAGATCCAAGCTGGAGAGCTGCTGTGCAAAACTTTGAAGGCATGTATCATTACTGCTATTGGGCTCACAAGACTCTGGGTTGCTACATAAAATTCAGCTAATAAAATAAAGCATTTATCTATTAATTGTATGGATTAGGTCTCCATAAATGTCAAAGGATCTATTTCCAGAGGAAAAAAATGTTGTGAAAGGTTGTAACAAAATATTGCTTTATTTGCATACTCTAATGTATCCAATGTTTATACTTATACCCGGTAAAAGTACAATTTCTCTAAGTTTTAGATCTAAATAGTCATGTTTAGTGAAACTTTATTGAACTCGAGCACTCTGTGCAACCAGATCTTTTTAATCTCCCTTATTATAAGCTTCTATAAGTATATACTTAGATAAGATCAATTAAATGATCACAATAGAGATTAGATATTTTGGAAAGAACAAAGATATCAGAAGCCATCAAATAACGACATAATTAATAACTATCAGACAGGACATCAAGGACACATCATAGATGGAAACTTGCTACCTCTAGAATCCTGCCATGCCATGTTAGCCTTCTGCTTTATTATGTTATCACTTGCACCCTATAAAATGGACAGTAAATTATATTGTATTATAAAATGGACAAGTATAGAGCACAACAAAGAAGGGACTTATTTGTTCATACAATTAACATGAGGTCAAAATACTGATAGTGTCTCATTGGCATGAAATTCCACTAAACAGATGACTTTTATATTATATAACTTAAAGTGCCTCAGACTCATGTAGAACCTGGAAGAAAAGTGTTTTTCCATGTATAGACATACATTCTCCTAAGTGTACTCACTGCTGTATTTATGGCATTCAATACTTCAGAACCCACATATGCATAATGCACAAAGTCTGAGAGCTTAAAACTTTGTTTTTGAATACCAGGTGGTTTTACTAGAGGACCTTTATCTGTTTTGTTATCTGTTATTTTATGTCTTAAAGTAACATTTAAAATAAATCCAAAAGCACAAAAATTTATGGTTGAAGCAGTGTTTGCATTAGCTTGGAAATAGTGCTTTGGGCCACTATAGGTACTCTATCAAGCCTTACAAATTGACTAAAAAATAACAATGTTAAATAGTGTGGGAAAGGGGTGTGGAATTAGTAAATCTTTGACAACTCAACATGTAATCCCTTAAAGAAATCCACAGTGATTAAAGCACGATACCAGGTACCAGAAGAGTTGTGAATTGAATATTTGTCCATAATTGTATTGTGTATCTACAATGTCTGTACTATACCAAGAGGCTTATTTATTAAAGGTCAAATTTTAGTGTGTTTTTTAAGGTTTTGGAAACCACAACTAAACGTAAAGCTATGAATGTAATTGGATTTATTAAAAGATTTGAATATAAAAAGTGTGAATGAAAAAAACCTGCACAAAAAATAAATACATCAAAAACTAATAAAAATGTACTTTTTCATACAATTCCTAGTGAAAAAACATCTGAAAATCTCTAGTCCGATTTGATTAAAAGTGGTCCTATAAGTTCAAGACAGCTTCCATTGACATCTATAGCATCTCAATAACTTGTACTTGACGAAGTTTGGTATCAAAGGTTTTTGTTGTTTTTTAACTTAATAAATGTAAAAAACTTAAAGCTTTTAAGAAATATAGGAAAACCACAAATTTTAAGAGATTCATGAAAAAATCTCAATTCGACTCAGACTTAAGTTATGGAAGGTATTCGATATGACAGGTTTTCTGGTGGAACGCTAATCTTAAGAAAACCTTTGTTTGGCTAGTAGGATAAGTGGGACAGTACCCTATTACTGTTTACAGCATATTTAATGGGGAATATTGGATGTCAGTAAATAAAAATTTATAACCAACAGCCACAGAGAAGTGCACTTAACAAACATTTTGATATGTGGTACGGCTGTACTTTATTGATTTACTTTTACCTTGTCATGGCTGGTTACTGAATGCTGATAATAAAATAGTTGTGTAAGAATACTGTAAAAATTAATTCACCTTACCTTTCATAGAAAGATTTATTTTTTAATGCAAGCTTCTAGAACTCATCACAAAGTTACACTTAATTAAGCATGTAAAAAGCAAAAGCTGTTACTAAAATATATTTAAGTAGAAGGGTACTCTGCTTGTTCAGGCTCATTTAACATACTAGTTGATTGGTTTCGTTTTAGGTTTCTTCATCGGTCTCTTGCGCCTTACATTCTGAGAATACAATTTGTAAAACCTGATGCAAGGAACCAATCATAAAACTTTATATTCTGCTACAATCATTTGTAACATATTTGTATTAAAAGTATTAGAGATGTTCAACATATTTTCCCAGAACTAGCAGTGGCATATTTATTGATTTTTCTAATCATTTGTATGCATCTTTATGTAACAATAAACATGAGTTAAGAAAATAACCTTTTGCTAAGGGCTGCAAAAGCAACAGAACTTGTAATAAAATATATGTTGGTGTCATTGCATCTGCCATTCTAAAACATATATTTGTTATGATTCCCAAAACACACATGATATAATTTTTAACAAGTTCTCTAGTTTTTCTTTATTCATAAATTTTATGTGCATCATAAAAATATACCAAAAAGGTGCACTACAGCTTTTGTAGAATGTTTTAATCTAAAACAAGAATTTTGAACGATTGTATACATTTCTAATCAGACAGTTTCTGAAGGTTAATAAATCAGATTTAAGTGTACCTGGGATTTAAAAAGACAATACTATAAAAAAAATTATTGGTTCTCACTGATTATGATTTCAATCTGATCAGAAAATTTGCATGAAACCTTTAGGGGTTTACCTGCGAAAAGCATCCAATAAAATTAGTTTTGATCAGGCATTAAGTTCAAATATGATAATATCTTACTTGTTGGTCAGGGTGATAGCACTGGCATGGCACCTGTTTTTGAACCCCAGTTGATAGGTACTGTTTTACCAACTTTTCTGTGATCACTTTCAATTGCTTTCAGATATAACACAAAGGAACACTTAAGTTCAGGAACAGACATGTATCACAGTGCTCTCCTACATCTCTATGTGGTAATACAGAGATAATTCAATAGAAGGATAAGAAATTTCAACTGATAAAAAAAAGGTGATGAAACCTGTGTATATATGTCACAACTAACCCTGGTGGTCTAGTGGTGCGGTGGCGACGCCGCCACGCCACTCCTCTTCTTCCACTGCAGTAACTTAGATCGTTAGATCGTTAGATAATTCTTATTATTTATAGATGCAAGCGCTCTGGAATAATGATGCCACCGCAAAATGGCGCGAAATTCAAATGTATTTAAAGTGGCAGTTTGTATTTTTCTTTGCCCGTTATAGGATCTTTATCCACAAATTTCCTAGTGCTCTTGTGCTGTTAAGCTTCTGTTTCCTGATACCTGTTGTGACCCCAGCCTGTTCTTTGATGATTCTGACTTCTGTATCCTGACCCCTGCCTGGTAACCAACTCTTCTATATCTGTATCCCTCCTGATTGATCTCCTGGTTTGACCCTTGCCTGTCTGACTCCACTTGTACTCTGCCTGCCCCGACCCGGCCTGATTTGTCTACATCTTCTGTTTATTCCTTGCACTGAGACCTTCTGCCCAAAAGACTTAGCTCGGCACCTCTCTCTTGGCGGCATCTGATTAGCCAAGGGCTCCTCCCGAGGTGAAAGGCAGCTGTTAAAGGCATAAGCAAGAGCCATGAACAGGGTGCTTAGCATTGGTTCTGGATTTAGGGTACCGACCGTGACAATATACTGTAGGTTTACACTCTTGCCCCCATCATGAAATAACCATTGATGGCACTGGGGAGTGTGTGAAAATCCTCTGGGTATAGATTTTGACTGGGCAAATAGTTACAAAGAAAATCATACTTGGTGTATGCTACTGTCAGGCCTTACAGCTCTGGAAGGTTGGAGTTGGGACCAAGGAGGAATCTGTAGCAACTCAGCAAGGTATCCAAGGGGTTAAGCAATTTCATAGTCGTATCCAGGCAGAGATCAGTTCAGGCCGAAGAGGTTCATAGTCAATAAACAAAGCCAAGGTCAAGATCAGGAATAAATACAGCATAAGAATCGCACCCAGGAATGTACCTAAGCAGAACCTATTCACTGGCAAGGATCCTAGGGCTTCCGTGTCTATTTAAATTCAAATTTGGCACAAAATCAGGGTGCCCTGATGGTGTGCATTGACGTGCTGACATCACGCACCGCAATGTGGTGCTGCAGTTCCATGGGCGCCACCATCTTGAGAATGTCACCAAAGAGGAGAGGAGTGCCATCGGGCACTCCTCACAGTGACAAATTGCCTTGTATAAATGAAGCCCTGCAACTTTTACAAATAGAAGTGTCTTCACAACTCTGTCAGGTTATTATTATGGGTGTTTTCAATTATCCAAACATTGACTTGCAAAAACTAATAACAAACTCGTCTCTAGCATTTGCGTGGGTGAGCATTTAGGGAATAGTGATCATAACATGGTCTCCTTTGAGATTATGTTGCAGAAACAACTCAATAGGGGAGAACTAAAACAAAATTTAGACGTGCAAACTTTGACAGTATAACGGCGTATCTGCAACATATTAAGTGGGAAATAGTATCCACAGAATTGAACATGGAACAAAAATTGAATGTCTTTAAAATGCTGCTAAATAAATATACAACAGTATATTCTCCTTGTCAGCAAGGAACATTGTTGCAAAACAAAACCTTTGTGGTTCAATAAAAGTGTTTGTGTTTTTAAAGGAGTTGTTTACCTTCCAAACACTTTATTTCAGTTCAGTTGTTTTCAGATTGTTCCTAAAAAATATATTTCTTATACATTATTTTTTACGGTTTTTCCAAAATCTAAGTTTAAAATTTAATATCCCTGTCTCTGGTGTTTTAGTCTGGCCGCTCAGTAATTCAGGTGCAGATTCTGAACTGTTACAATTGTGCAACATTCAGTTGATACATTTCTCAGCAGCATCTCTGGAATATTAGCAACTATTGTATCAATTCTAACAGCTGCCTGTAATGAAAATGAGATTCTGCTCAGCAGGGACAAAGATAAGAAATATATCAACTAAATGTATCAATTTAAAACAGTTTACAGGGTCGGCGACCCTCCCCCTCCCAGAGATGCTTTAGAAGGTGAAAAATAGAAAATAGTAAGTAATTGGAAAAAGTCGTTATTTCAGGTGAAAACAATCGTTTTTTGAAGATGAACAACCCCTTTAAGACATGTTTTAAGGCTTTCAAGTTAGCTGGGACAGCCGAACGTTTATCAGATACAAGTAAACCAATTAATCATGCAAAAAAGCAGACAAGCTAAAATTGATATGAAAAAGGGTATTGGAGCAAGCAGTAAAGAGAATACAAAAATATTATTTTAAAAATGTAAACAGTAAAAAAAATTAATAAGGAAGGGTGGGACCCTTAATGATGAGAACAGAAAAAATCAGATTCTAAACTGTTATTTTTTTAATCTCTCTACAGATATGAAGGTTTCCTTCTTAATAGTCACAATTCTAATAATACAACTAATGATGCATGGTTCACGCACCAGGAAATTCAAAAGAGACTAGAACATGTTAAGATAAACAAAGGTCCAAGACTGAATGGTATTCATCCCAGGGTAATTAGTGAGCTTAACTCTGTGATTGCCTAACTTTTTTACTTAATTTTTCAGAATTCATGGAGGTCTGGCATGGTGCAGAGACTGGTGAATTGCTAATGTGGTGCCACTATTCAAAAAGGATCCCTCAAAACTAAAGGCCTGTTAGTCTGACATCAGTGGTAGGAACGTTTTTAGAAGGGGTATTAATGGATAAGATATTTGACTTCATTGCAAATAATAATACTATGAGTTTGTGCCAGCATGGTTTTATACTTAATAGATCTTGCCAGACAAATTTGATTTCTTTATTTATGAGAAGGTGAGCAGGCACCTTGATTCTATAATGGCAGTAGATGTGATTTACTTAGACTTTGCTAAATCATTTGATACAGTGCCACACAGAAGGTTACTGGTTAGATTAAGGAATGTTGGCCTGGAACATAGTATTTGTACCTGGATAGAGAGCTGGCTAAAAGATAGATTACAAAGAGTGATGGTAAATAGAATATTTTCTAATGAGACCAGTGTTGTTAGTGGAGTACCGCAGGGCTCTGTACTTAGTTTTCAACTTGTTTATTAATGACCTGGAGGTCGGCATTGAAAGGACTGTTTCTATTTTTGCTGATGATACAAAATTGTGCATAACTATAGGTTCAGTGTAGGAGGCTGCCACTTTGCAGGGTGATTTGACTAAATTGGAAAACTGTAAAATGAGGTTCAAAATTGATAAATGCAAGATTATGCACTTTGGAAATAAAAAGTTATACACTAAATGACAGTGTGTTGGGAGTTTCCTTAACTGAGAAGGATCTAGGTTTTTTTTGTAGATAACAAGTTGTCTAATCACAGGCAAAGTCATTTTGTAGCTTCTAAAGCAAATAAGGTACGGTCTTGCATTAAAAAAGGGCACACACTTGAGGGATGAACTTAATTTTGCCTCTGTATAGGTTCCTGGTTAGGCATCACCTAAAGTATGCAGTGCAGTTTTGGACTTCAGAGAGATATAAATGAGCTGTAGAGAGTGCAGAGGCATTCAACTAAACTGGTTAGAGGGGTGGAAGACTTAAATTATGAGGGTAGACTGTCAAGATACTTTACAAGTACATTAGAGGACATTATAGACAAATAGCAGGGGACCTTTTTACCCATAAAAGATGATCACTGCACCAGAGGCCACACCTTCAGACTAGAAGAAAATAACTTTAATTTGAAGCAGTGTGTGAGTGTACAGAGGGGGTCAGTGGAGGTGTGTGTGTGTGTATGTATGGATGTTGGGTTTCATTTGGAGGGTTTGGCCTTGATGGACTTTGGTCTTTGGTCTTTTTTCAGCCTGATCTAACTATGTAACTAAATACAAAGCCCAAATTATTTTACAATCTCTGCATAAAACAATGTAGCGATAAAGGAGGTTGCTATTTCTCAATAGTTGTCAGTGTCATCGTGATTTAACCATTTATACCAGATGTATCACTAAAATCTTTCTCATTTGTATATGTAGATATTTTCATGGTTTTAACACATTTTGGATTTTTACAGTTTTAAATATAGACAAAACAAAAACACAGATATTTGTGAAAAAAAGAGATTTGAATGTTAGTAAATAGGCCCCTAAGCATTCTCATTTGAATCCTTGTCTGGAGTGACTTTAACTGAGAATTTGCCTGTATAGAAAAGGACCTGAATTGGTGCAAGGTTGTGCCTGCCAACCCTACTGCACTAATCTGTTTTTCAGAACAATTAACAGATAAAGGAAACATTTAGGGAGTCCCCAGTGTTTAAAAGGAGGAAGGGCTCTGCCAGTGGTGTATTTGTGGATGTTTTTAACAGCCTTTAGTTAAGGCTAGTTTAAGCAAATGTATTATTTTATTTTCCCCTGTAATAATAAAAAAGCTTGTACTTGATCCTAAATAATCTGCATGAATCTGTATTGATGACAAAACAGTCCTGTTGGGTTTATTTAATGTTTAATATTTTAGTATAATTACGTTATGGTGATCACCAATAACAGAACAATTCCCAAAAAACCCAAAGCTCCAAACATTCTGCATAATAGATCCCATACTTGTAATAGATTTAATGCAAAGTTTAAAATTGTGTATACATGCCATTGAGCTTTATCAACACATACATTTAGAAGGTGGTATGGTAATCTGAGTTTTCTTTTTACAGCATACTGCTAGGAAACCTGGATGAGATTTGATGCTATAAAATGTTTAATTTGTATATATTTTGGTATTATAGTACATAACAAACAAACATCACAAATTTGGCATTCATACAGTATCTGTTTCTTTTATGTATTTTATAGATAACAAATAAGGAGTAATGTTGTGTGCAGTACTAAGCATAAAGAAAATGCACCAAAGTTAGCATTAAGTTTCAGTTAGCTAGCAAATTAAATAAAATTAAAATAAATATTAAAAATTAAATAAAAAGTCATGCAGTCACAATCTTACCAAAGTAATGATGCTTGGAAAAATAATGCATAATGCATCTATGCATTTGTATTTAAACACCTTAGCACAGGTACACTGTATCTACATAATAGCATAATATGCAGTATTTTCAGTGCATTGTAAAAGAAAAGTATATCCTTGGGGGGGGGAATAAAAAAAAAATATATATAAATATCTAGTTATCTAGCATTTATACTACTTCACCTACATATAACTCACAAGTTACTGTATATGTGCTAGAGACTTCAACTCAACAATTAACATGGACAGGGTCAGTAGGAATAAACAAGGTACAGTTTCCCCACCCGCTAATTTGTTAGCTCTAATGACCAAAATAGTCCTCACAGAGGGTTGTAGATATCTCCATCTTCAGAATTTACAACATTCATGTTTCTCTACTTCCCACCTCTTCCTTTCACATATTGATTTAATCTTTGTATCTAAAAATCTCTTGGTGGGTCTCAGCTCCTCAGAATACTTACCAAGAGGTATCTCTGATCATGCGCCTTAAGCAGGGCCGCCATCAGGGGGGGACAGGGGGGACAAGCGTACCGGGCCCGGGCATGAAGGGGGGCCCGGCAGCGCTGCATTTTTTTGAAGATCCGGGCCCCCCTTACGAGCGCCCGAGCCGTACGTCTTGCCTCTTCAGTGCCGAATGCGGAAGTGCCGAAAAGCCGAAGCCGATGCGACGAAAAGACCCGAAGTCACGGAAAAAGCCGAAGTCCCGAAGTCACGAAGCGCCGAAAAGACCCGAAGTCACGAAAACAGCCGAAGCCGAAGTCCTGAAGCAGCGCAAAGACCCGAAGTCACGAAAGGAGGCGAAGTTGAAGTACTGAAGCCATGAGTTCAATTCTACTGAACACCAGTTTGTGTTTTTTTTTTTTTTAATCCCCTGGCCACCAATGTATT
This sequence comes from Xenopus laevis, assembly GCF_017654675.1. Taxonomy (NCBI): domain Eukaryota; kingdom Metazoa; phylum Chordata; class Amphibia; order Anura; family Pipidae; genus Xenopus; species Xenopus laevis. Next base: position 65,753,867 of record NC_054382.1, read on the forward strand.
ATTTTAATATTCTATAGGCCCCTGCCACCAATCTTTTTTTTAAAACTTTTGTTTTTGGGGCCCCAATTTTTTTTTTAACTCGTAAGGGCCCCTTGCCACCATTGTTTTTTTTTGGGTTTTTTTTTTTAAAAAAAATTAATTTTCTTTTTGGTGGCCCCAAATTTTTTTAACTTGTAAGGGGGCCCCTGCCACCAGTTTTTTTTTTTTTTTTCAAAAAAAAATTATTTTTTTTTTAAATTTTTTTTGGGGCCCCAATTTGTTTTTAACTTGTAAGGGGGCCCCTGCCACCATTTTTTTTTTTTTCAAAAAAATTTATTTTTTTTCAATTTTTTTTTTGGGGCCCCAATTTGTTTTTAACTTATAAGGGGGCCCCTGCCGCCAATGTTTTTTTTTTCAAAAAAAAATTAATTTTTTTTTCAAATTTTTTTTGGGGCCCCAATTTGTTTTTAACTTAGAAGGGGGCCCCTGCCACCAATGTTTGTTTATTTTTTAGTTTTTTTACATTTTTTTTTGTTGGGGCCCCAAGTTTTTTTTAACAGGGGGCCCCTGCCACCAATGTTTTTTAAAAAAAAAAATTTTTAATTTTTTGGGGCCCCAATTTTTTTTATAAGGGGGCCCTGACCATCAATAGCTTTTTACAACTTGTGTGGGGGGGGTTACTTTTTTAGCGCTGATGTCTGTGTGGTCTTTTAACTGCGATGTGGGCGGGATATGGGGCGGAGCTTGGTCGTCAGTGTGGGCGGGGCCCAGGGGGCCCCAAAAATTTTGTTGTACGGGGCCCCGTGATTTCTAATGGCGGCCCTGGCCTTAAGTAACAAAATGGGATCAGATCAATACTAGAACCCGTAGAAATTGGTCACTGAATCTGGTGTGGATGAGCAATAGGTATGGATGAGCAAATTGGAGGTAAAATAGCAGATTTTTTTTCAGATAATATTGGAACAGCCAGTCCCCTGGTGATTTGGGACGCATTTAAAGCATATGTTGTATTCGGGGGAGGCCTTAGAAAGGCAACTACAAATTTGAGAAAGTAAGGCCACACAAAACCCGCTCCCTCAATATCTGCTTGATCTGCAAACAGCACACTAAAACTATGCTTACTACCAAAACACAAAAGCTAAAAGAAAACGTATTTTTTTTAAAGCTATGTTTTTTGAACAAGGGGAACATGCTGGAAAACTTTTAGCCTGCCTAACTAAAAAACACTCCTCTCCACCGGTAATAACAACAATAATTTACTCAGCAGGTATTCGTCAATCGTCATACGAAACCTGAATTAATAGCCACTAGCTTAACTGACTAGTACTATATCAATCCAGAACAACTGTTACTTAAGCAGAAATAGGTCATTATCTAGCGGCTCTAAATCTGCCGAAGCTCCCAGAGGAATACAAAACACAGATGCAGAATTTTCCCTTATTTAAGTATACAAAGCCATAGACTCATTCCCAACTAAGAAAATACCAGGCTGAGATGGTCCCCCTATTGAACTTTATAAACGCTCTAAAGAAGTAATAGGCCCACATTTTCTTAAAACAATACAGTATGCACAAGAAGAGGGGGCACTCCCTGCTTCCATGTATGAAGCCTCTATAGTACTGATACACAAACCTGGTAAGAATCCCTCACAAATGGATTCTTACAGTCCTATCTCACTTCAATGGGCAGATATTAAAATACTGGCTAAAATACTGGCTCTCCACCAGAATGAGTAAGACCATTATCGTAATCATTTCTGATGATCAAACAGGCTTTATGCCTGATAAGTCCAAAGCTTAAAAGGGTGAAAGGTCAATAGCTGCACTTGATCTGTGGACAGTCCTAAAACAATTTACTGTTGGTGCAGTATACACAAACTGGGTTAAGCTTATGCACCGTTATCCCAAAGCATCCCTACTAGTAAATTGACTACAGTCCAATACCTTTCCATTAAAATGGGGCACACGCCAAGGCTGCCCCCTGTCACCATTGCTATTTGCACTGGCCATGAAACCCTTTGCGCAGGGATGGCATCCAGGGATGGCATATTGGACAATGGGAAGAATGTATACAATTATATGCAGATGATGCTCTAATTTACTTGGGGTATTGGGGGAGCTCATCTCAGGTTATGTTTGATCTGGCTAATATTTTTGCACACATATCAGGTCTAGTCACGAGATCAACCAAATCAGTAATTTTTCCAATTGACCCGCTTCCAGATCTCAATAGATTTCCCATTTCCTGTGGTTCACCAATTTACATACTTGGGGGTGGTGGTTAAATCACCACTAACAGAGTATTGCAACTTAAATGTACACCCAATGTGGGAGATTATAATAAACAAGATCAAGGCATGGGAAATACTTATGTTGGGTCCAATGGGGCGTATTCAACTAATAAAGATGATTCTCCTTCCTAAATTAACATATGTGTTACTCTAAGTCCCCCTTATAATAGCAAAATTATTTTTTACCAAGCTGGAATCTGTACATAGGCAACTGATATGGGCTGGAACCAGAGGCTTAGCTTAACAATCCTAACCAGAGATGAAGATAAAGGGGGAGTAGCCCTCCCAAATGTATATTTGTATTAATTGGCAGCACAAATCAGTCAATTTGCATCTTGGGTCAAAGAGGCATTTCACAACACGTTGTTCCAATGACACAAGCCAATACTAGGTACCTCTCACACCCTGCTACAATGGTTGTTTATTAAAAACCTACAAAAATGTCATTCCAAAATGTAGTGATACAACACACTCGTCTGATATAGCATAGAGCAGCCAAAATTTTTCAATTTACAGGTCACTTTGCTCAGACCCCACTGTGGTATAACAACTGGTATTGAAAGAATGAGGAAAAAGCAAGTCTGGGAAAATTGTGATATTTATAAAATTGGTGATGTCTGGGAATGAGGAGAAATTGTTGGTTTTGATATTCTTAGGCAAGATTTCCTTCTTCCCAACAATCAATGGCTGCAATATACAGTCATATAAAAAATTTTGGGAACCCCTCTCAGCTTGCATAATAATTTACTCCACTTTCAACAAAAAAGACAACAGTGGTATGTCTTAAATTTCCCTGGAACATCTGAGTACTGGCGTCTTTTCTGAACAAAGATTTTTAGTGAAGCAGTATTCAGTTGTATGAAATTAAATCAAATTTAAAAAACTGGTTGTGCAAAAATGTGGGTACCCTTGTAATTTTGCTAATTTGAATGCATGTAACTGCTCAATACTGATTACTGACAACATTGGGTGTATTAGATTGTTAAGCCTTGAACTTCATAGGCAGGTGTGTCCAATCATGAGAAAGGGTATCTAAGGTGCCCAATTGCAAGTTGTGCTTCTATTTCACTCTCCTCTGAGGAGTGACAGCATGGGATCCTTAAAGCAACTTTTAAAAGATCTGAAATCAAAGATTGTTCAGTGTCATGGTTTAGGGGAAGGCTACAACAAGCTATCTCAGAGGTTTTAACTGTCAGTTTCAACTGTAAGAAATGTAATCAGAAAATGGAAGGCCACATACACAGTAGCTATAAAACCCAGGTCTGACAGGCCAAGAAAAATACAGGAGGGGCATATGCAGAGGATTGTGAGAATGGTTACAGACAACCCAAAGATCACCTCCAATGAGCTGCAAGAACATGCTACAGATGGTGTATCTGTACATCATTCTACAATTCGCACAATTTGCACAATTTGCATTAGAACATCTGTATGGCAGTGTGATGAGAAAGTCCTTTCTGCACTCACACCACAAATAGAGCTTGTTGTATGTAAAAGCTTATTTAGACAAGCCACAGTCATTTTGGAAAAAGTGCTTTGGACTGATGAGTAGGGATGTAGCGAACTGTTCGCCGGCGAACTAGTTCGCGCGAACTTCGACTGTTCGCGTCCGCCGCAAGTTCGCGAACGTCGCGCGACGTTCGCCAATAGGCGTTCGCGTCAAAATCGGTCGCCCATTCGACCATTCGATCGCTAAAATCGAACGATTTTCGTTCGATTCGAACGAAAATCGTTCGATCGAACGATTAAAATCCTTCGATCGTTCGAATCGAACGATTTTCGGATGATCGAAGTTCGCGAACAGTTCGCGAACAGTTCGCAAATTTTGCCGGTGTTCGCGAACGGCGTTCGCGAACACATCGGCGGCGGTTCGCTACATCCCTACTGATGAGACAAAAATGTAGTTATTTAGTCATAATAAAAGTGCATTGCATGGCGGAAGAAGAACACCGCATTCCAAGAAAAACACCTGCTACCTACTGTAGAATTTGGTGGAGGTTCCATCATGCTGTGGGGCTGAGTGGCTAGTTTAGGGACTGGGGTCCTTGTTAAAGTCAAGGGTTGAATGAATTCAACCCAATATCAACAAATTCTTCAGGATAATGTTTAAGCATCAGTCACAAAGTTGAAATTACGCAGGAGTTGGATATTCCAACAAGACAATAACCCTAAACACACTTCGAAATCTACAAAGGCATTTATGCAGAGGGAAAAGTCAATATTCTGGAATGGCTGTCACAATCTCCCAATTTGAATATCATAGAAAATCTATGAGATAATTTTAAGCAGGCTGTTCATACTTAGCAGCCATCACATTTAACTGAACTGGAGAGATTTTATATGGACGAATGGTTAAAAATGCTGCCATCCAGAATCCAGACACTCAATAAAAGGCTATAGGAGGCATTTAGAGGTTGTTACATTTGCAAAAGTAGGCTCAACATATCTGTTGGGGTGCCCAGATTCATCATGTACTGTCTCTTTAAAAATTTGACTTTGACCATTCACAATCTAAAACCTGCCGAATTTCTGTTTTAGTCTATGGGGGACCTCGTAAAACCTATTTGGAGTCAATTGGTGAACTTTGAAAAATTTAAAAAAATTAAAAAAACGTTTTTTGGGGAAAATTTGATCGAATGCGCTATTCCTTCAATTCGGATGATTAGAATTCGGACAAAATATGGACCTATTCAATTGAAAATGGACCTATTCGACTTAATGGACCTATTGACTTAATTTTGGTTGGTCTTTTTGAATTCAAATGTCGAAGTTTTTTCAATTCAAAATTTGACCCTTGATAAATATGCCCTTCAGTATCAGAATATGCTATCTTAGGAATGTTTATTTTATTGGGAAGAAATTAATAATTACAAGGTGGAAAGAGTCACTGCCACCCACATATGCACAATGGTTCTCTGAAGTTAACCACCTATACTCATTAGAAAACATATAAATATATAAATCTAGAGGATCTACTAAACAATTTCCAAAAATACGGGGACAATCGTTGGATTTAACAGATTAGTGATTAGGACCTAACTGAATCTATAAGGAATAATGGAAAAATACTGAATAACTAACTCTAAGGGTAAATTGGCCAAAAAATGCAGTTTAAGTTATTGTAAATTGCAACAATTGTGTGTTCATACTTTTTGCAAAACGTAAAACTTGGCATTGCAATACGGTATTGTAAAAGAAAATGTTGACTGTAAGTGCTGACACTTAGGGGCAGATTTATCAAAGGTCGAGGTGAATTTTCCAATGAAAAAAATTTGAATTTTGAGCTATTTTTGTGTACTTCAACTAGGGAACAGTCTAAATTCGATTCGAATTTGAAAAAAAAATTAAAATTCGACTTCAACCACTCACCATCTAAAACCTGCCGAAATGGCTGTTTTAGCCTATGGGGACCTCCTAGAACCTATTTGGAGTCAATTGGTGGACTGAAAAATCCAATCTGATCGAATGCGATATTTCTTCGTTTCGTACTATTCAAATTTGGCCGAAAGCGGACCTATTTGACCAAAAAAAAATTCAACTTAATTTTGGTTTGTCTTTTTGTATTCAAATTTTGAAGTTTTTTCAATTCCAAATTCGACCCTTGATAAATATGCCCCTTATTTTTATTCAATAAACTTGCCTAAAATAAAAAAATAAAGAGAGGGGAGGTGGTTAAGACTGATGGAGTTGAACTGGCATCAAAACTAGTCAACAGAGACCCTGCTGGTTACCTTGACAGTCTTTCCTCATAATCTCATAATTTAATTATTTCATTCCAGTCCAACAGTTTAGTTGCACTTCAACACTCTTTCAAGCTCATTAATATTCTTAAGTGCTGGAACCCAAAACTGCACTGTATACTTAAGGTGAGGCCTTACGAGGAGTCAATACAGAGGCAAAACTATGCTTTCATCTGTTGAGATAATAAAAAAAGCAAGATAGTAGGTGAGGGAACCAAACTGACTATGAAGACCCCTCTTTTTGTCTAAGTATCTGTATAGAGTTCATATGTTCACTCCATGTCTGTATGGATTTTATCTACACAAGATACAGGGAATTAATATGAACTAATGTGTGGATGGAACTCGACTGTAAGCTCCACTGTAATGATATGCAATACAGGTATGGGATCTGTTATCCGGAAACCCATTTTCCTTAAAGTTTCCACTAGACTCCATTTTATACAAATAATCCAAATATTTAACAATTATTTTCTTTTTCTCATTAATGATAAAACAGTAACGTGTACATCATCCAAACTAAGGGTATAATTAATCCTTAGTCCTTATTGAAAGCAGAACCAGCATATTGGGTTTATTTAATGTTTACATGGTTTTCTAGTAGATTTAAGGTATGAATATCCAATTCCGGAAAGTCCCAAGCATTCTGGATAGCATATGCCATACCTTCCCCTATCTGAAGATAGTGGTTAAATTGACATTTAGACATTTTCTATCAAATCTCTTAAAATAAAATGGTGCTCATGCTGTCTTAAATAACCCAATCAGTTTAATCAAACATTTTTTTTTCATTAAGAGATCTCTTCTTAACAGAATGAATTTGCTAAATCTAAGAAACTCTGCAATATCTATCCATATAGAAAAGAATTTTCCTCTTTGACTGTACTCAGTTCAGCAATATGAACTCTACACCAGAAAAAACATAATTTTAATTTACATTAAACTGCTTTCTATTAACAATTAAGATGTCAGGCACACTTGTGACAATTAAGGTGTCAGGACCCCTAGTTAGTGGAAGTAAGGACCACTGAGAAGCTTAACACATAAGAACAGGGCAAAAGCCAAAACAATTTAGTATTCAGAGGTTTAAAGAGTTTGTGGTAAAAAAAAACAGACATTTGCTCAAGGCAGGCTGCAAGCAGGGAGGCAAAAACCTGCAGGATGTATATGAAGCTTTTCCTGCTCACAGGGACATGCTTTCCTATGAACTGAGTGTGTGTGCCAAAAGGCTGGATCAAGGCCCTTTGAAAATGTGGGTTTAAACCGCTTACGGTATCTGCTTCTCACTATCTGAGGCTAGTGTCTGCTATGATGATGAGAACAATTAATCTTCAAAATGATCATCCTTCAATTTGTTAAACAACCCCTTCCATTAGGCTGCTACATAGGCCTAAATAAACAGGTCTCATTAGAAATATTCGTTTGATCAAGCCATTTGATGCCGTGCTGAGCCGTGCTGAGTATTACTACATATTGTACTAAGTTCAGTAGAACATTACCTCAGAGCAGAAATATGTATGCAGACTATTTGCACTTACTGTATTTGAGCTCTATTAGATTTTTTTTCTGATGCCCATAGTTTTTCTTAGAACGTATTTTTTTGCAACATTGAGCTCGATTCAAATCAATGCGAAAATTTTATTTAATGCTTTATCATTTATCATGTGTGAGATTCAATATGAGGAGAAAAAAAAACTTTTCTCCTAATTCAGTTCCAGTTTTTCCTATTAACTTCAATAGAGTTTTCATATGATAAACAGTGAAAACAGTGAAATACGTTTTTCTGAGTATAAATCATTCTCATCTACTCATCTGTATATTCTATTCTCATCTATATATTGTTGTGACTGTGCTCAGTACTGGGTCAGACTTTTCATGAATTGTTACCACTGACCTGTACTAAGTAGCTGCAGGATATCAAACTGCAATTTGAACCCATATTAAAATCAGTACAAGGAAGATGCTTTGCCCTAGGAGTCAAATTAACAGCAGACCTCATTATACATTCAACACAATTCTTTATATGCAATTATATATTCTAGAGCACTTCATTGTGGATTTAAGAGGAAATTATAAAATACTGTGTCTTTAGAATGAGAATAGAAATTAATACTAACTAGCTAGTGCAAGAACAGATAAATACTAGAATTATAAGGATCACTTTAGGGTCCGCAATAGAAAAGAAATGGCAATGAATAAAACAAAAGAGGGTCCATTTATGATTGTTAGTTGCAATGCTAGGCACCAAAATCAGCATTGTATGTTACATCTCTAGGTGTTCTTACGTGTGCCAACTCATTTTGCTTGAACATGTTATTGATACTGCCTGCTCAGGAATGTCCACTTAAACAGTGCAACAATGTGTTCCTGATTTAAGTTTTGCTTCTGTATTGATGAATAAGACACACATTGAATTAGCATTTTGGTAAGAGTGTTATAGAACATAGGAAATATTAGAAAATTCCAAATCATTACCTAGCTTAGGAACACTTAGGAAACAGTGATGTTTTTTTTTAAATACAGTATTAAATATTCACCATATTTCCACGTTGAGTAAACTGAGCTCACCTGTTTTGGGATCAACTGAAAAATAAGGCTGCCCTTGAAGAATACTATAAACAACTCTTGCACTGTTTCCATATGTAGGATCATCTCCATCTGTAGCTGTCACCTGAATAACCGAAGTACCTAGACAAACAGGAAAAAACAAAATAAATTACGTATGCTAATGTATCTAATAAAATTACACATTTAGCTCATATAAAGAGATTTAATTTCAGACCTAGTTACAGATTCAAGGGGTAACGTAATCACAAAGAAAAAAAAGTTGCACAAATAAAATTAAAAGTTTGTTTTCCAAAATTTCATTCTTTTCTTTGCAATTTTTAATTGTGTATTGCACAATCTTTTGGAGCAAAAATGATAACTTTTAATCAGTTTCCGGGTTTTCAAAAGCTATATTAAATTTGCACTAAGAAAATAGTTCTTATAAGTGTTGCCAGTGCAGATTTGTGATCTTTGGTAATCACTGTTAAAACATTAGCCAGATCAATACTGATGATGAAATATCTTGTCATTCATTTTTTTTTTTTGTAATTCAAAATTTTTATTCATTTTCAAATAGACAGAGAAAAGAGATTGTCAACACATGGAGCAAGGGACGAACTTGCTGGGTATAGTATACAAAACAGTAGTCTGTTTTAATCAGTTTATTCATACATTTCTATCTATCTATGATGGAGTGAAACTCCTTTTGTCCCAAATCTTGTCATTAAATTAACAGAAAAATAAACAGTCATGGGTGAAATTCAGGGCTACTTAAAGTATAACAAAAGGCATAATGGTAGTGTGTCTGATCTAGCCAGAATTGTTTCAAACTACAAAAAAGTGATTAACCACTACACATTCTATAGCACCCTCTATTATTTGTAATTTATTCACTGCAAAACAGTGTTACAACTGAAGCAATCCAAGGCAGGTCAGTTTATCTAAGTTTCACCAACCTGACACCTGTCAAAGAGTTGTTTCAGCATGGACAAAAATGTAAATGTATTTATTAAAAAAAAAATTACTGAAGGTAACTATTATTATTGTCTGATAAATATTGCTGAGATTTGATAAATAAACCCTTAAAGAAAACATTTTGGAGTGTACATACAAACTAGCAAAAAGTGATGCAGAATCTTTTGGTAGAATTGTAATAAGGGCTATTCCACACTGGCGAGGCATTTTCAGGCGACTGTTGAAAAGCGCATCGCCTCGTGTGGTTAGCACAGGCGTTTTTACATAGGCGCCCATACAAAACTGTCGCCTGTGCCGGTCGCGGCGACTGGCGCGGCGCTTTGTCGCCGCGACCGCAAACGCAGGGCTATCTCCCCGTGTGGACTAGCCCTAAGAGTTGAAATTGTGTAACTTACAACAATAGGAAACACATTCTCAGCAATTTCACATTATAGACTGATTTTTTAATGAAATATAAATATTTCATATCCTGCCAGAATCTTCATTCAATCATTCTCCCAATCAAGTCTCCCAATACTGTACATCACTCTTCTTAAATACAATAATCCTTATATTCACAAATGTTTTCTTACTCATCTACTTTCTTCCTTCTACTCACATAATATATTTACAATTAATTACATATTTAAAAACATTTCAGAAAGCATTTCCAGAATTAAGAAAATTAGTTAGGTCGATTGAAGGCTTTTGAACAATTACAACAGGAGTACAAGGTACATAAATCAGATTTCTATAAATTCCTACAAATCAGGCATTTACTCTCCATATTTCCTAACCCATATGATAGGGATCGAACCTCCTTGGAGATCCTATGTAACAAAAATCCAGCGGCGCCTAAAGGTATTGCGAGATGCTATGATCTAATATCTACAAGGTTCGTACAGGGAAAGTTCCCAGCAATATTGAGATGGGAGGAGGACCTCCAACAAACCTTTCCGATGGAAGAATGGTCGGGGGCCATCAGAAGGATGAAATCACACACCAGCTGCGCGGACCACCTAGAAAACTATTTTAAAATACTACACAGATGGTACTATACTCCAGACAGACTCGCACTGATGTATCCAGGTACCAGCAATCTCTGCTGGAGAGGCTGTAAAAACAAAGGATCAATGATACATATATGGTGGGGCTGCACTGTACTGAATAACTTTTGGACCAAGGTATATCACACGATTACAGCAGTATTAAATATAACAGTTACAAGAGCGCCCACAACGGCCCTTCTTGGCTTAGACACAAACATAAATGATAGGATATCAGAGAAACTGCTAACTCATATTTTTATAGCAGCTCGGAGACTAATAGCTAGATTCTGGAAACAAAAGGAATCCCCCAAAGATGATCAGTTAATACAAGAGATAAATTCCAATATTCAATTTGAGAGAGCAGCACTGACGGCTATGAACCATCCTCTCAGTGACAGTCAAAAATGGCAACAATGGACTCTATTCTACGATAGGGCAACCAAAGGCTCACTAAACCCAACACATGGCAGCAGTAAGAGCTGAGAGATTGTTGGAGTAGTAATGATAAGTTAATCGAGCATAGATATATGATATACAGATACCAGGTTTGTCAATGGTTGGAACGAAGCCGCAATGGTTTATGCCCAAGTTAATTTCTCCCCCGTTCCCCCCTCCCCCCCACCATATCCCCTATACAGCGTGGCTATACATAGGCAGCTTATCAGAGGTACTATTGTTGAAAAATGTTGTGTATCTTACATGTTATGCAGTGACCTCTCAGATGCATATTGATAATTCTGTTACTTCACTGTACTTGAAAATTATGTATCACTAATATCTGCTTTTTTCAATAAAGACAAAATTTGAGTGAAAAAGAAAATTAGTTAACAGGTGGTTAATAATCACAATCTAATTTAAAAATAAATTGCCCCAGACTGTCGTTACCCAGTAATGTAACCATTGCGCGTTGTTTATGAATGCATAATTATGATTACAAGAGGTCTTATTTGATGCAATATTTTGGGGGGATATTTATTAAACCTTACATTTTTCTGGTTGAGTTTTTAAAGGAAAAAAACTTTAATTTTTCAAGATTTATTATACAGGTATGGGATCTGTTATTCGGAAACCAATTTTCCAGAAAGTTCTGAATTACAGAAAGGATGTCTCACATAGATTCAAGTATAATCAAATAATCCAAATTTTTAAGTAATTTCCTTTTTCTCTGTAATAAAAGAGTACATTGTACTTGATCCATCAAAGATATAATTAGTTCTTATTGGAAGCAAAAGCAGCTTATTGAGTTTATTTAATGTTTACATAATTTTCTAGTAAGGTATGAGGATCCTAATTACAGAAAGATCTGTTATCTGGCAAACCCCAGGTCCCAAGCATTCTAGATAACAGGTCCCATACCTCTACTCCATAGCTGCTAAAAATTTGAATCTGAAAATACTCCAGCTAAAACCTGCCATGTAAAAGTCAGTGGCAGATGATCCCTTTTGCAATTGAAACATGTTTTTGCCTTCATAATTGTCGTTGGGCTGTTGGATGCTGGCTTTCGTTCGATAATATGATAAATTCAAGTTTTTTGGACTATAATAAAATCGTTTTTGGGGTGGCAATTCGAGAAGTCACATGATTTGAATTGTTGCACGATTCTGTCACGACTTCTCCTGCATGGACCATTTTCAGTCCAAATTGTTAGTAAATTAAGCCAGATCATGGATTGGAGTTTGTTCAAATTTGTATTATTAAAATAATAGGAAAAATCAGTTTCTTACAGTTAAACTTCTTAACTGTAAGAAGTCTAATATAGGACCAGGTCAAAAATGCACTTCATTCACAACAAGTTGTTTTTACAATTAATTTTGAAAATGCACAGCATTACAAGATATTGCAACAACCATAGTAAGTAAAATTCATAAAAAAACCTTGCCTCTTGGAAATAAATTTATAACATGAATCTGTAAAGTGCATAACATTATGACTAGTCTCGCAATGAAAGGATAAATATCAGCAGAATGCCATGTAATTAATAACACACAGTGATATTTTACACATCACCATGAATTAAAAAATAAATTACCAGGACATCCATTATACCTCTGCTGTTCTGAAGACAGGGCACTCACCTATTCATATAAAGTGTGTATCTTTTAAACACCGAGGGGCCGATTCATCAATAGTCGAATATCGAGGGTTAATTAACCCTCGATATTCGACTGGGAACTAAAATCGTTCGAATATCGAAGTCGAACGATTTAGCGCTAATCCTACGTTCGATCGATCGAAGGATTTTTCGTTCGATCGAACGATTAAATCGTTTGATTCGAACGATTCGAACGATTTTAATCCAACGATCGAAGGAAAATCCTTCGATCAAAAAAAGGTTAGCAAGCCTATGGGGACCTTCCCCATAGGCTAACATTGACTTCGGTAGCTTTTAGCTGCCGAAGTAGGGGGTCGAAGTTTTTTTTAAAGGGAAAGTACTTCGACTATCGAATGGTCGAATAGTCGAACGATTTTTCGTTCGAATCGTTCGATTTCGTTCGAATTCGAACGAATTTAACCAATTCGATGGTCGAAGTACCCAAAAAATACTTCGAAATTCGAATTTTTTTAATTCGAATCCTTCACTCGAGCTTAGTGAATCGGCCCCCTAGTCTATACCATTATTTTTCACTTGCTAATGGTGCAAATGCAATCCATAGTGCAATTATATTTTTTTTTTAATTTCAATGGATTAATTAACAGTTGCCTATATGCAAATATACATTTTAACAAGGCCTACTAATAAAAAAAATAAAATGATGATAGCTTGATAATAATAGTCTTCAAGCAATTAATTTTCCAATATGCAGATTAACATTAGATTTCATGGCTGAACAGTTAATGGTTTTATGCCAATATGTCTTTACGAAGTGCAGAAAAAGAGAGCAAACTGACATGTTGTGTCCTGCCCTTTTCTGAAGTATTGCAGACATGGAGTGCAGAGACCTGTGTGTGCTCAATGAACACAAGGATGTCTGCATTCTCTAATGCCCTTATACACACCATGCAAAAATTATGGAGGGCTGGCTCTCTATGGCAAGCGATAAGGAAAGGACTGCCCTATCTTTCTAATACAGAGCTTGGTGCCTTAAAGAAAGTAGTTTTTTTAAGGCACTAGTGCACTGGACCTATTGAAGCAGCCAACCGAGGACACACAAGGTCAAACAACTAGGTATCCCAGCATCAATAGGCACACTTTTCACAATGGCAGTATAACCAGCTTTACTAGATACAAGTACTTTCTATGTTGCACAACTGCAGTTGCGGTCATAATAGAACCCTATGGTGTTTATTGATTTTGATGAATCCACAGAAAATATAGTTATGTTCTTGTTATGTTATATTGTTACAGTCAAACAAAAGTTATTAAAAAGTTATTATGGGTATAATGCAGAAGAAGGTTCTCTTGTTAAATTCTCTTGTTAAATTTCTGCATTGAATTTGCACAGTATATTTATGTCCTCATTAGGTATTCACCATTTATTAGTGTATTTATTGCTGAGGATTAATGAGTGTATACACAAGAAATTATGTTTATGCCACTCAACAGATTCCTAAACAACTTGATTGCTTAATATCACTGTGTCTATTTAAGTGGTTAAATGTCAAGTGCAAAGGTCTTGACATAAAAAGCAACAGTACTCTGTGTTTCCCCAGCAACAAGCATCACAGGGCAAATGCGTACTGTAACTTCTGCACCAGTATATTAATTTACATTTATTTTCTAGATCTGTTATTTTAGTCTACACAAACACATGCTTTAGATTGCATTTTTTTTTCTATTTGGGTTCTTTGTTGCAATGTCACAACTTTTTTTCTGCACTTGCAACTTTAAAAATTAATATAGGCCCTGTGGGGTAGATACTTTTAATACTTATATACCCTATAATGTTTACAATGTAGCTATTACGGCAGGACACGATGATGCGTTTTGACCCGACACGTCACAATGCGACTAAACACATGCAACGTGTCGGATGGTTTACTGAAAACGGAAGGAGAAATCGCATGTTACAACTACATTGATCCGACGGTCGGATGAAATCGCAGCGTTTTCAGTAAACCATCCAACACGTCGCATGCGTTTAGTCGCATTGCAACGTGTTGGGTCAAAACGCATCATCGAGTCCTGCCCTTAGACAAGATGACAGATGAAATACCACGTGTGCATTTATGGTCACTTAGGGGCAGATTCACTAAGCTCGAGTGAAGGCTTCGAATGAAAAATACTTCGAATTTCGAAGTATTTTTTGGGTACTTCGACCATCGAATTGGTTAAATTCGTTCGAATTCGATCGAAATCGAACGAAATCGAACTATTCGAAGTAAAAATCGTTCGACTATTCGACCATTCGATAGTCGAAGTACTTGCCCTTTAAAAAAAACTTCGACCCCCTACTTCGGCAGCTAAAAGCTACCGAAGTCAATGTTAGCCTATGGGGAAGGTCCCCATAGGCTTGCTAACCTTTTTTTGATTGAAGGATTTTCGTTCGATCGTTGGATTAAAATCCTTCGAATCGTTCGATTCGAAGGATTTAATCGTTCGATCGAACGAAAAATCCTTCGATCGTTCGATCGCAGGATTAGCGCTAAATCCTTCGACTTCGATATTCGAAGTCGAAGGATTTCAATTCGAGGGTCGAATTTCGAAGTATTTTTTACTTCGAAATTCGACCCTTAGTGAATCTGCCCCTAAATAATGTGTATGGAGCAAATTATGCTACATCTTTATCTGTCTTCATTGGGCCCCAAAAACACAAACAGCTTGCAGTAAATTGTAAAGAGCTTGCAGTAAATAGTAAAGGGCAAATTAAATTCCTGTCTAGTTAGACCTTCAAGGGATAAGTACTGCACAATTGCTGTCCTATGAGAACATTTTTTATAAAATGCACAAATAAAATAAGCCATGGACTGCTGTTTTGTAATACTTGTACGCTTAATCACTTCTGGGTTACTCCCACATGGTTGTTTTGAAGTGGATATACAGTAATAAAAAAATCTTTTAAAAAGATCCAGATTGCAGGGTGAAATGAGAGCTGACCAAATCAATTAACAGTAAACGAGTTTCATGTTTATTACACTATTTGTGAGCTGAAAATCCCTGAAGAAAACGTTCACCTCAAATTTGTAGCTAATTCAATACTGATTAATGGTTGTTCAAATGTCAGTTCACCAATACAAGCCCTGTCCTTTCCTTAACAAAGCAAATTAAAGTAAAAGCAAATCACACATCTTCCTCTAACTAGAAACTGATGACTACTAAGCTACAGAGCAGTAGCATCTTGAATGTTTAATAGGTTTAATGAATGATTTTTTTGTAACTAATTTAAGACAATATAGAATCATGGTCATAGAAATATATCACAGGTACATAAATGTTTTTCATTTTATTGAATGATAAATGCGTAAAATACATTCTAAAGGTTTGTAGAAAATGAACTATGATGAGATAAAGCTAAACATTCTTAAACATAGCCAGCAATGTCTATGTAAAATCTAGGGCTGCAATTTTGATTGAGTGTAATTTTTATTTTTTAATGACTGGAGGACAGGCAGTATACTATTGACATTATGCCCTTATTCGCCAATGCAATGTGAAAAAAAAAATTATTTTCACATACTGTATAAGAGCAAGTGTTCTGTGTATAAGGTGTATATAAACACCGTTGTCCTCCAGCACTTGCACCTGTACACTTGGTAAATTCGCTTTAAAGTCTTTATTTGTATATTTTTTTCTGATTTTAATATATGATGCCTGAAGTCATACAGTAGATAAAGATTGGGAAATATATACAGATAAACACTTTATGGATATATACAGTATGAGTGAGAACATCTCTCCACAAGTGTCAAAGGGAATACTCCAGTAAATTAACTACAGTGTGACTCTGGAGCAGGGGAGTAGGTAAAATATGGGGTTTAATTTATCATCAGCAGAAACTAATAATTAGAGCTTTTCTTCATCTAGCTGAATGTAAAGCAGTGAAAGCAAAATCTGTATGGTTTCTATGTGATATTGACCATTATTAAGATAACATTTAATAATATGTCATATATACAGTAGCTCAACAGAAGTCAGTTGGCCTTTCATTGTCTCCAATCTGACCTTTATACATGTTTCCATTTGCTGATTTGGTCTTTTTTTCTTTCAATCTATGGAGGTTTGGCTGTATGTTTAATGTTGTTATTTACACATTTATTCACTTTCACAAGGAATTGCAGCACTTTATCAGTAAATATTTTTTGCATATAGTATGGAAAGTAAAACTAAGTTAAAATGTCATATACTATATGCATGTGTGTATGTATCTGTGTGCACTTATTATAGATAATGACTGTGAAATAAAGTTGACATTACTGACAACTGAAACAGGCAAGAAGGGGGAAAAATCTATTTCTTAAGACAAAAGTTCATTAATTTATATTAAAAACGCAATTCAAATATATGCAATGTTTTTACAATGTATCTCATAGATTAGTATGCAGCAATTTTAATATTATTGTTGTATATGCATTATGTAAGCAATATGTGTTTTTTTTCAAAGATGTTTAAAGGGATACTGTCATGGGAAAAAAATAATTCCAAAATAAATCAGTTAATTAATTCTGCTCCAGCAGAATTCTGCACTGAAATCCATTTCTCAAAAGAGCAAACAGATTTTTTTATATTAAATATTGAAATCTGACATGGGGCTAGACATATTGTCAATTTCCCAGCTGCCCCAAGTCACTTGTGACTTGTGCTCTGATAAACTTCAATCACTCTTTACTGCTGTACTGAAAGTTGGAGTGATATCACCCCCCTCCCTTCCCCCCCCAGCAGCCAAACAAAAGAACAATGAGAAGTTAACCAGATAACAACTCCCTAACACAAGATAACAGCTGCTTGGTAGATCTAAGAACAAGACTCAATAGTAAAAACTCATGTCCCACTGAGACACATTCATTTACATTGAGAAGGAAAAACAGCAGCCTTCCAGAAATCATTTCTCTCCTAAAGTGCAAGCACAAGTCACATGACCAGGGGCAGCTGGGAAATTGACAAAATGTCTAGCCCCATGTCAGATTTCAAAATTGAATATAAAGAAAAAAAGCAGAATTCTGCTGGAGTAGCACTATTAACTCTGATTTTCGGACCGTGTGTGGAGAGTCCCGACATTTTTCATCTGTCGGAGATCGGTCGTTTGGTCGATCGGACAGGTTAAAAGATTTCTGTCAGCTGCCGATGATATCTCTGCATGTATTGCCGATCATACAATTTTCAGAGGGAGACTGTCACTAGCTTTGGTCGGATATAACTTTCGTACGATTGCTGTCAGGGGCAGAACATTGGCTCATCTGTTATTTTGTACTTTATTTGATAGGAATGGTTAGTGGCAGGTCGGGAGATGGGAAAGTCAAATCGTATGATGATTCCTCTTTTTAAATTGATTTTAAATACATCTCAGGTAAATTATCTGGAAAATGGAGATAGGTTATATACTATATGGATAATTTTTTTTAATAAAAAGATAAGTTTAATTTGGAACAAAACCAAGATAGCTTGGACAGACTTTGATTCCCGAGAGAAATGACAATACATTGGGAGACATTTCAAAACATGAATAGCTTATTTGGAACAATAACACAAATCTCAAATCTACTTGGACACCCATCTAAATTTTAAAAATAATTTTTAACATTATTTCATGTTCCTATAAAAAATATAAATGCATAGAGGATAATTTATAAACTTTATGCAACACATAATAATTTGCACAGTGAATACACTGTAATTACCCCGTGTGTGCTTATATTTATAAACCTGGACAAGATGGGCCTGTTTAATGTGCAAACATAATTGTGAATTTTTATTTGCACTGTGATTATCGTTAAGAGCTATTTAAATATGGCATAATCGCAAATGCGAAAATGTATGCATACAGGGCCTCTCCTGCGATGAGGAGAGGTTATAACCTTGCCTCAGGCAGCAGTGACAGGCCAGTTACAAGGGGCGGCAAAAAGCAGCCTCTTGTAATTTTAAGAGCCAAATTACCAGTTTTAAACCTGAGATCCTGCTCTGCTAGTGCTATTGCGCTCATTGCACTAGCCATGCTTCCCCCTTTGACCTGCTCCAAAGCTGATTTTTAAGTGCAGAGTAGAAGGGGGGGGGCACACCTGGTCTGTTGCAGCAGCCCCAGAATTGCCCCTGTATGCATATACTCTGAGTTCAAGTTATGCCACAACTTTGGTGGTAGAAAAAATATTCACTAAACTAACTTTGTAAATTGTGAATTTATATTTGCAAAATTACCTTCTATACTACATACACAAAATGCATGCATAGTGGCTGCATTCATCCAACCACCCATCTCATTTGCGAATATTTGTGCACATTGCAAATTTCACTGCAATTTGCAACAAAAGGAAAGATGGGCACAGTGCAAAATGTAGGTGTTTAGGAGAAAACCATGCGCAAAACAACTATATAATTACAATATTACAATACAAACCGATAACTTACCTTTATTATGATCAACATCATCCACTAGTAAGAATTAATATATTGTATTGCAGCATTATTATTTATTTATTATTTTGAACAGGTTTTAAAAAATGGTGAAGGAAGCTATTCATGTTAAACGTGATCATGGCAGCTCTAAAGTTGTACTATTCTTGACCTGCATGCACGTACAGTAAGGGGTCTATTTTCTCTAAAACTTCAAGGTTTTTTTTTTCATTTTTTGAGAGTTTGTATGCCCCAAAGCAGCAAAAATTACTGCAGCTAAAAAATCAAATGCATGTAATAGTCAATGCTAGAGGTGACTACTATCGGAAAATGTTTTTTGCCTTCACGATTTTCAGGTGTTTTGGGGTGTATGAAGATGGTTTTTGCTCAAAAACTCAGTAAATTCGAGGTAGTCAAGAGATTTAAGTCTATTAACTTGGAAAATTCAAGATATTCGTAAAAACTTGAATTTTTCAAGTTTTCAATGTGATTATTAGTAAAATAGTAAGGTCGAAATTGTTTCTGGTAAACTATGCGAAAAAATTTTTTTAGTAAATAGCCCCCCTAAATGCAAATATAAAATTTGGACATCATATTACATACTGTGCATATCGGGCATGTAGGGTTATAAAAATAAAATAATCTGATATTTTTGCTTTTATTGGATACAGCATGTGCTGAGCCTTTGTTCTTAAAAAAACAAATTATGTTGTGATTCTTTTCTGCAAGAATCTGTAGGATATAAGCATATGTTTTATTTCTTCACATAATGCTTTGATTGAAAGCAATGTTGCTGTTAGGAGTTATCAAGTTCACAGTTTGAAGACAGAGTGTAGGCAACGGAAAATGGATGCGATTGTAGTAATTTGAGGTAATGTGCTTATTTAGAATCATACATACTGCATGTATTAGGGAAAGATGTGGCATTCATATTTAGTACTGTAATACTTAGCACACAGTGTCTTTTATGGTACTATTTCAACATTTGGTGGTTCATGGTTTTGCAAAACTATTATCTTTTAAGCACAATGCATTTTTGATTTTAAGGGATATATACCTTTCAAAACAATGAATGTTAAAATGCAATTTAATAGAAATAATTAGTTAACATACTATGTATATGTAGGCACCCACAGGTTTACTAAGCCCCTATGGCTTTAAATCCCCACACTTCCTTATCTCCCTAGTCGCTGGGCAGATGCCTATGTATCTAGTTACTTAATTTACATATTTATATATTTGGCCTACATACCTTATGAACACTTACTGCCACACTGTAAGCGTGCCTGGTTAGGGGTGGCTCTTTCTCTTTGGTTTTTGGTTGCTGACCCTGCTGAATCTATTCAGCCTGGGAACACCAAGGTCCACCAAAACTGTTTTGCCCTAGAGAGGTCAGATAATTTCATAGTACTCTTTAAGAGAATAAGATAGTTGGTTTATGTAGCATGAGCAGCCTGTGCTCCAACCATGATCATAGCAGCTCTCCCCTAGGGTTCGAATCTGCCTATAGTGAAGGGACAGCAGCTGGATAGGGAATCAGGCTTTAGATATATTCTCCCTGGCCTGATTATTCCACTGTATGGGATCTGAACCCTGCCGGGCCATTCCTTCCTAGAGGTGAATTACCCTATTACTTCCACATGGTGTTACATCTTGCTGTCTCTGCCTCACTGTCCTGGCATATTAACATATGAACTGCCTTGTCTCTCTGGATGTTAGTATTAACTCTGTGGATCTATTGTCTTGGACAGAAAAACGTATTATATTATTTGCTGCAATAACCTCCTGGCATCCTTGTTTATTATATTTTTAAGCACAGTAGCCTCTGATAGTAGTATTTCAACTACACACTTCCCTCTTATCTTCCACATAGCGAAGGCACAGGGCCTTGTGTGTTAGAGTCAAGTTTAACCTTTGCTCTAATGTAAATAGCTGGGCATTAACCCTTTTGGTCTAAAATATCCCAAAATAGCATTACATATACATTAATTTGTAATATTTAAATATGACATTGCCATATCAATATATCTATATTAAAGTAGTGTATTATTTGTTTATAAACTTACCCAAAAAGAAGAAATGTATTCATTTAAGTTTGTATACACATAACGAAGATGATGCACAAGGATATTATGCCTGAACAGATGGAAAGAATGTTGAAAATATGCTTGGCCTCCCAGGTGGAAAATTCCAGAATCATTAAAGGAAAGCAAACATGGCATTTTCACAGCTCATTGTAAAAACCCTTTTAGAGGGTTAAAATAAGGGCTTAAAATATGTATTTTAAAGCAAATCCCTTGCACTTCTTCCCACTAATGGAAGGAATTTATAGACACTGCACCCCATAAGAGCACAAAAGTTTTGCCATACTTCATAGATCAAATAGAGCAATTTTAGAAACAGAGCCCAGTGGATGTTGTTTTCAGAATATGAATAGTTCAAAGCAATTTCTATAGAAGAATGTCTTATATCTTTATTCTAATAGCAGTTTAGCCACTGTCCAAACTTTGCTTATAAAATGGTTTTGATATAATTCTATGGTAAGTGTCGGTCCCTTTTTTGGAAATGTATGGATTATGATATACTTTCATTTAATTGTTACCCATCTCAATAACATTTTATAAATAAAGACTTTCAGAAATCATTTACAAGCACAAGTGCATTGTGCACAGTTGCAATTCTGAATGCTTATTTTCCACAACATAGTTATTTTGGATGTGATGTACACTGTGCTCCTATCATGTCAGGATTTTGTCATTTCCAGCACTCGCCATTGATATACTGTACCATTTGCATGTGATTATTAAGGTGCATGCCTGCTATGCATATTGATGAAGCCCTCAGTGGGCAGGAACCCTGAAATTAACACCACATACAGACTGGCAACAGCTCTAGGTTCCCCCGTTATATATTTATAAAAATAACTTTTGCTTGATGAAGCCAAATAAACTTTCCATTTTTAAGATAATTTAGCTACTATATCATAGTAAGTTGGTCATTACATGCCATATAAACTACAAGGGGTAAACATAATTATGTTTCCCAGTCAGATAAATGTGAAATTGTGGTTCAGGTGTTTTTAAGTCCTGCACCATAATAGGCATTCCTTATAAAATCTCAAATAAAAGGCTACTATTTTTTTTTACATTTACTGGTGCCTGTACTCCCCCATAAATCAGTCCCTAAAGAGGCTGCTGTAACTCCGATCAACAGGTCAGAAAGCTCATCTGATTCTGTGTTTGTGCCACAGAGTGTTCTGTCCAACCATAACACGTAAGCTGGTGAAATATATAACAGGACAAAGGTATTTGTTCTTAGAGGCAACGATTGATGTTTGTTTGAGTAGTTCATAGTACAGAACCAACTGACAGACAGAATAGTATTAAGTTCAGCAGCTCATAATCCTGGAGTTATTGGCCTGTAAATTCAGGAAAAAATAAATTGGATCTTCTGCTTTTGCCGATGTTCCAAGAGGTAAGAATTAAATGTTTGTTTTGGTGATATTAAAGGACAGAGATTTCTGACAGCTGGATCAGGAGAAGACAGTGATGGTAGTGTGGAAAAATTGATAATGTTTGAAAACTGAAGGGAACAGGAAGGAACATGATATACAGACACAGATAAAGAGACATTTAGGAATTATTTGCTGCTACTGTATTAAAAAATAGATTAGCCAATGAATTTGAGCAGTGACCATTTGTCAACTAAAGTATACTCAGGCATCAAGCTGGCCTCTTCTGGGCTCTATCTGAACATAATAGTAACCATGAAATTAATAAATGTTGTTTTTGGAAGAAAATGCATAATGTGAAGAATTTTGCTTTTGCACATATTAAATACAGTTATCAGTTTGTAAATCCATAGTGCATTATCCAGCAATGGAAAAACAGTGAACACTTGTTTGCACTAGTGTGCTGTGTGTGTAATAAAATGTCTTACTGAAAAAGATGTTACGAGTACGGGATCTATAATACTGGAACCAATTGTACAGACACTTGTGAAATGCAAGTGTTAGGTTGATCCAAATCATACTAAGTTGAATAAACCTCACATAAACCATTTATATTTTGAAAATTGGGGTTTCCATATTTTTTCATACTGTAAACAACTCAGTCATATTGCCTGTTTGCAGTGTATCATCATTTGCTCACTTATCATCCACTCATTGCACAAAGATATGGAAAAAATGTTAGCTTGAGAAACTAAAAACTAAGTACTTAAATATATAAAGGACTAGAATCTATCTTGAGTTCCTGCCTGCCCCTGCCTTGTTCTTGAACTTACTGAACTTTGCCTTCATTTGCTACATGATCTTTAACTTATTTGACTCTCCATCTTTGTCTGCCACATGTCCTGACTTCTAGTCTGTGTACTAAACTAGCCCATATCCTTCAACCCATTCAATATTTAATAAACTATGTTAAGTGAATGGAAATTAGTTTATTGCATTACTAGTTTAATTTTGTATTTGTGCATTGGCACAAAAACACATTTTTTCTGGCGCTTGAGTTACAATATGTTCACAAAAAATATCTTAACCATGAACATTTAATTGAACACAAACAAAAAAAACACAGGCAAAATATTGAAGTGCTATAATATTGTATGTCTTTTATACAGATTTTACACAAAAAAAATTAGAGCGCTCACCTGTTACTCCATCAACCTTTTCAGGTATCTGGTGCTAGACAGCATACAAGGCCCCCTGCGAAGAGCCAGTAATATTGCAACAAAGTCCAAAGTTTCGAGCCGCACAGGGCCCTTTCTCAAGGCTTGAGAAAGGGCCCTGTGCGGCTCGAAACGTTGCCATGTTTTTGAAGTTTGCAATGAGCCAATAAAAGTCACTTTTTGCATTGACAAAACTGAATCGTGTGCTACAGCTACTTTGGACTTTGTTTTATACAGATTTTGACATTAGAGCTTCAAAGTAATTAGAGGCATGAGCATAAAATGAGTATGCCAGCATACAATCTGTTTTGCTGAACCAATGACTGATATATTCAAACACTCACATCTAGAAATCTTGATCTATACTATAAATGTTGGAGTTGAAAGCTTGTCATATACAAAAATATATGTCTCTTTGACCACCCATGTGTTAAGCAAAAATGGGTTGATCCATCATTTTGTCCCCTGGCCAGTCCTCCCTCTAGGCCTATGCCGGCCCATAGGAAGATAAGCTCTTGTATGGCAATATGTGGTTATTTACAGTGAGATTTTTCCATAATTACACTGAACATTTTCTATTTCTAATGCTGTATTACATACCATGGTGTGAGCTTTTATTCTAAAAGTTTGCTACTAATCATATAAACCAATCAGCGGGTAACATTTATTAGTCAGTTGTTTTAAACGACAAGGAAAGGCAAAAAAATAAAATCCCATTTTTACTTTCTTTAATGAAAAAAGAAACCTATCTCCAATATACTTTAATTAAAAAATGTGTACCGTTTTTATAAGAAACCTGACTGTATGCAGTGAAATTCTCCCTTCATTTACTGCTGTGGATAGGAATGGTCAGATGGTCCCTAACTGTTGAGCAGGGAAACAATCATACTTATGAACAGCAGGGGGAGCCGCTGCCTTACTTGCCAGCCGTGCAGAACTCAAGCAGCTTTGTTTATGAAGATCCCTAAGCAGCCCAGACCACACTGAGCATGTGCAGGGTCAGGGTCAGGCAAAGATGTTTAACAAAGTTACAAGATGACAGCTCCCTGTGGCCAACTTTAAAAGCATAAATCATTTGTTTGATTAGGCTTTGTGGTGCAGTAAGTTTATGCTTATGTTTAGTATAAAAAAAACAGCATTTCTAACCTTATTCTATTTTAGACTTTACTTAGACTTTAAAACAAACATCTGGTTGTTATGGGGGACTAGACCTGCTAAACATGATGCCTTTTATTACATTACCCAGTTTAATTTGTGAAAAAGCATACTGAACATAGATTATTTAGATTAAAAAAGTATGATAAGAAATGAATGAAATGGCAAACTATTATTGCAATTTGCTATTTTTATAACAATTACAGTTAGATGACTTGACTGCAAACTTATTGGGGAATGTAATAAAAGTTGCAAAGAGAAAAACAATTAGCACAAATAAGAATAAAAGGTCTCATTACGCAATGTAATACTCTTCCTTAAACTGTTATTACATTGCAAATTTTAAATTTTAATTGCCCAATGCAAATTTTATAGTTTGCGCCAATTTGCCGTAAATGTAATAAAACTTCTTACTGAAAGTCGTTATGTTTGCTCCAAAAGATTACGACACCTTCAAGCAATTCTTAAGCGTGCGCAATTAAAATTTGCAATGTAATAATAGTTTAAGGAACAATATTACATTGCGAGATATCGATTTTTATTTTTATTGGTGCAAATTGTTTTTCTCTTTTTAATTACATTTCCCCCGTAATCTTTTGGAGCAAACATAACTTTTTCAGTAAGAAGTTTTATTACATTTACTGCGCACTGGCGCTAACTGTAAAATTCGCTAAACAGTTTCTGGGTTTGCAAAAGCTATATTAAATTCGCACAATGGCAAATTTGTTCGCACAGAGGCAAAACTTTTCGCATTGCGAGTATTTTTTCCGTTACCGACTTCTATTACATTCCCCCAATAGTCTATTATCTGTTGTGACCTAGATGTATAGACATGTAGCTGGTGAAATATGGATTCCAACATTTACACTGTACCACAGCGAGGTAACAGGTAGCAGGTCTTTCAGAATGTGCCTACAGGATATATTGTATAGAGAACAGCCTTCAGAAGACTCTTCCCTGACCTTCCATTCTGAAGTCTTCACACTCTCTCTCTCTCTCTCTCTCTCTCTCTCTCTCTCTCTCTCTCTCTCTCTCTCTCTCTCTCTCTCTCTCTCTCTCTCTCTCTCTCTCTCTCTCTCTCTCTCTCTCTCTCTCTCTCTCTCTCTCTCTGTGTTAGAACTACCTAAGTTAAACAGTTATAATCTCCATTACCAAACAGGGATGTGTTCTGATTAACAAGTTAATGGCCCATACATATAACTAGACTCCCCCACTTGGAACAGTTTTGATGAGAATTGATCCACAACATATACAAACATTTTTAAATCACTGAAAACATTAAAGTGTATCATTATGTTATAAAGAATGCTATACCACGGCTCTTAAATATTTCTAGAAGTGCTATTAGAACTAGATACATACACTACCACTTCTTTAGCCCTTTCTGTCCCCTCGTATAGGATCAATAACGTATCTAATACTATTGCAAGTGGCAGGTTTGGGGTATGAAATACATTAGTTGCAATGCTGAATGAGTTGATTCTCTCCTTGGCAAATTTTAGTTCATGCTTTCAGTCACCAGTCGGAAATGTGCATACTTTTACTGTATGAGCTGTACTTTGTTTGAGCTGCTTTTGTAGAGATTAAGATCAAGTCCATATGCAGACTGTCTAGGAAGGTTTTCATACATCCAGATCATGGTATATGAAGTAGAAGTAAATCTAGAGCAACTGGACTTGCTGATTCACTACTCGTCCCAGCAGCTTTTTCAGTTCAACTGACAGGAAATCCTCGGCATATAAACTCTTCCGATAATCCAATCACAATGGAGCATATTATTGTTATATTGTAACTATGTAACATGTATCTATTTAAAGAGGTGACAAGTGAAAACCACAGTGGTTGTAAAAAATGTATAGCTACTGTGATAAAATTACCATTATGCCATGCAACTCAAAGAGGCAGATGTTACTTGTAAGAGTTGCATGAATGGAGACCATTAAACTATTCCATACCCAAATGCTATTTTCTCCCGAGTTGGGGTCTTTGTGATCCAGGCAGGATACTTTGCTACTTCCATCATCATCATCATCATGTGATGTAATAATGAATGAAACATGGGGGTATATTTCCTAGTGTAGGGATGTGTAGAATAGCCACCCCTAGTATTATTGTCAGGCAGTCCCTCCATGTTATGGACACCTAATTGGGTCCTAAAATACAGTTGGGAGGGGTACTGTTGACTCTTGCTAATGCTCACAGTGACCAGTAGGGATGTAGCGAACGTCGGAAAAAAAGTTCGCGAACATATTCGCGAACTTGCGCAAAAACGCGAGCGGTTCGCGAACGGTTCGCGAACCCCATAGACTTCAATGGGAAGGCGAACTTTAACATCTAGAAAAGACATTTCTGGCCAGAAAAATGATTTTAAAGTTGTTTAAAGGGTGCAACGACCTGGACAGTGGCATGCCAGAGGGGGATCAAGGGCAAAAATGTATCTGAAAAATCTGCCTGTGTGTGCTTGGAAGAGATAGTGTAGGGGGAGAGCTGTTAGTGATTTCAGGGACAGATGATAGTAAGTTTGCTGGCTAGTAATCTGCTTGATACTGCTCTGTATTGGAGGGACAGAAGTCTGCAGGGATTTGAGGGACATTTTAGCTTAGGTAGCTTTGCTGGCTAGTAATCTACTGTTCTCTTTAAACAACTGCCATACGTTGACCTTGTAGGCATTGTTTGCCCAGTTTTTTTGGACGCAGCCACTGAAGCACAGTTGCCAGAAAAAATATGCCATATAAATGCTGAAAATAGTCATTTTTCGCCATACGTTGACCTTGTAGACATTGTTTGCCCAGTTTTTTTGGACGCAGCCACTGAAGCACAGTTGCCAGAAAAATTATGCCATATAAATGCTGAAAATATAAATTTTTTTGGTTGCAGCCACTGAAGCACAGAGGCCAGAAAAATTATGCCATATAAATGCAGAAAATATGCATTTTTTTGGTCGCAGCCACTGAAGCACAGTTGACAGAAAAATTATGCCATATAAATGCTGAAAATATAAACTTTTTTGGTTGCAGCCACTGAAGCACAGAGGCCAGAAAAATTATGCCATATAAATGCAGAAAACATGCATTTTTTTGGTCGCAGCCACTGAAGCACAGTTGACAGAAAAATTATGCCATATAAATGCTGAAAATATAAATTTTTTTGGTTGCAGCCACTGAAGCACAGAGGCCAGAAAAATTATGCCATATAAATGCAGAAAATATGCATTTTTTTGGTCGCAGCCACTGAAGCACAGTTGCCAGAAAAATTATGCCATATAAATGTCGTTGACCTTGTAGGCATTGTTTGCCCAGTTTTTTTGGCCGCAGCCACTGAAGCACAGAGGCCAGAAAAAATATGCCATATAAATGCTGAAAATAGTCATTTTTTTGGTTGCAGCCACTGAAGCACAGAGGCCAGAAAAATTATGCCATATAAATGCAGAAAATATGCATTTTTTTGGATGCAGCCACTGAAGCACAGTTGCCAGAAAAAATATGCCATATAAATGCTGAAAATAGTCATTTTTTGCCATACGTTGACCTTGTAGACATTGTTTGCCCAGTTTTTTTGGTTGCAGCCACTGAAGCACAGAGGCCAGAAAAAATTAAACCAGTAGGGTTTGCACCCTAGTTTGTAACGGTGGCGGAGGGAGGAGGAGGACGCTAAAGGACAGCTGTGTGTGGAGTCATGAGGCTTGAAGAGAAGGACAGCTGCATAGAAGTCAGAACAAGTCTTCCGGCGTGCAGTAACCCTCCGAGATCCACCCCTCATTCATTTTAATAAAGGTCAGGTAATCGACACTTTTGTGACCTAGGCGAGTTCTCTTCTCAGTTACAATCCCTCCTGCTGCACTGAAGGTCCTTTCTGAGAGCACACTTGAGGCTGGGCAAGACAAGAGGTTCATGGCAAATTGTGACAGCTCTGGCCACAGATCAAGCCTGCGCACCCAGTAGTCCAGGGGTTCATCGCTCCTCAGAGTGTCGATATCTGCAGTTAATGCCAGGTAGTCCGCTACCTGCCGGTCGAGGCGTTCTTTGAGGGTGGATCCAGAAGGGTTGTGGCGCTGCCTTGGACAGAAAAACATTTGCATGTCTGACGTTACAGACTGGCCAAAGGGCTTTGTCCTTGCAGGTGTGCTCGTGGCAGGATTACTGGCACCTCTGCCCCTGGAATGTTGATGAGTTCCTGAAGTGACATCACCCTTAAAAGCCTTGTACAACATGTTTTGCAGGCTGGTTTGTAAATGCCGCATCTTTTCGGACTTGTGGTATGTTGGTAACATTTCTGACACTTTATGCTTGTACCGAGGGTCTAGTAGCGTTGCGACCCAGTACAGGTCCTTCTCCTTAAGCCTCTTGATACGGGGGTCCTTCAACAGGCATGACAGCATGAAAGACCCCATTCTCACAAGGTTGGATGCAGAGCTATCCATCTCCGCTTCCTCATTATCAAGGACTGCATCATCCACGGTCTCCTCCCCCCAGCCACGTACAAGACCAGGGGTCCCCAAAAGGTCACCACTAGCCCCCTGGGAAGCCTGCTCCTGTTGGTCCTCCTCCTCCTCCTCCACAAAGCCACCTTCCTCCTCTGACTCCACTTCTGGCACCTCTCCCTGCGTTGCAGCAGGTGCCTGGGTTCGTTCTGGTGATTCCGACCAGAAATCGTGCGCTTCCAGCTCCTCGTCACGCTGGTCTACAGCCTCATCTGTCACTCGTCGCACGGCACGCTCCAGGAAGAAAGCGAAGGGTATTAGGTCGCTGATGGTGCCTTCGGTGCGACTGACCATATTTGTCACCTCTTCAAAAGGTCGCATGAGCCTGCAGGCATCGCGCATAAGCACCCAGTAACGGGGGAAAAAAATCCCCAGCTGTGCAGATCCAGTCCTACCACCCAGTTCAAAAAGGTACTCGTTGACGGCCCTTTGTTGTTGCAGCAGACGTTCCAACATAAGGAGCGTTGAATTCCAGCGAGTCTGGCTGTCAGAAATCAAACGCCTGACTGGCATGTTGTAGCGCTGCTGAATGTCAGCAAGGCGTGCCATGGCTGTGTAGGAACGTCTGAAATGGGCCGACACCTTTCTGGACTGGGTGAGAACGTCCTGGAATCCTGGGTACTTGGAGACAAAACGTTGGACTATTAAATTTAACACATGTGCCATGCAGGGCACATGTGTTAAATTGCCTAGTCTCAACGCTGCCAACAGATTGCTTCCATTGTCACACACCACTTTTCCGATCTGCAGTTGGTGTGGGGTCAGCCACCGATCGGCCTGTGACTGCAGAGATGACAGGAGTACAGATCCGGTATGGTTTTTGCTTTCCAGGCACGTCATCCCCAAGACAGCGTGACAACGGCGTACCTGGCACGTCGAATAGCCTAGGGGGAGCTGGGGGTGCACAGGTGTGGAGGAGGAGAAGGAGGACCCAGCAGCAGAGTAAGAAGAAGAAGAAGACGAGGTAGAGAGCGATGGAGGAGTAGAGGTGGTGGCAGAACCGCGTGCAATCCGTGGCGGTGACACCAACTCCACTGTTGTTGTTGAGCTACCCATTCCCTGCTTCCCAGCCATTACCAAGTTCACCCAGTGGGCAGTGTAGGTGACATACCTGCCCTGACCATGCTTGGAGGACCATGCGTCAGTAGTCATATGGACCTTTGGCCCAACACTAAGTGACAGAGATGCGGTAACTTGGCTCTGCACATGTTGGTACAGGTGTGGTATTCCCTTTTTAGAAAAAAAATTGCGGCTGGGTACCTTCCACTGCGGTGTCCCAATTGCTACAAATTTGCGGAAGGCCTCAGAGTCCACCAGCTGGTATGGTAAAAGCTGGCGGGCTAAGAGTGCAGACAAGCCAGCTGTCAGACGCCGGGCAAGGGGGTGACAGTCAGACATTGGCTTCTTACGCTCAAACATGGCCTTCACAGAAACTTGGCTGGTGGCAGATGACTGGGAATGGGAACAGGTGGTCAAGGTGGAAGGCGGAGTGGAGGGTGGTTCAGACGGGTCAAGGAGAGCAGAGGTAGAGCAGTAAGATGCTGGACCAGAAGGAGTGTGGCTTTTAGTTTGCCTGTTGCCTTTGAGGTGTTGCTCCCAAAGTGCTTTGTGCTTGCCGCTCATGTGCCTTCGCATAGAAGTTGTACCTATGTGGCTGTTGGGCTTACCAAGGCTCAGTTTCTGACTGCACTCATTGCAAATTACAATGCTTTTGTCAGAGGCACACACATTAAAAAAATCCCACACTGCTGACTTTTTGGAAGTGTGCGATCTGGCGGTAACAGTAGAAGTTGGCGGAGTTGGCGGTATTGGCGGCAATGGCGGGTGCGTTGGCCGGCTGAACACAGGTGCCGATACATGTTGTTGCCCTGCTGATCCCTGCGGGCTGTCCTCCCTGCTTCTTCTAAGTCTTATTCTCCTACTGCCTCTCTGACTCTCCGTCTCTCCATCTGAACTACCCTCCTCTTGCTCTCTTCTACTAGGCACCCACAAAACATCAATCTCCTCATCATCATTCTCCTCAGATGCATCAATTTCTTCTGACACATCACAGAAGGAAGCAGCAGCGGGGACCTCCTCCTCATCACTCATTATGTCCATCTCTATCGTGTTCTCTGCCAGAATTAAATCTGGTGTAAGGTCCTCATCTCCTTCATCTTCTTCTGGCAATAATGGTTGCGCATTACTCAGTTCAAGAAACTCATTGGAAAATAACTCCTCTGACCCCAGTGAAGAAGGGGCACCGGTGGTGGAGGAAGTGTTACGTGGGGTGGCCATAGCAGTGGAGGATGAGGAGGATGTTGTGGTAAAGTTAGAAACGGTAGAGGATGGGGTGTGCTGTGTAAGCCAGTCAACTACCTCTTCAGCATTTTGGGAGTTCAGGGTCATTGGCTTTTTAAAACTGGGCAATTTGCTAGGGCCACAGGATTGCATAGCAGCACGGCCCCTAGCACGGCCTCTGCGTGGCGGCCTGCCTTTGCCTGGCATTATTTTTAAAAAAACAACAACAACAACAAAAACTCAGTTGGTTTTTCTGGAAACGATAATACACACAGCTAGATGGCGGGTTGAAGAAAACACTGTGCAAATAATGCCTACAAAGTCAACGTATACACTACTACAGCGGTGGATACGGATTACGTAAAATATATGAATGCTGCTTGAAAAAAAGTAACTCAAGTGGTTTTTCTAGAGACGATAATATTATCAATATTTAGACAAAATGTGAACAAGGTCACACAGCTCGATGGCGGGTTGAAGAAAACAGTGTGCAAATAATGCCTACAAGGTCAACGTATACACTACTACAGCGGTGGATACGGATTACGTAAAATATATGAATGCTGCTTGAAAAAAAGTAACTCAAGTGGTTTTTCTAGAGACGATAATATTATCAATATTTAGACAAAATGTGAACAAGCTCACACAGCTCGATGGCGGGTTGAAGAAAACAGTGTGCAAATAATGCCTACAAGGTCAACGTATACACTACTACAGCGGTGGATACGGATTACGTAAAATATATGAATGCTGCTTGAAAAAAAGTAACTCAAGTGGTTTTTCTAGAGACGATAATATTATCAATATTTAGACAAAATGTGAACAAGCTCACACAGCTCGATGGCGGGTTGAAGAAAACACTGTGCAAATAATGCCTACAAGGCCAACGTATACACTACTACAGCGGTGGATACGGATTACGTAAAATATATGAATGCTGCTTGAAAAAAGTGACTCCGGTGTTTTTTCTGGAGACGGTAATATTATGGATATTTAGACAGAATGGGAACAAGGTCACACAGCTCGATGGCGGGTTGAAGAAAACAGTGTGCAAATAATGCCTACAAGGCCAACGTATACACTACTACAGCGGTGGATACGGATTACGTAAAATATATGAATGCTGCTTGAAAAAAGTGACTCCGGTGTTTTTTCTGGAGACGGTAATATTATGGATATTTAGACAGAATGGGAACAAGGTCACACAGCTCGATGGCGGGTTGAAGAAAACAGTGTGCAAATAATGCCTACAAGGTCAACGTATACACTACTACAGCGGTGGATACGGATTACGTAAAATATATGAATGCTGCTTGAAAAAAAGTAACTCAAGTGGTTTTTCTAGAGACGATAATATTATCAATATTTAGACAAAATGTGAACAAGCTCACACAGCTCGATGGCGGGTTGAAGAAAACAGTGTGAAAATAATGCCTACAAGGCCAACGTATACACTACTACAGCGGTGGATACGGATTACGTAAAATATATGAATGCTGCTTGAAAAAAGTGACTCCGGTGTTTTTTCTGGAGACGGTAATATTATGGATATTTAGACAGAATGGGAACAAGGTCACACAGCTCGATGGCGGGTTGAAGAAAACAGTGTGCAAATAATGCCTACAAGGCCAACGTATACACTACTACAGCGGTGGATACGGATTACGTAAAATATATGAATGCTGCTTGAAAAAAGTGACTCCGGTGTTTTTTCTGGAGACGGTAATATTATGGATATTTAGACAGAATGGGAACAAGGTCACACAGCTCGATGGCGGGTTGAAGAAAACAGTGTGCAAATAATGCCTACAAGGCCAACGTATACACTACTACAGCGGTGGATACGGATTACGTAAAATATATGAATGCTGCTTGAAAAAAGTGACTCCGGTGTTTTTTCTGGAGACGGTAATATTATGGATATTTAGACAGAATGGGAACAAGGTCACACAGCTCGATGGCGGGTTGAAGAAAACAGTGTGCAAATAATGCCTACAAGGCCAACGTATACACTACTACAGCGGTGGATACGGATTACGTAAAATATATTATGGCTGCTTGAAAAAAGTGACTCCGGTGTTTTTTCTGGAGACGGTAATATTATGGATATTTAGACAGAATGTGAACAAGGTCACACAGCTCGATGGCGGGTTGAAGAAAACAGTGTGCAAATAATGCCTACAGGGCAAATAATGCCTAAAAGGTCAACTTATACACTACTACAGCGGTAGTAAAATAAAAAAAAGTAAAATAAAAAAAAAATGAATATTAAAAAAAAAAAATTAAAGTTGGTGCTGCTGAACTACTAGGAGCAGCAGATTAGCACACCAGTCCCACTCCCCAACACTGCTAGACTAATAGCACTGGGCTCTTATAGTAGTAGTAGTAGTAGTAGTAGTAAAACAACAAAAAATAAATAAAAGCAGTCCTTACAAGGACTACTGTTATTGCAGCAGTCAGCAGATGAGATCAGAAGCAGGACAGCTGCCCACTGCAGCTACATACAGAGCACTGCAGTAGAAGGTAGATTACTAGCCAGCAAAGCTACCTAAGCTTAAATGTCCCTCAAACCCCTGCAGACTTCTGTCCCTCCAATAACAGAGCAGTATCAAAACGATTACTAGCCAGCAAACTTTCAACTGTCCCTGAAATCACTAACAGGCAGCAGCTCTCTCCCTACACTATCTCTTCAGCACACACAGGCAGAGTGAAAAAACGCTGCAGGGCTTCGGTTTTTATAGGGAAGGGGAGTGGTCCAGGGGAGAGCTTCCTGATTGGCTGCCATGTACCTGCTGGTCTGGGGTGAGAGGGCAAAAAAAAGCGCCAACAATGGCGAACCCAAAATGGCGAACGTCGCGCGACGTTCGCGAACTTCCGGCGAGCGCGAACACCCGATGTTCGCGCGAACAAGTTCGCCGGCGAACAGTTCGCGACATCTCTAGTGACCAGCAGATGGCACTGTGCTAGAGTATAAAAGGCTCTGAAGCCATACTTTCAGGGTCCATCTTGTGCTGGCTCTAGCCTGTGCAGGAGGCAGAGCTCGAGTGGAACCTAGACAGGTCAGGTCTAGTAAGAATAGGCTACTCACCCTTATAGATCACTCTAGGAGTGATAGTCAGTCAGGTTATTTAGATGAGCAGCTTGAGGCTCCTACGAGGATTGTAGTGGGATTAGGATCCCAGGGTACTCATTGCCCAGAAGTAGGGACTAAGTGTACAGACCTAGGGTAGATAGATTCCCCTCAGGTTCCACTTAGGGAAAAGGCTGAAAGCTGGGTGTACCTCCTCAAAGCTGCATGTATTGTTCCTATCTCTGAGGAGAATCATACTGACCAAAGGTGTTGTGAGTACTGCCTATTCAATGTATTGTATGACCCTGCAATGTTCTCATTTATGTACACTCCACTGAGGATTGTATACTGTGCTCAATAAATCTGTTATTTGGTTAAGTTATAAGAACTAGTGGCGCCCAATTCTTTGCACCCTGATTGCAGTTACAGTTGCACTACACCCTGCTTCCACCTCGATGTGAAGGCTCACTCCCTAAGGTTTTTAAGGTCTCATCCGGAGGATATGTACTAGGAGTGAAGCCTATAGTAGAGTAAGGTGCACTCAATTTACTATAGCGCTACACTAGCATAAAGGAAATGGTATTACTGTGGCGCGCATGTTCAACTGGACTAGGACATGCATATGTAATTGTATAATGGCATCAGTCAGGTTTAAATAAGGAGCCAACAAGGTGAAATGTGACAGGTGTAAGGCCTTCCTACCAGCATGTACTGGAGACACATGTGGGAATGGAATGCTGACCACAGTTCTTCCCTATCCATATGTAGGAGTAGGACTTTGGGGCTTGGTATTTATTTTATATAATATAGCATATTATACATGTAATATATTTATTATATTGCTTTTCTATCTTTTCTAAACTTAATAAAAGTTAAAAACATTTATTCACATTCATAAATAATTTTTTACATTATTAGGTGCTCTCCCTGCTTCTTATATTACAGATCTGCAAAAGCAGATCCGCAGTAAGTTTGAAGAATGCACTAATTAATAGCTTTGACGTTACCCTGACATGTGATGGGTCTTTAACTTGCAAGGGGTCTATAAGTACCCATCTATAGCAAATTTGAGTGTTGTAGTTCAACAATAACTTTTGGCTTGTTCTATTTTTGAGGATTTCTGATTTTCATTATTATTTGTTTTATTTTTATTTTTCACAAAGCACTGTCACTTAAAGATTGGATTAAGATTTTATCCAGACACACTTTTCACAAGGCTGTATCATATTAAAAAGAAATACTTTTTGACCCTGATCCTTACTATACACAGAAATAAAATGCCATGCCTGTTAGGATAGTGTGTGTTTTCTTTACAGAAAAAAATCTGTTACTTGATAGACTGTTGATGTGGTATTGTATTGTATTGCATTGTATTGGTATTGTTTTTTTTAATTATTGCATATGGGGTTTTAGATATGAAAATGTGGTCTGTTCAGAGACCTTTTTAGAGAAAAGCCACAAGTGAACTGCTCATTTATCTTTATTATTGCATGAGCTTGCTCACTATTCCACCCCCACAGAAATGGTCCCTGGGGTAAGAGCACAGCCCAATAAACACATTTGTGCAAGGAAAAACACTTTTACCATGTAAAATGTGTCTGTAATCAGACACTTCATAGATTGGACTAAAAAGAACAATTTAGTCATGACTGAGGCCAAAAGGTCAGAGTAGGTGATTTAATAATAAAGGTGATTAGCTAGCTAAGGTTAATGCTTTTATCAGTCAATGACAGACAAAACTGGAAAATCAATAACAATGTGCATGAGAAACCAGCTTTTAAGCAAATAAAGTAGGAGCAGGTTTTAAACTATGGAGCTGCCAAACTGATCTGTAGAGAGAGGCTTCAGCTAAAGACTAGTGGATACCGAGAATGCTTATCTGTTTCTTGATAATACTAGAACTACTAATACTATTTTAGCAAGATGGATTTGAATAACTCATACTAAAAGGCATACCAGACTGGAGCATAACACTTTTAGATATATTTACCTATAATAATTGTTGTATTTTCATAAAAAGCCTTTAATGAAGTAAAAGGCTTTTTTAAACTATATTTTTATTAATTTTTATTAGCTTTCAAAAAAAATGAAAATAGATAATGACAGTATTTAAAAAGACATTGTGTATTATTTTAATATCAGAAAATTAGCTAGTTTATGTAGTGATGGTATTGCACATTGGGAAATGTAGGACATGGTACAGAAAATGAGTGCTGTAAGCATCAATGTTTCTTTCCGTCCTAATACAGTGGTTTTGTAGTTGACCATGATATGAATACTGCAAGAACCAGACCTTGACAATTGGCAGAAGAATCATGTTAGAATCAATATAATAAAATATTAAAGTTTATTTATTTTATTAGTTTATTCTCCTTATTTGCTGTATTTTATTGATTAATTCTGAGGTGGTTGATGCTGTAGAAGCTTTCCAGTGGGCTGCAATCAAGCATTGTGTTCCCATGAGTATACTTTGAGCAACTTTTTGAGTCCATTTGTAGTAGTAGACCCAGTTTTTGGGTTACTGGGTCTGCATTGTAAGGCAAGTAATCATTGATAGTATGTCTGTGGTTGCATCCCACAATGGTGTTATTATTGGGCATGCCCAAAATATGTGAAATACGGTGGCAGGAAAGGCGTTTCCAGCAGTGGTATCATTCAAAACAGAATTTTATATAAATACATATAGATGTTTTAGTAGCTTCTTTTCCTACTGCTCTATAGAAATTGTGGTGCCTAGGTCATTTTTCCAATGGGTCATATAGGAATGTGGCAAGTCCACTATTTGTAGCTCATTGAGAATATCATATAGGGGGTTATTTACTAAAACTCGAAATTTTCTAACCTTATTGAAATAAAAAAAAAAATCAGGCCAAACTCCCAAACCCAAATTCCCTTTATTTATTAATAAAGTTTCAAGGAAAAATTTGTGCAAAAAAACATTGCAACAAAATCTATTGACATGCAGAAAACAAGATTTAATAATCTTTCAAATACTATAAATGATAAACCATAATTTTGCTTGTTTTGGAATCAAATAATTGGTGAATCCGAAATATGTTAGTGTTCCCACATCTTGATAAAATACTTTTCAATTCCCACGCTAAATGTAGGGTTAAACAGAGAAAGTGTCAGTGGATGCAGAGCCCTTTGGTTTTATTTTGTTGGTCTTAGAGTTCCATAACTTACAGAACATATGAATCGTGCTAGTTTTCAGTACTCATATCCCACTTTGTCTTTAACCCAAAATAATAGTGATGAGTGAAATTTTTCACCAGGTTTCAAGGTGAAAAAGACGCCCATAGATCAAAATTCGGTGCTCTGTGCAGAAAGTAGCATCAGGAGATGCAGCTTAGCCACTCTTTACCTGAATGATGAACAAGGTGTGAGAAGGATAGGGGTGGGACACCTACAATAAAAACTTCTTTCCGAATTGACTCCAAAACTGCGAAAAATGGCGGTAAATTTCTCAAAAAAACGTTGGGGCATCCATCTGGCAAAAATAATTCACTCATCACTACCCACCAACTATTAGCTTCTGGTTCTGAAATTTATTCAGTAGTTTTTGCAAAAAGTTAACTTGCCTTACATTAGGAACATATAAGTTTACAATAATAATTTGTATGCCTTCTAGTGTACCTTCTAAAATTCTACCAATTCTAACAACCATTTTGGTCTACTGCTTTATGTTTGAAACAGAAAGGTGTACGTTTATTAAACTATATTATGACACTAGTTTTTTTTTTCTAGTGTGAGGCATGGTAATGTGAAAAAAAAACATCCAACAACCACCACCAGACATAACTGGCCGTGTGATGTGTCTTTTGCAACAATGCTATGTCTGCACATTTTCTTTTTACTGTTGTTGGCAAATATGAGACATTCACTACAATGATATCTAGACCATGCATGTGAGTAAAAATGATGCTTACACCTTCAGTTTTCAGTTGCATAGATAAATAGAAAACATGTGCTTCAAAATTACCTGCAATATCAAGATAATCTAATATAAACCGTAAATGTAAATTGACAATACAACCAAAGTGGCAAAAACACGTGATCAGCAGTATACTCATCCCATTCCGTTGTAGATGGTATCTGGAAGGATGCTTGCTCAGTACCATATCTGTGAGTATGAATGTGGTGGTAAGTAGAAAGTGTAAATACTTTGCCCTCTCAGGGCTCCTTCCTGGGGGAATTAGTGGAATAAAACACCGGTTGGTTGGAGATACCACATAGTCAACAACAAACTTTACAATTCTCTGGAAAAGAATCGTGAAATGATCTGTACATGAAGATGACCTCAGGTTGATAGCATGTTGTTGGGGTGCCTGTTCTATATCTACTTGTTTTGGCTTCGTTTCACTTGTGTTTTCTCCCAGATTGTGTCAGGATCAGCCAGGATTCGAACTCTGGGTTATGTGTTCCTGGGACTATGCACTTTCAAGTTGAGTCACCGGAGGCTCTCATGGCTGCCCCAGACCAGTCCTCCTACTCTTGTATTTGTATTTTTTTGTCTGCTCCCTTGTCTCCACTCACTTCATTAGTCCCATGTGTTCTGTAATCTAGACCCTTTATAAACCTGCCCCTGACCTTTGCTCCTTCTTTGTCATTTTGCTTCCTAGAGGAACTGATTCTTGTTCTGAGATCCCTGTTCCTGAGACCCATCCTTGTTCCTTGATTCCCAGCCTTGTTTCTGTGCTCCTGTCCCTTTCTAGCCTTTCTTAATGGATTTCCTGGTTACAACCTCTGGCCTGTTCTTGGACTCTTTTGCCTGTTGCTTGACCCAACCCTTGGCTTTATTACTGGACTCTGTTTGCTTGCTGCCGGACTTAACCTTGGCTGGACTTTGTTTATGCATGCCGATCCATTCTGTCCATTCTGTCACTGACTAGTATATTACTTTATATTTTCATCAAGCACCTGTTTTGTTAATTTCATTAATTCTGGTATTACTTCATAATGACTTTTAGACTCGGTTCTGCTATTTACTGGTATACCCCGGGCTCCCTACCATACAGGCTCCCATCTGATTGCTTCAGTTCTGTGTCTGATCCTTACAGATTGGCTGCAATTTGCATAATTCTTGAGGGCATGTGGGAGGTGATGAAGATTGCTTTTCAGTTATTCCCAGAGCTGTGAAGAACCGTTCACTTTGGACATTTTCAGTCAGGATGTATTGTCTCTGAGTAGCCAGGTTAATAGTTTAATATGTCATTGTAGATTTGGAGTGAGACTCCTTGATGTTCTATAGTTTGTTGTGTCCTGGAAGATGAGATCACCCTGTCTATGCTCTTAAAATAGTGGAGTTGTCTGATGATGTATTTTGGTAATTTAGATCTAGGAGGCAGATTTCCTAAATCTCTGTGGTGATCTGGTACAAATGTAGAAAATAGATTTCTGAGATATGACTTTAAATACAATCGTTTCACAGTATCTGGCACTCCTCTGACTGTGTGTGTTTCATCTGTGATTCCTGTTCTCCAGGTTCTCCCACTGTAGATGCAATCTTTTCTGTTCTGTCCCCCAGCTCTATTAACTCTCTTTAATGCAGATAATGCCTGTGCCACAGTATCTGTAATGGTAATTGTTAATGAGTCCTTTAATGTGGGTAGGTGTTGTGTAAAGACTGACTCAGTAATGGGGGCTGTGGTATCTAATGCTATTAGTGATAAACTGCCTTCTATTAATCTCAACAAAAACTAAACCTAATTGAAATGTTGTTTGATTTCTCACTTATCCCTTTCCCTATAGATTGTAAGCCTTTGTGGGCAGGGGCCTCACTGTATAATGTTTCAGTTAGTTTGTCAGTAATTGTATACATTTTTAAATACATGTAATACTATTACTACTACTAGCAGTACTATATCTAGTAATAATATTGTAAAACCTTATATTAAGAAAAAATTATAATAAGAGAAATGTAGTTATTATTGATTATCCTATTTCATTTATATATTATTTGAATTTGAAATTTACATACCCTTAGTCAAAAGAAGCTATTGCATTCTTTGACCTAAATCAAAGAAGATTACAGAATAAGTATAGATTTGTATAGGAATGATACAGCACTACAAATATCATTCAAATAATATGGTGTACGGAATGAGAGATTTTTGATATTTTAAGATTTTATGAATGTGTTAAAATATGTCACAATATATAAGAGCAAAGCAATTAAAACTGAGGTTATTACGTAAAGCTATTATAATTGGTTTAAAATGGTCTATGGACATGCATTGCATACTCATTAAGGTTCACTACTATCTCTTAGAATGAAAACAACAAAATAGTTCGGCACTTACAGTATGTTAACTTATGTCTAAAATACCCAGAGTGGAAATATCTGAATGATTACCCACTAAAATAAGCTGCTGTTCAGGAGATTCTGTCATTTACAGCTTTATTAAACACATTTAAAGTCATTTTTCATTAAAAAAAAAAAAATCCTATATTTTTGAGGAGTGGTACCCAGTTGTGCTTGTTGTTTATGTTAAAAACTTTTGTTGGCAGACATTTCCTATGGAAACATAATGGGAACCCACATTGCTTACAATTCTGACTGACTGAACAAGTTTTACTAAGCATACCGTAAGGCAATGATCCCCAACCAGTAGTTCGTGAGCAACATGTTGCTCTCCAACCCCTTGGATGTTGCTCTCAGGGTCCTCAAAGCAGGTTCTTATTTTAGAATTCCAATCTTGAGAGCAAGTTTTAATTGCATAAAAAAAGTATAGTGTCAAGTATAGCCTCTTGCCAGTCCACATAGGGGCTACAAAATAACCAATCACAGCCCTTATTTGACACCCCAAAGGGACTTTTTTATATTTGTTTTGCTCCCCAACTCTTTTTACATTTGAATGTGGCTCACAGGTAAAAAATGTTGGGGACCCCAGAGGTGAGGGAATGTGACTTCTGAGTTCTACTTCTGATGTTGATAGATATATTTGTTCAACTCATCATTTGTAATGGTTTAATTAACAGGATATATTATGATTTTTCTATATGTAGGGGCCTATTTATTAAAGGTTGAATTTTAGTGTTTTTTAAACCATGATTGCAATGAATGTTAATAAAAATTAAAAATTTTTGAATAATTAATAGCAAAAATAAAGGTTTACATGGATTTTACACTAAAAAGGGTTGTTTACCTTGCAATGAACTTTTAGTGTGATGTAGAGTGTGATATTTTGAGGCAATTAGCAATTGATTTTCATTTCTAATTATTTGTGTTTTTTAGTTAAGTTTTTTATTCAGCAGCTCTCCATTATGCAATTTAGTGATCTGGTTGCTAGGGTCCAAATTACCCTAGCAATCATGCACTGATTTGATAGAAGCCTGGAATATGAATAGGCGAGGGTGTGAGTAGAAAGATGAGTAATAAAAAGTAGCAATAACAATAAATGTATAGCTTTATAGAGCATTGATTTTTAGAAGAAGCCAAGTAATTTAAAAACTATAAAAATACAAATAAAAAATTAAAGGCAATTGAAAATTTATTGGAATTAGCCATTATAAAACCTGCTAAAAGTGCCTTAACCTTTAAACAAAACAGGGATCATTTGTACATATATTGCAATTTATTTAAGATGGCCAACTATGTCAAAGTCAACCCTGGTATGGCCAGTCCACACTCAACTTTAATCTGATTCATTAAGAATTCTATTGCTTTATTATACATACATTATACAAGGTTTACCTGCAACTTACTTGCTGCTTTCGAGGCTAAAACTCTCAAACTTAGTTGCCCTTTTATTGGCCACCAGTGGGATTACCTGACTATACTGTAGTTGGAAAGGGTGGGAGCTACAACATGGAGCTGGCCACTGCTCCTGTATAAATTATAACAAACAAGGAAAGTTGTGCTCACCACTAATTTTTAAAACATTAAGTGGTTTAAATGAGGTTTTGACCACAAAATTAATACAGAGTAGCTTAAAGCACAAAATGTCTCGGTGTCTTAAAAATATTGTTAATGGGTTCAGTGCAGAGGACCTCTTGTATTTGTATGTATGAATTTTGTGGTCAAAGGCTTATTGCACCCCCGTTTAATGTTTTAAAAAATTAGTGGTGAGCAGAATGTTCCCTTGTTTGTTATAAAACATGCTAAAAGTAACTTAAAGGTGAACCAGCCCTTCAATAAATCTTAAAGGAAAAGTTCAGTGTGAAAATAAAAAATGGGTACATAGACAGGCTGTGCAAAATAAAAAATGTTTCTAATATAGTAAGTTAGCCAAAAATGTAATGTATAAAGGCTGGAGTGACTGGATGTCTCACATAATAGTCAGAACACTACTTCCTGCTTTTCAGCTCTATAACTCTGAGTTAGTCAGCGACTTGAAGGGGGGCCACATGGTACATTTCTGTTCAGTGAGTTTGTGATTGATCCTCAGCATTCAGCTCAGATTCAAAAGCA
Organism: Xenopus laevis; assembly: GCF_017654675.1. Taxonomy (NCBI): domain Eukaryota; kingdom Metazoa; phylum Chordata; class Amphibia; order Anura; family Pipidae; genus Xenopus; species Xenopus laevis. The sequence continues at coordinate 65,796,974 of NC_054382.1, forward strand.
ACAGATGTGAAACATGTGCCCCCCCCCTCAAGTCTCTGATTGATTACTGCCTGGTAACCAGGGTAACCAGTCAGTATAAACCAAGAGAGCTGAAAAGCAGGAAGTAGTGTTCTGGCTATTATAGTACACATCCAGACACTCCAGCCTTTATACATTACATTTTTGCCTAACTAACTATATTAGAAACAAGTTTTATTTTGCACAGCCTTCTCTGTATCTCCCCCCCCCCCCCCCCATTTGCTGGTCAGGATTGTCTACATCTGGCATTATGACAGAAATGGTTTAGTAAGTAAGTTGCACAAAAGTGTTTGTTGTCAAGCAGGACTGCTATAGGATCTTGATCAATGCATGCCTTGACTCTATTTTACATAAGAGATAATACTATCTATTGGTGGTGTTTTGGAACCTTTTACTTTCATGCATACAACTTATTTTAATTATTATGGCCAATGGCAGAGTTGCAGTGTTGCAGAGTATCTAAAGCCAAGAGTCTATGCAAAATACACGTTTACTTACATTTAACAGCAACCCTAGTATTATAAATTGTTCTCCAATGGTGTCCCATTGATTTGGGTGGTAGCATGAAGATATGACAATTGCACTCCTCTCTAAACTGTATTCTTTTTTTATATACACCCCCTATTAGTAGTTATTTATGAATTTACTTAACCACATGTAGAAAAAAGTGTCTGGTCTATAACAGTAATTCCCAACCAGTGGCACAAGAACAACATGTTTCTCACTAACCATTTTGATGTTGCTCCCAATGGCCTCAAAGCAGCTGCTTATTTTTTATTTCCAGACTTGGAGGCAAGAATCCATAATAAACAGAAATACACAATCACAGCCCTTATTTGGCACCCCGGGAACTTTTTTCATGCTAGTGGTTGCTCCCCAACTCCTTTTACATCTAAATGTGGCTGACAGGTAAAAAAAAAGAAAAGGTTGGGGACTCCTGGTCTATAATATTCAAATATAATACTTTGAGATTTTGAAAATATTGAGAAAATCTGAGACATGGTTTGATGACCTATTATTTAATACATTTAGCAAATGAGTGTTATTTAGCATATTTAAAGTTGACTAGAAAGGTCGAATTTTCAAACAAACACAATCTTTTATTTTAACACAGAGTACATTAAATAATGTAAACATGTTTTCCCTTTAATTTGAGTACTATTATCCTCTTCATCTAATTCTGTATTCAATATTCATGTTACAAAAAGAATATAAAAATCCTCTTTGATAATAACATGTCCTCAATATGAACAGTATACATACCAATAATTCACTTTCTACTTCTTAGAGCTGTAACCTTTCTAGAAAATCCATCTGGTTGGATGTGATTTGTTATTCTCTGTGTTGTTCTACTTCAGCAATATTGCATGTAAAAAATCCACTGTGACAAGGCGTTCATATCTTATTATATCTGTACTATGGAAATGCTCTGTGAACATGGTGAAAGGCTTAGCTCCTACAGTATTTGTTTCTAATTTCATTTGAAAATATCAGAATAAAATAAAGTAGTATCAAAGCTTGTTTCAATTTATTTTCTCTCCAAATAAATATATGTTAATTTTATTCATCAAAGTAGCTACTAAATTTATTCAGCCTGACATAGTTTTCATACTCATCACTGTTAATAGCAACATACTATGCATTTCAAATGGTGTATTAAAGATTTCTAAAAACAAATAACATAGTGATCGCTGAATATATTACAATAGGATAGTGGAGGAAATAGATATTAAAACATGTATGGTTAAACTCATCTCACAACTCTTTAACCTTGCCGATGATTAATTCCCCTTCTTCTGCCAGTGTTATTGGTACCAGCATTTGTTGTAACCAAGTCCATAACTTCACAAAAAAATTTTTGATGCCAATACATTCTTTAAAGCAATTTCATTTGCATGAAAACCGCAAAATCCACAATACAATGTAACACCATCTATAATTTTAAAAAATATGGTTTCATTACGCTGCAATTGCAATGTTGTATTGGGCTATATAAAGCTATAATAGGTTATGTCCAGCTGACTACAGTAGAGCAAAGGTTTCACTGGACAGGAATTGTCATTTGCTATATGGAAGGTATGAAGGGGAGGTGTAGTAGAACTGCAACTCACTTAGGCAACTGTGCTTAGAAATAAAATAAGGATACTAGGAATTTCTTGCAGCAAACAAACAGAGCAAGTTTATTGTCCAATACAATTACCAAAGGGTTAATACTGACACGATCCAATGACTCTGTAAATGTCAGGACAATTTGAAACAGCACGACGTGACACTATATGGAGACAGTGAGGGAAGTTTAAGGGTCATCCCTAGGGTTTCAATTCCACATGTGGCCATGATCCCTTACAGTGGAAGGAGAAATAATCTAAGCCTGATTCCCTGTCCAGACGGTGGTCCCTTAACTAAGGCATAGAGAACTACTCTCCACTAGGGATGTAGCGAACTGTTCGCCGGCGAACTTGTTTGCGCGAACTTCGACCGTTCGCGTCCGCCGAATGTTCGCGAACGTCGCGCGACGTTCGCATTTTGAGTTCGCGTTCGATTCGAATACAAATCGTTCGACCATTCGACCATTCGAATTCCTTCGACCGCTAAGAATCGAACAATTTACATTTGTTCGAACGATTGTAAGCATTCGATCGAATGAAAAGCATTCGATCGAATGCTTCGATCGTTCGATTCGAATGAAAATCGTTCGATCGAACGATTAAAATCCTTCGATCGTTCGAATCGAACGATTTTAGCGGGTGTTCGAAGTTCGCGAACACCAAATCGGCAGTTCGCTACATCCCTACTCTCCACTATCAATCCTTGTTGGAGAACAGGCTGCTCTTTTTATTTAAATATCTCTATCTAACTTTCTAGAAATTGCTATTAAATGGAATAACCTGTCACAGACAAATGCCTTCTTCATGGGGTCCCTGCATCCTGACTTTCACTAGAGATAGTGTCCATCTAGAGCAGGACAGCTTAACTGGGGCCTTGTTGATCCCAGGCTCCTTGGAATACATCCAGCTGGGTCAGGAACCACCCCTAACCAAGGACTATATTAAAGTATAGCAGGAAGTGGTCATTAGGCTATGGGCTAATGAAAGAAATATGTAAATGAATAAATAGATGAATGGACTTTACCCAGTAACAAGAAGAATAAGGAAGTGTAGGAATTTAAACCCATAGGGAGGATACAGATCCTATGAGTCCCTATACTAGTCTTTTTGAACGTTAGAATTTGTATTTGTATAAATACTGCTAATTCCATTATGGGGAGAAAGAGTATTCTTCATTGAAGGCAGCAAGAAGAAGCAGTCAACGCTCACTGCTGCAACCTGATCACGGATAACTAAAAATGAATGGGGAGAAGTTCAAAGGGTGCTTTGTTGTGCTCACAGATCTGGAGTTTGGTTTGGTGCTACCTGCCTTCCCAAGAATGAAAACTTGAGCATGCCTAGATCAGCCAGTACTTGGTAGAATTATGCTTGTGGAAATGTAAATTTTACAGAAATATCAAATACAATCAACACAACAATCAGCAGGTGGTATAGTGGTAAAATGCATAAAGCCCCCCCCCCCCTGTTTCCGTTTCATGTCCTCCAAGGACCGGGTAAGTATTGCAGGGGTCCAGCAGGATTCCTGTGATTTTACCCTTATTGGTAGATGGGACAGGTAGCTACCATCTTCTTATACCACTTACCCCTAGCTGTGGGTCCACTGTGTTTTGCCTTCCCTGATGTGTGGGTAGTCTTGAGGCACCAGCCAGTGCTGTAGGGACTTGTTTGGCTTGTGGAGCAGGTTGGTGCGGCAAGGAGAGGACTCACAGAGTATCTGCTCTTGTTCACGCTGCCTGCTTCTCCTCTCTTCTGGGTTGCGGCTGGCAGGTCGCAGTAGTCCACACTAAAGATGCTGAGAGTCGGACGGTTCTGGTAAGCATTTAGTCTTGCTTCATGGTTATTGGGGGGAGCTTAGACTCAAGGGAATGTTAGGTAGTTGAACTGCACCCTTCTATTATTTCTTTTAGCCATGTCCACCCTTTCTGAAGCTAGAGATCAAGAGAAAGATCTAAGAGGGGTTAGAAAATATAGATCATCTTGCTAAAGTTGTCAGATCCTTGATGGATCTGAAAGATGAAGACAAGCCATGCTCCAAGCAGGACATGATGTTTTTGGGTCGTAAGAATCAGACAGAATGTTTCCAGTGCATGATGTTATTTCATGTATCATTTCTAAGGAATGAACGTAGCCCAAAAAGATAGGCATTATTTCTGTTTGGCGATAAGGCAGCTGCCACTTGGGATTGTCCAACTAAGGTTGATGTGATTGGCAAAGAAGAGGATGAAGCCAGTTTTGGAGATCCTATGATCATAAAGTTGATTCTGCTTTAAAAAGACTTTTTGGATCTTCTGCGGCAGGGTTTAGGCCAGGAGGGGCCACATCATGTGTCATCCGAACTATTAGGCTTTGGATCACTCAGCTGGCTAAGTATATGGAAGATGGGGTTTCCCATGAAGATATGAAGTCCTCTATGGAAATTATTAAGCTGGTGGCATACTACTTGTGTGATGCTTCAGTGGAAAGTATTAGAATGACAGCTAGATCTTCTGCTCTAGCAGTAGCCGGTAGACATGCACTTTGGCACTGGGCAGTAGACCTGACATCGATGAGCAAGCTTTGCACCATGCTATTTCAGGGTCCCTTCCTGTTCCATAAGGAGTTGGAAGCTCTAGTTTCTAAACTAGGAGAAATGAATAAATTATTGCCTCAGGACAAACGCTTTTTTTCGCCTGTAAAATCAATCCAAAGGATCAAATCAGCTTAACCTCAGAAGGGGAATAATAGGTCAGAAGAGTCTCATAAAACAGATCAGTTCTAACACAAACTTATTCAGACCAGTAGGGGAAAACTGTGTTTTTTCCCACAAATGGACCAGGATTACCAGCTATCCTTGGGTACAGGAAGGGTACAGGCTTGAGTTATCCTCTCACCCAAGACCTTGGTTTCTTTGCACAAGGGTTCCCCGAGAGTTTGTGAAGAGAACATATCTTCTCAAGGGAGTCTAGGAATTTGTGCAGTCCTGTGTTTTGGTTCCTGTTCCTCGAGGCAAAGTGAGGAAGATCAGCATAGGGCAAGTCATTATCAGTTTGTGGTTATACCCTTAGGTCTGTTGTCATCCCTTCGCATTTTCACCAAGGTCTTGGTGGTGGTAGTAGCTTTTCTGAGAACCCAATCATTCCAATTGTTCCTTATCTGGAAGACTGGTTATTGAAAGCATCTTGCAGCAGTCTACTTCATCTATGGAATAAAATTTCCTATCTAGAGACCCTAGAGGAAGCAGATCTTGTGGGTCTTGCTGGACTCTAAACAAGTTTGTACCTACCTTCCTCAGCTGAGGAAAGTCAGCCTGTGCAGATCCTTGTCGGGTCTCTCTCAGCAGAGTGGGTTGGAGGGGTTGAACTTGATGGACTTTGTCTTTTTTCAACCCAATTTAACTATGTAACTATGAGTGAAGTCTCGATCAGGCAGGCCATGTCAGCCCTGGGAACAATGACAACAACCATAGAAGTGTACCTTTGGCCAGACTGCACGTTAGGCTTGAGAGCAATATGGAGAGTTTGAGATGGCACAGAAAGCACTCTTGACAATCTCATGATGCTACCTTCTCATGTGAGAAATTTGTTCATTTGGTGGAGAGACCCAAACTTGTCCAGGGGTGTTCCATGGGTCATAGAGCGGAAGCTCATTCTCACCACAAATACCAGCAGGCAAGGGTGGGGAGCAACTCTGGAGTAAAGTGTCTGGCAAGGCATTTGGTCTCCTCAGGAGGCGTCTCTCTCTTCCAATCACCGGGAGCTCCCGGCTGTTTGCAGGACTCTTAAGGCGACGGCTCACCTGACCAGGCAGTAAAGGTCAAAACAGACAATACTATCCTAGTGGCTCATCTGAACAGGCAAGGAGGGACTCACAGCCAGAGTTTGCTGGAACTGACACTCAGGATCTAGTGTTGGGTGGAGATGCATCTGCAGACACTGCAGGCAGTCTATATAAAGGGTTCAGACAACATCAGAGAAGATTTTCTGAGCCGCAGACTAGTTGTGCCTGCTGGAGATGGTGGAAGAGGACCCACTATTTATGGGCTCCAGCAGAACTCTTCTTCACCCGGGGCCATTGCATCATCCGGACCCCAGTAGACTAGTTCTGTCAGCATGGATCCTGAATGACAAAACGCTAACACAGCAAGGGTTGTCAACTGAAGTTATTGACATTATGGTTCACAGCAGGGAGATGGGAACCAATAAGATCTATTCTAGAGTTTGGAAAAGATTTTCTTTCTGGTGCTGTTGATTGAAACCAACTGTTAGAGATGTTTGTCCATTGTGGGATTTGAACCTTCTCTTGTCAGTCCTATCCAAAGACCTGTTTGAGCCAATATCTTCGATTCATATTAAGTTGCTAACGCTAAAGACTGTGATATTGGTGGCCCTCACTTCAGCTGGGGGGAGGTGAAATACAGAGTCTATCTATTGACGATCCTTATATTCAGATATTACTGGATAAGGTGGTGATGAGGCTTCCACCCACCATTGTTCCTTAAGTGGCTTCTACTTCTCATTCCTCTCAAGAGATTGAACTTCCTTTCTTTAAACCACACCCAGTGGGGACAAGAAATGCAAGCTTCACAAGTTAGATGTTAGATGGTGCTTGGTTTTCAATTTAACTAAGTTGGCACACTTCAGGAAATCTAAAAACCTCTTCCTTAATTTTCTTGAGGGTTAGCTGCTTCAAAACCTACAATTTCAAGGTGGCTCAAGCAAGTTATTGTTTTGCTTTAGAAGTCTAGAAGTCTGTCCTCTCCTGCCAGAATTAAACTGCCTTTAGCAAGAGCAGTAGCTACAACTTGGGCTCAGAGAGTGGAGGCATCGGCAGAACAAATTTGTAAAGCTGCAACATGGACTTCGATGTATATGTTTTCCAAGCACTAAAAGCTGGATGTATATTCTTCAAGGGAGGCTGCTTTTGGTCAGAAAGTATTACAGGCAGCTTCTGTTCACTCCTTTTGATCTTTTCAAAATCTCTTTGGTGTGCTGTCTGGGGACCTGAAGAAAGATTAAAATTTCTTACCTGTAAATTGTCTTTTCTTCAGGTCCCCTCTGGCAGCAGCATTTATCCCTTGCCTTGAATACATTTCTGGGTAAAGCAGCCTGTGTATGTCTTGATCTTATTAACTAACACGGGGGGCAGTGGGAGGGGAGGGTGTTTTTGGCATGTTTCCTGTCCTTAGGAGAAGGGGCCCATCTCTCTTTGGTGTGCTGCCTGAGGGGACCTGAAGTAAATACAATTTGCAGGTAAGAATGTCTAATCTTCATAGCATTGTTGCTACATTCAATTTTAATTTTAAACACTATTACTAGTATGTGGTAGATTTGCAAGAACTGAAACATCACAACCATACAGGGAGTGAGAAAATTGCTAAAAGTGTGGGCAACCTCCAGTTTTTAATTACAGTTATGTTGCTCCATTTATAAACAGGGCTAATCAGTACATCCATTTGCATTGTTTCAGATTTTAGGGGGTTCACACACAACAGTTTCTAAGAAAATGAAAAAAAAAATGCAATATAACACTGCTTAATATTAAACTACATGGTTGTTTTAAAATAAATACAGTTTCACTGACCATTAAATTGGCATTTTGTACCTCTCAACATTTACATTATCCTCCTATTTTGCTCTGTATGTATTTTTCTCCCTGTGTTTATGCATTGTGGACTTAGATTTGTTTAACATTTAGCACTCCTCAGTCCTCATTGTAGGTTTAGAGTAAATTATTTAATTTTCATGTGCCACCATACAACAGATTATATCAGTAAACTCTCAGCAGAAAGCAAAGTGATAGAGTAGGGTAATTTCTTAGGAAGCAGACAGACATGCTTATGAATATCATTGTGCATAATAGTAAAATAGTGATTAGGCAGTGACTACCGTATATCAATCCAGCAACTGTATAAGTAAAATATATACTATTTTGCCTACAATTCAGAATAAGATAAACAACATTTGTGCCTTTAATGCTGCTTTCAGGTTTTAGTTTTGGTAGTTGTGATGATATGTCACACTATTTAAAGCGAACTGCAGTTATTGATATATGTGGCTACTACAAAGGCTGATGTTGAACTAAAGAGCTGAACAGTTGAGCAAAATGTTCCATTAAGTTTGTAAAGTCATTCTCTAATGTCACAGTGAATTATGTGACAGTATTTTATATTTATTAATACTTTACAGAATATTTCAACATGTATGTTAAATTACATATACTGTATATTTGAGTTGATAAAATTTTCAAAACTAACACTTGTATATAGAAACTTATAAACTTCAGCCAGGGCTTAATACAAACTATCAAAACATTATTAGCCTTGGTAGAATAAATACAACACTTAAAATAAGTAATGTCATTTTGCTTACCAATTTCAGACATTTCTGGAACGGTGACTACGTAAGGTCCATCAGGAAATTCAGGTACGTTATCATTGATGTCTTGTACTTTAATAATAAACTCTGACTCTGGCTCAAGTGGCTTGTCTGTTCTCCTGTCGATTGCTTGTGCATGTAGGACATAATGTGTCTTTTGTTCTCGGTCAAGGCTTTTAGTTGCATGAATGTCCCCCGTTGTGTCATCTATGAGGAATATAGTTCCAGCACCTTCTCCTGTTAGTATGTACTTTACAGATCCATCACCTTTATCTGAATTTGAGTGCAACTGAAAGACAAAAATGTATTTAGAAATGCATGTGAATATTTAATAACATAGTCATATTTTTTTTTGTCATGATACAGCTACTGTACAAATTAAGTTACAAAAATGATATCACAACAGACAGACAAAATCATTGTCAATTTTATATCTTGTCTACAACCATAATGTTCAGACATTTAATAGCAGGATATAACATCTTTGTGAATAATTACCCAATCAAAATTATGGCTATGATGTTAGCTTCATTGTTCTTTTTTATAATTCAGTACTAACTGTAAGTATCTTCATCCATATTTTATTGTCCTGCTTTATTTTCTGCTAAGCAGTGTTGATTTGTTTTCGGATCCGCATAGGTCAAGTTTACATACATTACGTACATGCATTAGTTGCAGTCTGGATCTGTAATTTCCTTAAAGACCTTGCCAACTAAAAAAATCTTAACTCTACTAAGATTCTTTACTCAGTAAGAGGCTTCCTGAATATGCACGATTGTCTGTCTGAATAATTCAGAAGCTATTTGTCAAGGCTGTCTCACAAGCCTATATTTTTGAGTTTATCTTCCATATTCATAAATAAGGCATTATGTGTCTGTGTGATATAAATAAAATATATTTTACATTTTCTATTCACATAGAGTATCCATGTTACAGCACAGTGACATTTTTTCAGAAGCTTTGTCTGTGTCTATAAAACACTTTAGAACTGCATTTATAAGGTAACAAGACAGAAAATGACATAATGACAAATAAACAAAGTTCAATTCACATTTCAGAAATGAGAATAATTTTCTGGGTTTGCATATATTTATATTTATGAAAAAAATATAAATCTATATTCATGCTCCAAAATCAGTTAATGCTTATTAAAGAATACTTATGAACTGTGCATTCTCCTTCATTATACATATTCAAATGAAAAAAAAAAAAACAAAACAAAATGAAAAACAGTTTATAATTCAGGCTCTACAAATAATTTGGTATTTGTGCTATGGACTTTGATGTAGGAGTGAAGACACTTTTCACTTTGCTATAGTGAAACAGTTATAGACCAGAAAAGAATAAATAGGGAAATTTACTAAAGGGCGAAGTAGCTAATGCTAGCGATAATTTGCCAGCGTGACATCATTTGGGCACTTCGCCGATTTACTAACGGGTGCTGGCGTGAATTCGCTAGTAGACATACTTTAGTGCTACTTCGCACCCTAACGCCAGGTGAAGTTGCACTCTGGTGAATGGACGTAACTACGCTAATTCACTAGCGTGAACTCTACCTCTTGCGCCAGACTTGACTTCGCCAGCTCAGACCAGGCGAAGTGCAATAGAGTAGATAGGAGGATCTTCAAAAATAGTTGAAATTTTTTTTTAACGCTGACGTCTTTTCCATTTTTCAGGGTGATAGGCTGAAAAAGATCAAAAATTTTTTGGGGTACCCTACTTCCCCCTTACATTTCCTAACATATGGCACCTAAACTATACAGTGGGCACATGTGTAGGGCAATATAACAACTCTATTTTATTTAATGAATGTTTCCCAGGCTTGTGTAATGTAGTTTATGCTACATATAGGTCCATTGTACTTTAACTTGGCGCCGTATGCATCACTAGGCATCACTAGCGTAACTTCGGTTTGCTTGATGAACTAACGCTAGAGCAACTTCGCTACCTTTCGCCTCCCTGGGCGCAACTTCGGATTTTAGTGAATTTGAGCAGCCCTGGAGAAACTACGCCTGGCTAAGTGTGGCGAAGTGCGGGGATAAACACACACTTGTCTCACACTTGTCTCACATGATATAATTATATAATACACAAAACAACTCCTTCATGACTTTTAATACTTATGTTTTACAATTGGGGTGTATAATTCACTTTGTAATTCAAAAAACTCTTTCCATTTTTCATGCAGAATCCACATTTATACACACCTTTAACTCCTCACAATATAAATGTAGGATAAGAAGGGCACAGAAAAACATATGCAACATTAAATAAAAGGTAATACATTCTGTAACTTGCCACTTTATAATCTAGTATAGAAGTCATACATTCATTAGTTTGATACCATTTCAAGATCTTTCAGAATATTTTTTTAGGAATCAGATTTATTTATACTCCTAATGGGGGCCTTGCAAGAACATGGTCTGGGCACAAAACGCCAAGGTTGAGATCTTGGTAGGTTGATGTCTTTGCTTTCACTATTTGCCCAGAGTAGTTTAGAAGGGCACATATGCAACATTAAATAAAAGCTAATATGTTCTATAACTTACTACCTATTATACAAATCACACATTCATTAGTTTGATACCATTTCAAGATCTGTCAACTACCCTACAAGAGTTTTTTGGGAGTCAGATTTGTTTATACTCCTGCTAGAGACCATGCGGGCACAAACCCTTCAGAGATCTGTAAAGGTTGACATCTCTGCTTCCACTGGTTACTCAAAATGACAATTTAATAGGTAAGCAATAAATTAGCTTTGACCAGTGTTTGAGAGGCCTACCTGCCAAGAGTTTGCCATATTCAAATCAACTTATGTCCTGCAGAGACCAATATTTCTATGACATCCAAAAGCAATTAATTGAGAGGAGGGGACAATTATAATTTTCAGATGCAAATAACTTAAAGTTGCACTATTACTATAGTCTTAAGTGTGGGTAAAAAAGAAGAGGCTTTGTGAATGCTTATCAAATACAATGAAAAGTGCTTTCTTCAGTCATGCACAGAATTAATGCACATGAACAGAAAACCACATTATAGATTCAGTGAGCACTTCTAAAATCCAGTTATGGAAAAAATGTGTATGTTAAATATTCTTTTAAACTCCACTAGTGTCTGTGGCGTGCCACAGAATGTGTTAAACCACACAGTGTCAGACAGATAATGGTAAATTCACCTTGTAAACACCATTCCTTTCAATAATTCTGGAATAATTTTGTCAGCTGCAATCAGACACAGAATTTTGGCCCAGACAATAGAAGTGCAAATATTTGCTAACGAAAATTCTCCATCCTGATGTTATTTCAGGACTTCACCGATTTACTAATGGGCACTAGGGATGGGCGAATTTGACACGTTTAGTTTCACCAAAAATCCGCATTAAAGTTTTTTGTTGATGCACGCCACCATACAAGTCAATGGGCAGAATTTCCGCGGTGAAGCAAGGCGAAAAAATTCACCCATCCCTAATAGGCACTGCCATAAATTCGCTAACAAAGGAGATAAACTCTAGCGCTACTTTGCACTGTAACGCCAGGTGAATTTTTGCTCTGGTGAATGGACATAACTACGCAAATTCACTGAACATTACCTCTTGCACCAGACTTGCATTTGCCACCTCAGACCAGGCGAAGTGCAATAGAGTAGATAGGAGTTCCTCAAAAAAATTCGAAAATTTTTCTAAGTCCCAAAAAACGCTGGTGACTTTTCAGTTTTTCAGTGTGATAGGCTGCAAAAGATTTTTTTTTAGGGTACCCGGCTTCCCCCCTACATTTCCTTACATATGGCACATAAACTATACACTGGGCTCATGTATAGGGCATTTTCTTTGATTAAGGTTCCCTGGGCTTGTGTAATGTAATGTATTTGCTGCAACATATACGTCCATTCAACTTTAACTTCCCGCCATATGCAAATTAGCCAACACTAGCGCAACTTCGCTTTGCTTGCCGAATTAACAATAGTGAAACTTTGCCATCGTTTGGCGCCCTGGACGCAACTTCGCATTTTAGTGAATTAGCGTTATCCTGCCGAATTTTCGCCTGGCGAAGTGGCGAATTTCCAGAGGTTAGTGAATTTGCCCCATAGAGACAGAACTTAAACCTTACTTATAGATATCTGCACAATTATCAGTGAGATATTGGTTGAGAAGGACCAATGGGCTCCATACATGAGCCCAGTCAGCTTGGCAGAGAGCGAGATAGAGATATAGATATATCTCTCAAATAAAATAATGACAAACTTACTTTTCTGCTAATTACGTATATGTTGCGTCTCTTTATACATATTTTAGAATCTCATCAACACAATTAAAATCAATACACTAATATTATTTTTCCAGTCCAGACTGGAAATCAACTATTTGTTTATATTATCCTGAAAACAATAAGCATTAGTTGCAGGAGACCATCAGCTACCTCAGTCACTCTATCTTCTGTCACGGTCATGTTGAAGTCAATGGTAGATGTCCATTTTACAAATGGAAGATATCCTGAACTGTGCTGGGTTTCATAATAATCTGAATAATTAATGGTTTTCAGACAATAATCCGAAAAAAGTTTTCAGGTGCCAAATTGGAAAAATGTGTTCAATTCGGATTTTTTTAATGATTTTAGCAACTCTTTTACTGCGCCAGATTTTTTTGAGTTAATTTATTAAGAAATAAGGTTAAAATGGGGATGGGAGTTTGGTCAAAGTGGTTTCACTAAAATAATGAGACTTTTTTGGATTTTACGTGAATAACCCCCCTCATCTCAATAACACTGAAAGAACAGTTTTTAGTCCATGTTAAATATTTGTAGAAAATGTTTTTGACATAAAGTTCAGAAGGTTTTATAGTCTGAGCATTAGAAGACATATTTCACTGAAGAAAAACTTTGACTTTTTTGTAATCAATTTGTACTTATAGTTTAATACTTTGTTAATTATATTGCAAATTATTTGTAAAGTGTCTGTACACTGTTGATGTGATATCTCTGTGAATTGTTTTCCAAAAATTACCATAAGCAGTTAGTTTAATTCCAGCACACTTCTTAATGCAACCGTTTCTAATATGCAATTTAAATGATTAGTCTGTTACATTGATGACTGATTTCTCACTTGTCTTATGAAATACTTAACTTATTAATGTTAATTAATGTTTTATTAGTGCAGTTGTGAAACAACCTAATGTTTATTTTTGCTCAAAAACATTTGACATGTTAATTAATGCCAGAGATGATTGTTTTTCCCTTATTCGGAAACCTATTTTCCAAAAAACTACAATATCTCCCATATATTCCATTTTAAGCAAATAATTCAAATTTTTTTTCTCAAGTTTTGCTTTTTTTCTGTAATAACAAAACAATACTCTCTACCCTAAGTGAATTCATATTGGTGGCAAAACAATCCTAGTGGGTTTATTTATTGTTAAAATTATTTTTATTAGACTTAAGGTATTGTAATCCAAACTACAGAAAGATCCCAAGAATTCTGGATAATAAACCATATACATGTATATACAGTACATGTTTTTAATTTCTCATAGTTTCAAGAAAGATGCTGCTAAATGGAGAATCGTTTTTTCTGTTTAGAAAATCTTGCTTATGGGTTCTGGCAATTGTTTAAGAAGTAATGAGTTAGCCAGACATTCTATTTCACTGGTTCAGCTCACATATTAGAGCAGACATTCCACGGGAAGGCTCTCCTGTGATAAGCTATTTAAATGTAATGAAAATGTTAAGCAGGTCTCTCTTAGCAGGAAGGATACCTGCCTGTATAAGGAACTCCCAGGGGAGCTGCCTGCCACTACAAGAAGCAGAGGGTGAAACAGAAGAAATGACAAAAGACAGAACATCCAAGTCCAAGATATTAAGAGCAAATCCAGAAGACTGAGCAAATCAAGTGCCATGAATACATTGGTTACCCTAAAAATATACTATTTGCTTTATTGGTAAACCATATTGGACCCTATGTAGTAAGGGAACTCACCAAATGTGTTTAAATAGTGCCCTGAGGGCAGGATTTATTTTGATACTTTTTGTATTGTATGATGGAATGAAAATCCCTGTGCATCAACCATAGAGAACAGATACTGCCATAGCAAAAAAAAAGTCTCTCCGGGGCATTTTAAAGAAGAACCTTGGGGAGGGGGGAGCATACTGTAAGGACAAGAAAATGCAACTTTTTAGAGAGCTTAAACCATTTTTAATCTAAATTTTATATATAGATTTTACCTTGTTGATAGTGATGGGCGAATTTATTCGGCAGGTGCAAATTCACGGTGAATTTGCACATTTTCGCCGCTGGCTAATAAATTTACGAATTTGCAGCAAAAATTTGCTGACTTTAATACGCGCCAGGACCCATTTTGTTGCCGACGTCAAAATCGCTGTTTTGCTAAATTTTCACAAGTTTTGCGGGAAATTTGTGAAATTCGTGGTGAAACAAAACTGGACAAATTCGCCTATCACTACTTGTTGATTGTTATATAATAATCTAAGTGCTTTCATAGCTATATTCATTAATAAATAATACTTTCCTTGGTGGCTGTTCATTTAGTTCAGAAACAGGGTGCAAGGCTGACCCAAAACTGTTCCAGATACAAAATTGCTACAGATAGACATATAGTAATCTGCTATGAGCAGAGCATTATAGGAAGTAAGTTAAAATAAAGCATTGTGCCACTCTATAACAGTGACACAAAATGCATCTTTCTTATACTGTGAGTTATGAAAAATAACACTGAATTGGAAAAGTAGTGAGATAAAATGTAGGGTTGTATACATAATAATTTTACAACATAATGTTAAAGGAGATAATAGTTAAACATAAATTAATAGAGATATAGAAGGAGTTAATTTAACCTGTGGAGAATAATAGTCTAAAAGTGAAAAGGCTTTTGCATTTTACTAGGCAAAGGCTGACATAGTGTGGAAAATGCTTTTTGTAATATAGTGCAAAGCATAAAGCACATATCAAAGAGACAGCATGAAAAATGCTATTCAGCATTTCGTGGAAAAGCTAACATTAATATCTGATCTATCTACAAAGATACTGACAGCAGAAAATAACAGCAAACAACAAAGCTCTTTTACATGCCGCTCAGCTAAAAGTTGTAAGTCTATACTGACATAAAGCTATAATGTAGAACTGTAAAGATGAATGCACTCACCCAAGGAACTCTCCTGGTTTATGTTAAATGTGGTTAAAAGGTTGTATAATTTTGGTTGTTTCCCTTGTACAGGTACTAGTGATTTTCCCTATTGTATAAATGCCATGACATTTACACTGGTCACAATCAGAAGGCAACACTTTTTCCTATCTCTTAGTTTTAGACCTACAGTGAAGTAGTTAACACACTCCCCGTGTCTTCTGTTACTCATCGAAATATGTTTTCATATTTTGCAAGAATCTTGTTAAAACCCAATATTTTACCAATAGTAACATTTCTTTTCCCAAGTTGATGTGATTTAGAATCCTGAAAGATATTGAAATTCTTGTTGCTAAGATTTTCCCTGTAGATATTGGTTTCATAAATGCCAAAATACATTTTTTTTTTTACAAATAAACACTGCACTACAGTATTTCCTGTAAGATGTGATTGACACAGAACATAAAAAAGTGGCTCAAGGTAAAGGTTGTAAAAGGGTAATATTTGCTTAAAAAAAGGTAAAGAAATTACACGGTAGGTAAAACTACTGGGTTTATAAATGGTTTAAATGAATTGGCTGATTTTTTAATAATCTAACTATTGGCTGCTTCTGTTTTTGTATTTTTGATCAATATGGTGTTTGTATTTTTAATTTTAGGTTTGAGACCAGTTTTAATGAAGAATTAAAACCAATTCATGAGGTGTAAGATTCCTTCCATTCTTTCCTTTTCCAATGAAAGGTGTTACAGAGAAGGGGAATTTTAGTTCAAATACTACCCTGAGATAGAAAAAGAAAGCAATTATGTGCACGCACCTTAAATAATCCATCATAGGGTGCATTTGTAATCACAGGAGTTTCAAACAGGAGGTTTAAACTAGGTTAAAGGTTTGTTCTAAACTCAAATTTTTTTATTTCTTTTTTTATTTTTTGATCTGTAACTGGGATAATGAGTGCTAACAAGATTAAAGGTCTGACCCAATGCGCAATCTGCCATATGTATGCATATTTGAGATAAGAGGTCCAAACTAATTATGAGCAAATTGTCACATTAGAAGCTCATGTTAGAGCCCTAGAGCAAAAAAATTGCAACACTGCTGTTGATTGACAATCTTGAGAAGAGTCTCTTGCTCATTGAGCACGACCAAGAGGGGTCAGAGAGTTTGGGGAGAGGAGAATAGCAGCAGGATGAAAAGGCAGTCAGCTGGGTGACAGTAACACAATATAGTGTGGGCAAAAGGAAAAGGGAGATCCAACAGATTTGCCAGATGTGTGAAGAAGATGGGAGCATAAATCTTGGATTGGTAGTTTTAGATGGGACTGATCTCTCTAACAGCCAGGAGACCAATTTCTCTAGTATTGGTTGGGTAGACAGCAGAGTCAGGCCTAAACAGATTGTGGTTGTAGGGGATTCAATTATTAGGAAAGTGAATAGGGTAATCTGTCATCCGGATCACTACAACCGGACAGTTTGCTGTCTTACTGGTGCCTGGGTTCGGCATGTGTTTGACAGGGTAGACAAATCATTGGGTGGGGCAGGATTCAGCTGTCTTAGTACATATTGGTACTAATGACAACATTAATGATAGATGGACCTTAAAGAGTGAGTTCAGGGATCTAGGCCATAAGATTAAGGGCAGAGATTATGAATGGGCAAAAGGTTACATAGAAAAGTATCATTGGTACAGTATATGCTACAAACCACCATGTATGAGTAATGAAGCGCAGCTTCTTTTACAAAAAGAAGCTAGGTCAAGTTATTATTATGGAAGGCTTACTGTTAATTATGCAGACATTGACTGTGGTAATGGGGGCTGCCAATTCAGAAAAATCTAGCAGGTTTATAAATAAGATGAATGAAAACTGTTTTTTTATTCCAGCTTGTTCAAGAACCAACTAGGAATCAGTCTCTTTTGGATTGTGTAATAACTAATAATACTGAACTCAACTCTAGCATTTGTGTGGGTGAGACTTTATGGACTTTATGGAAGTGATCATAACATGGTCTCCTTTGAGATTATGTTGCAGAGACAATTCTATAAGAGAGTAACTAAAACACTCAATTTTACGAGTGCAAACTTTGATAGTATAAGGGCATCTCTGCAACATTTTAAGTGGAAAATGCTTTTCACAGGGTTAAACACAGAACAAAAGTTTGATGTCTTGTTAAAATGCTGCTTAGTAAATATACTAAGTGTCCATATATTCCCTTGTAAGCAAGGAATGCTGTCGCAAAACAAAACCTTTGTGGTGGCAAAAGCCCTGATCCCTAAGAGTTGGAAAAAAGTAGAACTCTCTACATACTGGGACTTATGGAAGAAACAAGAAAAAATTAGGAAATCACAGCAATTCTTCATAATAAAAGCCTGAATTTTTGGAAAATATGCAATCCTTGGATGAAACATTTCCAACTAACTAACTGATAAGGGATCTCAGTATACCATTTAGGACAGTATACAACTGATAGGACAAAGTGCTTGTCCAAACTGAAGATAATAAAAGTAATCAATCGAATGAGAGAAAGATGGGTCGATACTACTCTCCTTTTCCCTAGCATAATTGATGTTTATACTCTCTATATAGTTGAAAGAAGATGTAATATACAAATGTACAGACTATGTTATGACTTATGCTGGTAGTTCTCTTTGCGTATCTGTTTTTCTCCCCCCCATACCAGCCTTCTTTCTATCTGTACCCCCACCCCCCCATTATTAAAATGCAATTTAATTAAAAATACATTTGTGGTTCAATAGAAGTGATGGGGTTGAGGTGGAAAAGAAAGCCTTTTAAGGCTTTCAAGTTACAGTAGCTTGGAAAGCTAAAACATTTATCCGGTACAAGTAGGCCAATACATCATGCAAAAAAGACAAGCTAATATTGAGATGGAAAAAGGCATTCGAAAAATATGTGAAAAGAATTCAAAATAATATGTAATAATAAAAAAATGAAGGCACATTTATCAAGGGCTGAATTTCAAATTCATGTAAGTTTTTATTAATAAAAATGTATTTTTTTAAACTCAAATGAATTGAAACGACCCGAAAACTTGAATCAAATATGATTCAAATTATAAAAACTCAATTCAAATTACAAAAACTCGATTTTAAAAAACTTGATTCGAGTTTTTTTTCTCCGATAAAAACTTGAATGTTAGGAAGGCTACAAACATCACCAAATTGATCCTTGGACCTCTCCCATTGACTTATACAGTAATCCAGCAGGTTTTAGGTGGTGAATAGTCAAATTCAAGTTCTTAAAGGGCCAGAGTATAATAAATCTCAAAATGTAAATTCAAATTAAAAATTCAAACCGAGTTTGTATAATATTCGGATTTTGACCAGAAAAAAAATCTAAAATTTTTATTCAAATTTTTACGTTGACCCTTAATAAATCTGCCCCTTAATATTAATGTGTGTGTGTGTGTGGGGGGGGGGGGTGTCAGCTGGCTAATGATAACAGAGAAAAAGCAGAGATACTGAACTGTTATTTTTCTTCTTTGTACACAAATAAGAAACCAGTTAATGGAGGTTTCCTTCTTAACAGTCCCAATTCTATTAATGCAACTAATGATGCATACAGTAGTTCACTCACAAGGAAATTCAAAAGAGACTAGAACATGTTAAGATAAACAAAGGTCCTGAACCAGATGTTATTCATCCCAGGGTACTAAGGGAGCTTAGCTCTGTGATTGCCAAACCTGTTAACCTGTTTTTCAGGGTTTATTGAGGTCTGGCATGGTATTGAGAGACTGGCAAATTGCCGCTATTCAAAAAGGATCCCGTTCTCCACCTCACCTCCACCTACTGTATAGGTTGGCTAGTCTGATGTCAGTGATAGGAAAGCTTTTCGAAGGGGTATTAAAGGATAAGCTACTTGACTTCATTGCAAATAATAATACTGTTAATGTGTAGCAGCATTATTTTATGCGTAATAGATCTTGCCAGAATAATTTAATTTATTTTTAATGTACTATGTACTATGTAATTAGAACAGTGTTGTTAATGGAATACATGCAGGGCTCTGTACTCAGCCCTTTGCTTTTAACTTGTATTAATGACCTGAGGTGGGTATTGAAAGTATGTTTCTATTTTTGCTGATACAAAATTGTGCAAAACTATAGGTTCCATGCAGGATGTTGCCACTTTGCAGAATGATTTGACAAAATTGGAAAACTGGGCAGCAAACTGGAAAATGAGGTTCAGTGTTGATAAATGCAAGAATATGCACTTAGGCAAAAATAATATAAATGCAATTTTGTACACTAAGAAACAGATTTATCATATGAGAATAAAACTCATCACAGAAAACTAAACCATGTTCTGTACATTCCTATGGAATTTTTAGAATCATATTTATCAATTGAGTTCACCCCATAGGAATGAATAGAAAGTGAATGAGTTTTATTGTGGTGAGTTCTAAACACGTTGATAAATCTGCCCCTAAATGGCAGTGTGTTGAGAATTTCATTATCTGAGAAGGCTCTAGGGTTTTTTGTAGATAATAAGTTGTCCAGGCAGTGTCATTCTGTGGCTATTAAAGCAAATAAAATACAGCCTTGTATAAAAAAGGCCATCAACTCAAGGGATGAAAACAATATGAAGAAACAAATGTTATAGGTCCCTGGTAAGGCCTCACTTGGAGTATGCATTGCAATTTTGGGCTCCAGTCCTTAAGAGGGATACAAATGAGTTGAAGAGAGTACAGCGGCATCCAACTAAACTGGTTAGAGAGATGGAAGATTTAAATTTGAAGGGTAGGCTGTCAAGGTTGAGGTTGTTTTCTCTAGACTAGATGAAAATAACTCTCATTTGAAGCAGCATAAGTGGTTCTTCACATTAAGGGTAGTGAGTTTGTAGAATGCCCTGCTGAATGCTGTTGTGATGGCTGATTCTGTTAATGCTTTAATAAGTGGCTTGGACAAGCATAATATCAAAGGCTATTGTGATACTAAAATCTACATCTAGTATAGATATGGGTATATATAATTTTTGTGAGTGTATGGAGGTCATTGTGAGTCATTGTGAGTGTGTGTATGTATGAATGCTTTGTAATTCAAGATGGAACACAAATTAATGAAAGGAGATCTAATTTCAACAGAAGAACTAATGGTGAACGCATTGATGCACTTTCACCTGCAGCTATTGCACATCACTTTCATTTGCTAGCAGAACAGAAGAGAAACATGCTAATGCTTTCACAAGGATTTGGATTAATTAGAGGTGAGTAAATGTTTGTTTTATTTTAAGCTCTATACCCTGGTTAAACTGGACAGAGTTCCAACAAAATGCGTAGGTAGCCATTAGGCTTGGGCATTTGGAGGAGGTATTCTACTGATCTAACCCATATATGAACAGCACATCTTACCATCTATGTACTGGGTGATGGAACTGTCTGATGAGCTTTTATATTTCTTTTATATTACTTTGTAAGAGCAAGGTTACATTTTTTTTAAATAAATTATGGAAGTGAAACACTATGGGCCTGTGCCCTTATATTTTTTATATATGTTCTAGATGTGCTGTGAGGTGGCTGCCACCGTGTGTCACTTTTATGGAGAAACTGACACCTTGATTCAGTGACTTTTAATTTTCACCACTTGTTTTGCCATTGGGAGTTCACCCTTTACAACAAAATAAAAATGGGACACTGTTCAACTATTTGTGCCCCCTTGTGGCATTACTCTAAAGTGTATATTTATGAAGGGTTGAATTTAGAGTTTATAGGAGTTCATAAAAAGTCCCATAAACTCGAAATTCAAAAAAAATGACCAGTCTAAATTTATTAAAAATTGGCGAAAAGTCAAGTTTAAATTCTTAAAGGGACAGTACATGATACATTTTGAAATTCAAATTTCACATTTATAACTCTAATCGAATTTGGACTATTCCTTAGTTGAATTACACTAAAATAAACTTGAAATTCGAATTTTAAAATTTGAATTGGACCCTTTATAAATCTGCCCCTAAATGTGCAAAAAATTATTTGCATGTTGCACTCTTCCATGACAAATGATAAATGAAAATAAACCATATACTGGGGGATACTATATATGCTAACAAAAGGTTTTGAGTCAATGTGAAACGAAAAAAAGGAGAGCACAAGTATGAAGTGGATGTCATTAAAACAAAAATAAGAATTCACCTTTTCCATTACAGTGTAAACAGAGGGAGTGATAAGGGGGAGTTTGGTTTGCACACCTTTGTGCTACCTTTAGTGGTCTTGCACTTCTTCCTTTCGGTCTGAGCAAATGACCGCTAAAGCCTATTTTTTGTTTCAAGATATCTTCCTGTACTTCCTTCCAGTTATAGGATTCTTGTTGTCAGGAATCTCATATTGTCTAAATACAATTAATGGTGCCAAAACATGTTGCTAGTGCACCTAGCAACCCGTGCGGAAACCAAATAACCGTGATGTGTCCACGCACTTAGTGTATAAAGACCCCTCACCTTGTGGTAATTTGGAGTGTTCCACTAGGGGAATTCAGTGTATTAGCCTGATAAATAGTGATGGGCGAATTTATTCGCCAGGCGCGAATTCGCAGCGAATTCGCGGCGAATTTGCGTGATTCGCCGCCAGCGAATAAATTCGCAAAACACCCGCGAAAATTTGCGGAAAAAATTCGCCGGCGTCAAAATTTTTTTTTTAGAAAAAACGGACGCCGGCATCGTAAACGAGACGCCGGCGCCGTTTCGCAAATTCGCCCATCACTACTGATAAATTTAGGTTTAAACTGACCTTAGTCACGTAGAGATGAACCGGCAACCTGGAAGTGCCACGGAGGTTCAGTGAGTTGAGAGCTGTCACCGTTGCCTAGACAACCCTTTCAGTTAGCTGCAGTCCGTGCACGTATCTTTGACAATGGTGAGCCGGCAGCTGCGTGCATAAAGCTTAAGCAGCCGATACCAGTAGAATTCTGTTACCTGTATGGATATTTATGCGCAACAGGACAAGGAGTAGCAGGGTGATTCGGTGGGTGCCCAACTCTACTTGAGAGTATCAGCCCATTTACCACAGACCCCAAGTGCAGCTGAGTGCTGAAGGCTATATTGGTGCAGTCTCTCTGTCACGATAGCCTAATAATTCACGTAGAGACGGGTTCAAAAACCATATGAGCTCCGTTGCAATCTAAAGGCTACAGAATTCCGAGCTAAGATACTTGCTAGTGGGTACTCCTGCTACCCATATCCAGCATACATATTAATAGGTACTTCTGCTAGCCATAGTCTAAATTCGTAGTATTGGGTACTCCTGTTTAGTGATGGGCGAATTTGCGAAATGGCGCCGGCGTCTCGTTTTTGACGCCGGGGTCGGGTTTTTTTGGGGCGAAAATGCACCGGCGTTCATTTTTTTTTGACGCAGACAAATTTTCACCAGCAAAAATTTCACCAACGAATTTTCGTTTTCGCGCCTGTCTTGCGAATTTATTCGCCTGCGGCGAATTGCGAAAATTCAACGCAAATTCGCCCATCACTACTCCTGTTACCCAACATTCAAGTGTGTGAGGGGTTCTTTATATTAAACAAAAAAACGTGGTAGTGAGGTTAAAAACAAATCTGTGTGCAGACAGAGATAACTGACCAGGAAAAGCATGAATAAGGCAGTAGTGCTAAATAGCTACTATGTAGATACCAGCGATACATTGTATTACAATAATCTTAAAGGTAATTGGAAAGATACATGTTGATATATTACAATACAATCAAATAAAACAGTTCATATGAAGCAACCTAAACTAAGTGTCATGAGGGGCTACAGTGTCCACTACCAATAGCCTTTTGTGCAAAACCTCCTCATATACACAAGACTCTAGCCACATGATAAGGAGACTTAGTGACCTGTCTTACATCCCTCAGAATTGTCTACTGGTAACTATAGACATTAAGAGTCCCTATACTGTAATACCACATGAACTGGGCATCTAGGCATGCAGAAAAGCTCTACTGACTACACCACCCCAGACACCACCTTTTGAAATTCTACTTCAACTACTAGAATTGACCCTGATCAGAAACTTTTTCCGATACGAAAAATTGTACTATCTTCAAATTGCTGGGTCAGCAATGAGAAGTGCATTGGCACCATCTTATGCCAACTTATTCATGTTAGAATTTGAATGAATACATATCAATCCACTATTGGGGAAATCCATACTTACCTATTTTCGATATATCGATGACTTCTTCTTCATCTGGACAGAATCTGAACAAGCTCTGCTGTGTTTCCATCATCAACTGAATGAACTGGACACTCCGATCAAACTAACCATGAATTATAACAAAGACAATATTGACTTCCTTGACAAATATTTTTGTAGAGAATTCCAACAAAAAAAAGATACAAACTGCAACTCAATTCCACCAGTGAACATCCAGCCATGGTCAGGGGCATCCCTTACTTGCAGTTTCTTTATGGGATTCACAGTTAGTTCAAGGGATACAGTGTGATCCAGTTAAAAGAGATGTTTGACAGATTTTTGAACAGAGGCTACTCAGATAACATGTTTTGTCAACAACTTGAAAGGGCACTGAAACACACACAGGCAGAACTCCTAACAAGGAAATATGACACGGACAGTACAGTCACCTCCATGGTTTTTACCACAACTTACTCTGCAGCCTCACATTTTTGGACTGCCAGCATTAACAAACATTGGCCAATGTTAAATATGGACGAATCACTCTCTTTTCATCGGATGCCCAAACCTATGATCAGATATAAAAGAGATAGAAGTCTTAGAGACCTACTGGTCCGCACGGACTTTGCTAAATCAATACATACAGACACTAATTGGCTTATGACACAGAAAAAAACAGGATGTTACAAATGCCCAGACTGTGTGACATGCAGAAGCTTATTGACCGGTCCAGATAAGGACCATACAAGAAGAATCAAAATTCTACATAGACTAAGTTGTACATCATCATTTGTTGTATACATCATTACCTGCCCCTGTGGCCTATATTACAAGGGGAGAACCTGCACTACCCTAAAAGAATGGATTGGAAACCACCCTTTTAATGCTTTTCCTGTCAGTTGTCTGTCTGCACACAGATTTGTTTTTAACCTCACCACCTTGTTTTTTTTTCAATATAAAGAGCCCCTCACACACTTGAATGTTGGGTAGCAGGAGTACCCAATACTATGTATTTAAGCTATGGATAGCAGGAGTACCTATTAATACGTATGCAGGCAATGGGTAGCAGGAGAACCCACTAGCAAGTATCCAGTTCTGGATTCTGTAGTCTTTAGACTGCCCGTCGGCACCTTGGATAGATTGCAACAAAGCTCATATGGTTTTTGAATCCATGTCTCTATGTGAACTATTAGGCTATCGTGACAGAGAGACTGCACCAATATAGCCTTCAGCACCAAGCTGCACTTGGGGTCTGTGGTAAATGGGCTGATACTCTTAAGTAGAGTTGGGCACCCACCGAATCACCCTGCTACTCTTTTCCTGTTGCACATAAAATATCCATACAGGTAACAGAGTTCTACTGGTATCGGCTGTTTAAGCTATATGCATGGACGCAGCTACCGGCTCACCGTTGTCAGAGATACGTGCACGAACTGCAGCTAGCTGAGAGGGTTGCCTATGTAAATTACCACAAGGTGAGGGGTCTTTATACACAAAGTGCAGTTATGGTTTGCACAATTTTGGTGCCCTAGCAACATGTTTTGGCTCCATTATTTGTATTTAAATAGCTCTCTGTGCACTGGCACATATTTCTCCCTGATGAAGATTCCTGTATGGTAAACTGCTATCTATACTATATTTTTGTGACAAATACTAGCATGTATAAAGTGTAAATTGTTTCTAGACTATTCCTGCATTACTTAGTAGAAGCATCTAACCTAGGGTGAGAGCATCTATTTCAAGAGCCTAATAACTCCAAGAGTGGTTTGCATGTACGATATTCAAAGAAAATTGCCATTTAAGGTAGATAGACAAAAGGGCCTATATATCAGCAGGAGTAAAAAAATAGTGTGTAAAAATACTACACATCACCATCTGAATGCCAGACATTGCCAAATAAAATCCAATGTATTTGTAAAGCTGTATTGATTTAAGGTGACTGCAAAGCCTAGTGTAAAATTCTGGCATGAAAAGCAACAATCCCTTAAAATGTTGTGCATTATGGCAAATTAAAAAAGCAAATTAAAAAAGCCTATAGTGTTCTCTTTAAACTATTAGTTCTTGAATTTGTAAGTTGACGAAGTAAGTATAAATCTATGCTGATGGCAAAAGTTTCCATGTTCAAATGCTTGTTCACACTGTCTTTTCCAGGAGAAGCAGAGTAGAACAGCAGGGTTGGCAAGTGTCATCTCAAAGCCACTTATTGATCACCAACAATTCAATTCAGTGTGGGTTACTGCTTCCAACAGTAATATAAATTGTGCATGATGTGCCTGCCACCCCACTGTACTATGTTGATTTCTGGGAAACAGTTGGGGCTTTGCAGTGGCATGGTTTAGAAGGGTGCAGTTTTGTTAAGGAGATACCCAATATCTTGAAAACTAAGTCTTAAGAATTCCATATAATAGATTCCATATAATACATTCCATACATACTGTATTGTACAGGACTCCAGGGGTGGGTCCTGGACGACAGGTATATTTCCCCTTTATTCAGGTACCTGGAGGGTGCACAGCAGGGCTAATTATTGCAGCAGTGTAGGATTAAGAGAGCCATGAGAGTTCAGGAAGGGGGTGGGTAAACACATGAGGTCTGCACAAGCAGAGTGTGTTGGAAACTGCTCTCCTGTTTCAAAATGGATTCAACGTTTTGCAAGGCTAGATGAGCCTGATCCCTGAATGGGAAAATTAACTGTTTAATTTGTCAGTTTTGCTGAGCATGAAAGCCAATGTTACTTTATGTTGAAAACTGTGTTGAAACTGACATTTTTACCTGCTGAAGATACAGCCTGTTTAAGTTGTCATTTATACCAGCTAAAGATACAGCTTGTTTGTTTGAATAAGGAATAAAAGGACATTTATTATACTACTGTGTTGTGGCTGTAGTGCATGGGGAACCCAGTCCCCCTGAACTTTACAATATATACTTGCCTCAGTCATTTATAGCTGGCGATTATATGGCGACAGTTTGTTAGAGCTAACAACTAAATGCTGTGGGGGGTGGCACCGTGTGATTATTTTTAAAAGCCCCATATGCAATTAAAAGCACACAGTTTGCCCAGATGCAGTAATATGCTTCTTTTAAATAGGTGATCAGTAAATGCTGATAATTGGTTGCTATAGGTGATTAGACCTGTACCAAACTTTGCACTTTTCATTAGATAAATTTAGTTTGTGTAATTTCTAATTATACCTTATTATTACAACAATATAGCATTTTAAATCTGTATAATGTTATAACTCTTGATATATTACAATAAACATTGCAATAATTCAGCTTGTTCAAAATATGGTTTTGTAAGTACATGTATTGGATTGACATGCAGGTTATAACAGTAATAGATTTTTTGTAATACTAGTTTGCTTCTTCTTAATACCATAATAAAAATTAACTCTTTCAGTTATTTGTTTTACAAATATAACTATATATATATATATATATATATATATATATATATATATATATATATATATATATATATATATATATATATATTCATTGTTTAAAATGTAAAAAAATTAAAAATCCACTCTTTAAGTGTATGGAAATCACGCTCAGACAAAATTTCCATTCTTCTATGAAATCCATCTACAAAAGTAATTGGTGTAAATTTGTACTTGATGTTATTAAGTTTATTGGCTGCAAAGGGACCCACCATTGCAATTAAAAGAAACACTTTTTACAGGTGCACAAGCAAATCCCCAAAGTAATGCTATTCCCATAATAAAACAAAGCTAATCATGTACATTAATGAAACTATTAGTCAGCTGTCACACGGATGCTTGTTTTTCTTGATTGATGATCAGTCTAATCCTGAACAAGAGAACTAAAGCCCACCATATTTCTTTTTCCTTCAGGTTAGTTTAGAAAAAAACGAATGTACTAATCTAGAGGTAAACATGCAGACCTATATTTATTTGCGCTTTCCATCTCACTGAGATAACAGTATAATGAAAATCAATATTCTTCAATTTAGAAATGTTCTCAGAAAATAATTACAGTGTAATAAGCACATACAGTACATACTTTTGATATACCCCTTTAGAATGGCAAGTTATGTAGGATTTCATTGTACAATAGGTTTTGTTCTACTAACATACTTATACAGCAACTATACACGTATATATAGAAAATTAGCACTCCAATATTTCTGATTAACAATTATTTATACCAACGTTTCGGTCCACATTTGGACCTATGTCTATATATATATATAGAGCAAACAAAAAACCGCACACACAGGACTTATGAAGTGCAAAAAAATAAAAAATTTATTGCAACGTTTCGGCTCCTGTACTCGAGCCTTCTTCTATGAGTACAGGAGCCGAAACGTTGCAATACATTTTTTATTTTTTTGCACTTCATAAGTCCTGTGTGTGCGGTTTTTTGTTTGCTCTACATATGATTGATTATAACCTGCACCCGGGCAATTGCCTAATGGATTGAGAGTGCTCCAGCTGCTAGAATGGATATATATATATATATATATATATATATATATATATATATATATATATATATATATATATATATATACAGTGGTGTGAAAAACTATTTGCCCCCTTCCTGATTTCTTATACTTTTGCATGTTTGTCACACTTAAATGTTTCTGCTCATCAAAAACCGTTAACTATTAGTCAAAGATAACATAATTGAACACAAAATGCAGTTTTTAAATGAAGGTTTACGTTATTAAGGGAGAAAAAAAACTCCAAATCTACATGGGCCTGTGTGAAAAAGTGATTGCCCCCCTTGTTAAAAAATAACTTAACTGTGGTTTATCACACCTGAGTTCAATTTCAAAGGTTATAAAGCCATTTCTAAAGCTTTGGGACTCCAGCGAACCACAGTGAGAGCCATTATCCACAAATGGCAAAAACATGGAACAGTGGTGAACCTTCCCAGGAGTGGCCGGCCGATCAAAATTACCCCAAGAGCGCAGAGACAACTCATCCGAGAGACTACAAAAGACCTAAGGACAACATCTAAAGAACTGCAGGCCTCACTTGCCTCAATTAAGGTCAGTGTTCACGACTCCACCATAAGAAAGAGACTGGGCAAAAACAGCCTGCATGGCAGATTTCCAAGGCGCAAACCACTTTTAAGCAAATAGAACATTAAGGCTCGTCTCAATTTTGCTAAAAAAACATCTCAATGATTGCCAAGACTTTTGGGAAAATACCTTGTGGACCGACGAGACAAAAGTTGAACTTTTTGGAAGGTGCGCGTCCCGTTACATCTGGCGTAAAAGTAACACAGCATTTCAGAAAAAGAACATCATACCAACAGTAAAATATGGTGGTGGTAGTGTGATGGTCTGGGGTTGTTTTGCTGCTTCAGGACCTGGAAGACTTGCTGTGATAGATGGAACCATGAATTCTACTGTCTACCAAAAAATCCTGAAGGAGAATGTCCGGCCATCTGTTCGTCAACTCAAGCTGAAGCGATCTTGGGTGCTGCAGCAGGACAATGACCCAAAACACACCAGCAAATCCACCTCTGAATGGCTGAAGAAAAACAAAATTAAGACTTTGGAGTGGCCTAGTCAAAGTCCTGACCTGAATCCTATTGAGATGTAGTGGCATGACCTTAAAAAGGCGGTTCATGCTAGAAAACCCTCAAATAAAGCTGAATTACAACAATTCTGCAAAGATGAGTGGGCCAAAATTCCTCCAGAGCGCTGTAAAAGACTCGTTGCAAGTTATCGCAAACGCTTGATTGCAGTTATTGCTGCTAAGGGTGGCCCAACCAGTTATTAGGTTCAGGGGGCAATTACTTTTTCACACAGGTTTGGATTTCTTTTCTCCCTAAATAATAAAAACCCTCATTTAAAAACTGCATTTTGTGTTTACTTGTGTTATCTTTGACTAATAGTTAAATGTGTTTGATGATCAGAAACATTTTGTGTGACAAACATGCAAAAGAATAAGAAATCAGGAAGGGGGCAAATAGTTTTTCACACCACTGTATATATATACATTTTTTTTTTATTTACTCAAATATTCTAGTCTTTGCAACTTCCTAACTTAAAATTAGCTTGTGAGGGATAGAAAGATGTTATTTTGCATTTGTAATGCTTCTTTAGAATGACAGATGTGTTCTCTATGCACCCATGAACAGCAGTATATTTGTTAGAGATGTTTGGTAGGACTGCATGAAAAAAAATGGCTGGGGAAATCTAAAATAAAATTGTAGCAAACCTTTGGCTCAAAGCTATGATTATGCATAAAACGGATAAGTCACGTACTAGTCCCATTTGTTGTGAATGCAATACTGTAAAATTATTAACAAACTCTGATAGGTCAGGGCCACAATATGGTAGTGTTAATCCCTTCTGCTTGTTGTTTGATTTCTTAAAGTCTATTTTTTTATGAATTCTCACAGTTATCATAGAAAATGCATGACAAATCTTTGAAGAAAAAAAAAACACTTTTATATAGGATCATGAAGACAAAGTTGGAACCCACTGGATTGTAGGGTATGCTTTTACACTAGGATATTTAAGTTCACTGATTTGTTTCAAAACATTTCAGGGAATAAAGAACACAAGGGTTTATGAGTTTAGTAGTCAAGGAAGAGATGTAAGGATATGTAGAGGAAAATTAGAGTAGGATATTTATCTAGCAATCAATAATTTTAATTTAGAAGAACAAACAGATCACAGCAACAGAATCTAAGGTAGTGTTTATTCTTGGAATTTCTTAAAATTAATAAATACTGTGTGTACTCACAGGACCACATCAATGACTAGTGTCTCACAAAATCTTAAGCAATATATACCCATATGATATCTTGGACCTGTCTTGCCCCAGAAAATACATTTCCAAGAGAATGCATAGGAATAATTTTTGTGCATAATGATATTTACTTTGTTAATATTATATGACTACAGTCTCTTACACTATAACAGCTAACTCTGGGAGGGTCTCAGATGTTGCTGGACCACAACTGCCAGCATTCGTCCATGCATAATCAAGGTTTAAAGCAAGCATGCCAGCATGCATCGAAATGTATTCCAGAAAAATCTGGAGACTTTTTAACAAAACCTAAACTGAACCAGGAATCCAAGATGAAAATGAAACAAATAATGCAAACAAAGGTGCTCAGTTTTTATCTGAAATGGAATCCTAATTAGCTCCCATCATGCTATGTGTCAGGTTGAGCCACAGGTGAGTGGCTAGCAGATAGCAGCTTATGTGCTGTGTAACATGGGTAACATAAAAGCAGAACTTGAAAGGCAGTTTACATGACAAGAATGAAAATGTATTCAAGGAAAGAATACAGCAGCAATAAATGCAGACTCAAGGAAATACACAATGGTCAAAGGCAGGCAGCTGACAAGGAGAGTTCAATAGGCAGGCAGAGGTCAATACCAGGAGATCCAGCAAGCAATAAAAAATGGAGCAGAGAAACATAGACACAGATCAGGAACAGGGAACCAGATGGGGACTGATGAACTATGGCAGGAATCATGAATAATGGCAGGAATCAAGGAATAAGAACAGCATAATGTTAGATCTGGCTCTGAGGCGTTAATGATCAAGCAACCGGGAGTTGCTTCCAATGGTCTAAGGGCTCTTACACACGGGCGATTTTTCCTGCGCTCCCCTGCATTGGACTTTCTTCCATTCAGCTGCAGGGGAGCTGAGGAGTAGACGCACTCAATTATTGTGAAGGGGGCTGTACTCACACAGATGCATGTAAGCACCAAACGCAGGTGGAATGCTGCATGTTGCATTTCACCTGTGTTCTGCGCATAAATGCGCCTGTGTGAGTACAGCCCCCTTTTCAATAACTGAGTCCATCTACTCCTGTGCTCCTCTGCGGCTTATTGGGAAAAATGCAGGGGAGCGCAGGAAAAACCGCCCGTGTGTAAGAGCCCTTATAAAGCCCTGAATTAAATAATTAAAAACGCTTGATGTAAATGAGTTGGGCAGAGGAAGAGACCTGTAAGTCCTGCCACTACTGTATGTCCGAAAATCAATGAGGGCGGTGACAGAGTATACACACTGCAAAAAAAAAAAAAGTACTTCAGTAAGCATGCAACTCCTGCAAAAATAATGTTTGGGGCTACAGGAATACAACAGGAAACATTACTTAACACTTTGCTAATCAAAATCCCAGTCAGATCTGAAACCATTAAATTAGGCACTTTGCCTAATTTACATTTTCCCAGACTAGCCTCAGAAATCCTGAAATCACATGCTATTGTGGGCTTTATTATAACCACAAATAACTTAATCGTAGCCCTTGGCGTATATATCCTAAGCAGAATCACATCCTAGAAAATATGTTCAAAACACTGTTAACTAAATAGCCATACATTTTAAGACAGAGGCTGATTCCTCCAAATGGGCAGCAACACAGACGCAGGATGGAGCAGTTCGGTCTATGAACCATATGAACCATATTTTTATCTGGTGTGTTATGCTTGTTTTCATTTGTCAATTAGACTGTAGATACAATGTTTTCATTTTAAAAAAAAAAGCTTGAAAGGTAACTGATGTATTTGTATGCATACCTTCCTATCTATAATCTAATAACATTCAGATCCATAACATGTTGATAGATATAAGGGCTCATTAATTGCAAGTTACTGTAAATGCAGACCTGGCGTGTGCAGTTTCTAATTCAAAAAGCCAATCACAGTCTATCAAGCATCTAGGGAGCTTTGCTAGCACCACCTTAAATAACCCGCTGTTAAATTTGTAGTAAGATAAGATTCATGTGGTTTACCCATAATTAATAATTTTCCTGAAATTACAGTATCATTGAATTTACATGTAAAATTGGTTAGATTGTTTCTGATACATTAAAACATGCAATTGTGCTTGCACATTTTTATGAAACAGGTGCCCTTGCACTCAGGATTGTAAGATTGGGGAGCTCTACTGATAACAGTAAAAAGTTTGCTGTGCCTATAGATGCTGCCTGCAGTGGGAACCTTAGAACTACCTTTACCTTCAAGGTGGCCAGTAGCTCCAGGGTTCCCTGTGCCAATAAGCATGCAGAACAGACTGGGTGGGAACAATATAATTTGGTGCAAATACAAACAAGAGAGGGTGGGTTTAGGCACATGTACCTTGGTGTCAATAAGAGCAACATTTTCATTAGGAGTGAATTTTGAGTGTATTATCAGTCTAGTGTCATGTCACCCACATCAAAAAATCAGATGTTCCTATATCAGCTGCCTATAGTAAAAGGTATTTTAAACTAAAAACCATGCTATCCCTTATCATTAACTGTAATTTAGTTTTGTTTCAAGGTGTCCAATATACAGTATTAAGAATACCACATATTCCATCTGTATCTCTTATACAAAGTGATTATTCTGTAAATTTGCTTCTGCACACTGAACTGCTGGCTATAAGCAACAATTCTGTGCTATGGGTCATTGTACTCAACATCTTTCTTGGCTTAATGATGGCTTTCTTGAAGCTCCTGCTGTATTGCATTCAAGGATCCAATATCAACTGCCATTTTTCATATGATTTATTGTCAGAGTGCTGTTTTATTCATCTTCCTACCTTGTCAAGCAGTGCAATTCACTAGGCAAAAATTTTAAATTATGACACTTTCACAGACCCTGCCTTCTCCAGCTAATTCTACTACAGATATAATTTATATTCTGCAGAACCTGGATGCATAACTACTACATATGTGGCTCCAGTACACTATTCTAATATCTGAATTCTTAAAAATATTCTTCTGCAGAAGCTATAAATTCAAAACACTGAAATATACCAAAAGTATTAATCAGAAAAAAATATATAATCAAAAACAAATATGGTTGTAGCTTTGTGATTATAGTTTAACAGCTAACATATAAAGAAATTAAAATGTGTATGCCATGCACAAAGGTAAGTTTGAAAAATATTTTTTTTTATATTAACAAAAAGGGCAAGGGGAAGAAAAAACCGTATTTTGTAGAATATGGACATTGGAGTTGCAATAAACATTGCAGGTACCCGTTATCCAGAAAGCTCTATGGTCATTAAGCAAGCTGACAAGGGGGGATCAGTAGTAGTGATGGATGCAGTGATGTATGAGGATTTGATAATGCGTCAAAAGATACAGCTACTCCTCTAGACAAAGATCCTATGGCTAAGTTTATAAAGGAGTTGGAAAATTTACTGTTGGAGGGTTATGACAAAGGAGTATTGTCTTTGACGGAATGGGAAGGTCTAAAATGAGAGTCCCCGGTGGTGTCAGTTTTCCATGTATTACCCAAAGTTCATAAATCACTTACAAATGTTAAGGGTCATCCCATTGTGGCAGAAATAGGGTCTCTGAGTGAAGGGCTCTTGTGCTATATTGACAAGCTACTGAGAACACTTGTTAAACAGCTTCCAACATATCCGAGGGATATCACCATGTGCATTAACAAAGTGCAGGGTACTGAGTGGAGACCTACCTATAGATGGTTCATGATGGATGTCGTGGCCCTGTATTCATCTATTGACCACAGTAACGGCACTGAAGCAGCTCGGTTTTGGCTAAACACATAATGTATGTTCACTGAGGTACAGTCCATGTTTTTATTCCATAGAATAAAAAATAAGAACACATTATTTTTTTTTTTGATGGACATTATTACCTACAGAAATGTGGGGCCACAATGGGGGCCTCATTTGCCCCCAAATATTCCAACCTGTACATGGGATGGTATGAGCGGCTCCACATTTTTCGCTGCGGCTAATCCATATAGTGACAGCATAGTTTGTTTTTTTTATTTTGCTGTATCGATGATTGCATAGGCATATGGGATGGAGATGAACTCTCCTTGGAAGAATTTGTCCTGTATTGTAGTAATCAAGTGGAGGGACAAGCCTTTACAATGGAGACACATGATACACAAATTCCATTCTTAGATGTCATGTTCATGGTCAGGATGGGAAGATCTGTACAGACCTCTATAGGAAACCAATCACCCGTAACACTTTATTGCACTCTATGAGTGCACATCCATCTGGTTGTCTGAGAGGGGTCCCTGTGGGGTAGTTCATATGGTTGAGGAGGATCTGCTCTTCTTTGGATGCCTTTCATTCACAAGCCATGCAGCTATGGGATCAGTTTATTGAGAGGGGCTATGACATGAACGCAGTGAGGCTGGCCTATGAGAAAGCAGTAGCAATAGATAGGAATAGATTGTTGTCCAGCAATAATTACAGTATATGGAAGAAAATAGCTATGAACGTGGGATCTAAAAAAAACCCTGTACGGTTTTGTACAGCTTTTGGCAAGGAGGTGTGGCCTGTACAGTGCAGTATTAGGAAATATTGTGGTTGTTGCTCCAAGATCCCATGTTGGCCACGGTCCTAGATACGCAACCATCTTTTGTGTTCAAGAAGAACAGGTGTTTGGCATCATGGGTATCTAGGAGCCTACACAAGTCCAAACATTTGGTGGTGGCTAACTCTTGGTTTAGGCATAAAGGCAACTAAAAGTGTGGCAGGTCAAGGTATAAATCATGCCAACTCTTAAAAGTATCCAAGGAATTCAAGGCCATGAACAGGGGAAAAATATATGATTAAGAAATATTTTTTAATTGTACATCTAAGGAGTGGTTTATCTGGTGACATGTTCATGTGGCTCCCAATATGTGGGAAATACAGTAAGAAAAGTAGGTACACATATCTTGGAACATATTTCAGCTCTGGGAAGGAAGGATTATAAATCTGCAGTGGCTAGGCATATCCAGGAGCAACATGATGGTGTCATGAGTGTATGATTTCAAATTATAGATGAGCCAAAGTTTGATACAAGGAGAGGAGCTCTAAATATAAAATGAATGTTGAGAGAAGTATATTGAATTCATCAGTTGAAAACTACGGAAATACATGGGGGTATAAATAATGTTTTTATTGAATGTGCCATCTATATCAATATACTGGGTCTAATATAGTTGTATCCCTCTCTTTTTGTTTTTTGTTTTGTGTCAATTGGATTTGGTCCATGGATGTCGATTTTTTCCCTGGGGTGGTTGTGCAATTAGCGAGGGGTCACTTTTTTATTCACAGCATTGTTGTAATTTATATGTACCAATGTTATGTCTTTAATACTGGGAGGATGTGACATGAGATGAGAGCAATGTTTCTATTTAAAAGGATTCTTTAATTGCTTTACTCTATCAATATGTGTTTTATGAGAACTTAACACTGTGTTAGCTTGAAAGGGTATCTTCACTGGAATTTGTTATGCTATCAGGTGTTGGTTTAGCTGTATCACCTATGTGTGGGATTATAATATTGTTTCACCCTATAGGGCTAATGAGTTTTATGGGTGGGGCTGTACACATTTAAGGAAGGAGGAGGTAGGCTGCCGACAGCTTCTGATGAAGTGGCGGGAGCCACAAAAAGTGTTATGTGGGCAGCCAAGACCTTAGGCATGCTGCTGTAATTTATAGTTTTTAATGTTCACCAAATACATTTTTATACTGGCTTCCTAGGTGGTCCATTATGGATCTAAATTATGGAAAGATATGCTATCTGGAAAACACTAGGTCCCGAGCATTTTGGATAACAGGTCCCATACCTGTACCAAGTTTATTTAAAGCTGGTTTACTTATATACTTGCTTCTTTCTAAGGCGATCAGAATAAACCTAATTAATAATGGATTCAAAGTTACAAATTGTGCATGCGCAATCCATAGCAACCAATCGTAAGGTAGCAAGGAAAGCGAGTATGGGTTACTAGGCAGCTTTATAATATTGCAGTTTTATTATATTAACCCATATATCTCACCAAACCGCATCAAGGATTGTATCATTCTTAAAGTCAAAGTAACCTTTTTGCCTCTTGGCATTTTAATATATTGAGTACAATGGCATACTTTGCAAAGAAGACTATTAAGAACATTAACAGTGCCCTAGAACAGAATTTTCATTTGATACTGTTTAAAGATTTTATGGAAAAATATAATTTCATCAGGAATCAAAAGTTTTAAGGGAATTGTACTGAAATGCCATTCTTTTTGTACCATTTCAACTAATGTAATGCCAATCTTAACCCCCCCCCCCTCCAAAATGCTGACCCTAACATGGATCTTGCAACTAGTGCTGTGGCATTTACCTTGAGGTTGTTTAACACAACTTATGAACAACAAGTTTGCCTAAATATGACTGGTGGCCATTTAGTACTTATATTGCACACTTTTGCTTTAACAAGCCACATCTCCCATTCATAGGGGCAAATTCATTAAGATTCGTAGTTGCGCCAGGCGTAACTTCGCCGCACTTCGCCACACTTCGCCAGGCGTAATTTCGCCAGCGCTTCGCAAATTCACTAAAATCCGAAGTTGCGCTCAGGGGTAGCGCAAAGGTTGCGAAGTTGCGCTAGCGTTGATTCGCTAAGCGAAGTTACGCTAGCGATGGTTAATTTGCACACGCACCAAATTCAAATTTTAATGGAGGAATACGTAGAATCACTACAAATGCCTGAGAAACCTTCAAAACATCAAATAAAAATTTTATTTTGCCCTACACATGTGCCCACTGTATAGGTAAGTTGCCATGAGTCAGGAAATGTAGGGGGGAAGGAGGGGAGCCCCCAAAAAAATTTCGATCTTTTTCAGCCTATCACCCATAATGTAGAAAACACGCCAGCGTTTTTTGGGACTTAGAAAAAATTTTTGACTTTTTTTGAAGCAATCCCTATCTACTCTATTGCGCTTCGCCTGGTCTGAGGTGGCGAAGGAAGTCTAGCGTAAAAGGTAGCGTTCAGTACACTGCACGCGTTAGTGAATTTGCGTAGTTACGTCCGTAGCGAAAATTCGGCAGGCGTAAGGGTGCGAAGTAACACTAGCAAATCTACGCCAGCGTTTGTTAGTGAATTTGCGCAGTAACGAAAATGCCAAATGCTAG
This sequence comes from Xenopus laevis, assembly GCF_017654675.1. NCBI lineage: Eukaryota > Metazoa > Chordata > Amphibia > Anura > Pipidae > Xenopus > Xenopus laevis. The sequence continues at coordinate 65,834,576 of NC_054382.1, forward strand.
CGAAGTAACGCTAGCGTTCGGTGCTTCGGCGTTTAGTGAATTTGCCCCATAGACTAGTACTTGATAATTCTAGTCCAGTAACATCTGTTTGGAGCAGAATGTTATGAAAGGAACAGTATATTTCCCCTTTAAACTACATTTCACCTTTCCTTGAAATTAGATTTAGCATACACAATGCTTTACAACTTACTTGTAAAACCATAGGAATAGTTTTTATTTTATAATTCACATGTGTATCAGGGTCATCTGTTGTGCATACTAAGCACCATATTTGTTTATATGTAAAAATACATGGAAAACTGAATTTTGGCTCTTAAAGTTACAAGAGGCAGCTTTTTGCTGCACCTGGTAACTGGCCGCTCCCTGCCCCTCACCTTGCCCCATGGTAGCAGCGGCCCTGAATGATGTGCTAGAAAATTAAATTATGTTTTCAAATTAATATATAAATATGGACTTTTTTTCAGTCTAAAATAATAAAATGGGTGATCAAACTTAAAGAAGGCTAATGGCATATTTCTTAACATTACTCTTTGCAAAGTGTTTCTAATAGATCAAATGTATGTTCCAGTCAAAGCCTGTCTATAAAAACAGTATTATAGTTCTTTTCACATTGAGATTGCAGTGGCAGAAACATATTCATAATGCACTGAATACTTTGAACTTATTCTCTTGTGTCAATTTTCATGTTGAATGAGATGTAACTACATACTTTCCTCTAGTCAGTGCTAAATGCAACAAAGGAATCCTCTTCACAATTTTATATAGTTGATGTTAGTATAAAAGTTTATATATTTTAATGAATCTATTACTTTCAGGTTTTACCCAGTTCCAGCACTAGTTATTTGGTTCAGTTTCTGGTAGCTAAATTGGTGTCATTGCAAAGAGCCAAAATCACCCAATGTGAGTTAACATCTTGCTGTTATATCTTATACTGATTTTACTGTGTAATAATCCAGCTGGAGAAACAAAGAACATGGAGTCACAGTAATACATGTGAGGAAAGATTTTCTTGCATGTTAATGGCCAATTGGCCTAGGAGAGCCGTTTAAAGGTTTTGCAGTGGGTGTACAATGCATTCTCTCTGTTCTGTACAATAATAGACCTTTGTGCAGTCTACAGCAGTGATCCCAGACCAGTTACTTGCTCACCAACCACTTGGATGTTGCTCTCAGTAGCCTCAAAGCAGGTGCTTATTCATGAGTTCCTGGCTTGAAGGCAACTTTTGATTTCATAAACACCAGGGGGCACATTTACTATGGGTCGAATATCGAGGGTTAATTAACACTCGATATTCGACCATCGAAGTAAAATGTTTCGACTTCGAATATCGAAGTCAAAGGATTTACCACATTTTGTTCGATCGAACGATCGAAGGAAAAATCGTTTGAACGAACGATTAAATCCTTAGAATCCAATTATTCGAAGGATTTTAATCCATCGATCAAACGATTTTCCTTCAATGTGCCCCCAGGTGTACTTCCAAATAGTAACAGAACACACAAATGTTTGGAGTTACCCCTGTACTCACAGTATTCGACAATTCCTAACTTTATTCTCGATTTCTTTGATACTGAGTCACAGTCAATCTCCAGCCCCTCTTGTAGAGTTGCTGCCTGTCTTGTTTTTTATCCAGACAGCCCAGTTTTTTGAAGGTCTGTCTGGCTCAAAACTGCCTGCCTGGTTTTTCAAATTAGGAAAATGGGGCAGGCTTAAATGAGATTGACATTGCAATTGACAAACCACCAATTGCCATCTCATAGCCTCATCCCTGTTGTCACAGACCCACCCCTGCAACATCACCACTCTCACCCAGTGATTTCACCACCCTACCCAGCCCACCTCTCTGAGAGTTTCTTACACAGACATTTATGCTTTTTTACTTGTGTCCTGCTCTAAGAACACTTCCACACTTCCACTACAGTCTTCCTATGTAAAGCTTGCTCCAATATGTGAATTTAACCAGTGAAATGGAGTGTGTGGCCCACCCGTTCCTTCTTACATCTGAAACTATGAAAAAATCGAATGCAAAACTCGCCATTTGTCATTCTTTTGGTCATTTTCTCACATCCTATCTCCCTAATGTAAGCTAAAAATCTGTCTTTGTACTGGATAAATGGAATTAAATTAAAATAAATATCCTGTATTGAATTTTTGTCAACATCTGCATGTTTATTAAACCATAGCCTTTTCTGTAAAATGTTTTATAATGTAATATAAAATGTTAAAAGTAAATATATATACTCTGTGATCTTAATCACAAAAGGAATCACAGAAGTAAAAATAATTGTTCACACCGATTAATTTGAAAAATGAATAGAAAAAAAAGAAAACATCTTAGGGTACACGCTAAAGTAGATATTAATTATTCAGAATGTATAACTTTAACTGATAATGTATTTTGGAAATCTATTGCTTACAATGTATGCCCTGGAGTTAAACTACAACTGTTTTCTTATGTAAATGTTGGCAAAATTACCACATAAAAGAAGAGTGTTTTTTGAAAGCTGTGTCAGTATTCAAACCTTATGTTACGTTTTTTCTCAAGAGACATTAAGAAGAGATTTTATTTGTCCCTGGGGTGTCTGATACTGCAGCCCTGAAGCTTTTTCAGGCTCCCAAATGTGGCACTGCCAGAGCTTCTATTAGCAGTGCTCTCTTTATATCAACAGCCTGCCATGTACAAATAAATGGAACCGGTAAAACATTTAACATGGATGACTGGTAGACAGAGTAATATAGCTGTACAACAATCACACACACTCAGCAAGACAAAGACAACACATATGAATTAGAATAAAACTGTATTGTGTTTTAGACAGATTATAAAACATTACAGTATTTATAATTATTGATGATTGAAATATTTCACCACAAAAATGACGCTCATAGACTAGTTAAAAAAATTGTTGTGCGACAATAAAAAATTGATGTGCTGCATTGTGGCAGACAATAAAAAAGTGATGTGCTATTGAGGCAGTGTGTGGGGTGGTGCTAGAACTTATAATAGGCTTGGAGAGCCTGTGCTTGCTGATTCTTACAGTGTGTGGGGTGGTGCTAGAACTTATAATAGGCTTGGAGTGCCTGTGCTCACTGATTCTTACTATATAGTGCATTATTGTACTTATACCCACTTTGTTATATTGTATATTGTGCTTGGCCTGCCATTATTCTCTATATCTTCCTGCTCGTGGTGCCATTGTAAATTGATCTCTATGTATGTATTTGGTGTGCCAGTGCCCTCTGCTTCTCACTATATTATGTGCTTTATAGTGCTTGTGGTGCCTTCTCTATATTATATTCTTGGGAGATCAGTATCTACTTCTCCTTTGTATGTCTTTTGAGTACCTCACAGTCTCTGCATGTACTGTACTTTAGGTGCCAGAATATTTTTTCCCCTTTTCCCCAAAATGTGCTTGTAGTGCAGCATTCACATCTCTGTTAAAATTGTACATGTGGCGTTAATACCCCTTCCTGCAGTGCCAGCAAATATTGCCCCCACTGCTATGGTTTGATTTTCCTGAACATTCTGTGAAAACACATGGGAAAAGTGGGTGGGGTCCAAAGTGAGTGGCAAAAAGGGGTGTTTCCAAAATTTTGCTTCGGCGCGCTAGACTTGCCGCCCACTCTCCTTGCCCTGCCCCCCCCCCCAACCAAAACCATCTTCTGTTGCCTATGTATTGATGTTCCCTGCAAAACACCTAGCATTTGCTTAAATACATTTATGCAAACTGGGAGATGCTTTGTAACACAAGGCTCTGGGCAGTCCTGTACTCTTGCTCCTAGCATAGCTTCCCTCGAGACTGGAGACCAGTTGTGAAGCTTTAGCTGTGGAATATAGCCATTATTATAATAGAGGCATACTTCTTCCTTAGATCTCTTGTATTTTATCTATATTCTCTTTTTTTTCTTATTTATCTTAAAGTCTCAAAAATGATAATGATACATATTTCCAAGACATCATTTACAGAACAAAATATCTCCATTCAAATATTTTCATCCCACGTGTCTCTCCTGTTGTGGCTGAACAACATTATAATTGTAGTCCTTCAGTAAATTAATGATAACACATTTTTTACAAGATATAAAAATGTATGGCTGCCTCAAAACTACTGTTGGTGTGTGCCAGTAGAGTCAGAATCAGAATGATATTTAACATTATTATTTTTTTTTTGCACAGTTTGTAGCTCATTATTTTTACCCTTTTGGTCAAACCATGTTTTTTTCTAGCAAAAGCTATAGGGCAACTAGAACAATTAGTAGAGGTTTATGTGTATATGGGGGCAGAGGGATAAATGTAGCATTTATGTCTAAAGCAAGCCTAAAAGCAGAAGAACAGAACATTCCTACAGTGTTCACAGTTGAATTGGGGATTTTGTTTTTATGGAGTGAAAGTACCATTTCTACGTATTCTTTTAATTGCCAGCTGACATACCATAACTACTAGCTCTCATCTTAGATTCAGTGTCTACAAAATGCATGCATGCGAATTATCGATAGAATCCCTAGGGTACTGATTCTTTGGATAATCCTCTCAGTTATAGAGTATTCCTTAATATGCCTGCTACGTGCATTCAAATGAAGATTATAGCTCATTTTACACATCTTCTAGGCCTTCTCAATTTCCTCTTGGCAGGCAAAGTCAGACAGATAAAAAGCATAATTTTTAAACAAGTATATTATACTTGCGATTAAATGAATCACACTTGCTAGATTGGAAAAGGCTTACAATGTATAAAAGCTTTTTTGCAAATATACAATATAGAAAAACTATTTAAAAGGGAGGTAAAAGATGAACATTCAAAAATGTTGACTTGTGTAAAGATGACCAGCACCTACACTGGCATTCAAAAACCAAACTTCATCTATTGGCAGGCAAAACACCAAGGTAGATTTCTAATACTACTAGTGCTAATGCTACATAATTGCTAACATATTTGCCCTGTACCAAAATAATCTCACTCCTGAAAGTTATCTCAGAATTCTAATTAAATTAAAAAGTGATGCTTAAGCAGAAGACCCCTCCACTGGGAAATTAATGTGAACCAAACTCAACCAAGCAAAGTCAACCAAGGTTTATGGAAAATGAATGAACTTATTGTTAAAAACCTGAGAATGTAGCAAAAAGGCTATTATCAAAATCACATTTATAATTGTAATTTGGAACTTCACCTCATTTTTCTCTATATTAAATGAATACATGTAAAAAATAAAAGTCATACCTAGCAAAAAATCTAAACACATATGAGAAAAGCAATCAACAGGATGGTGTGTTTTATCTGTAAAATTCACCAAGTAGAAGTCACATCATTTGATACAGTGCTAGTAACGAGTAACTGAAATTCAGCATAATACATATCTACAATTGTGATAAAAGTACATTCAAAAAGGGATACATCAACGGATCTACTTTTTAATTTAGTTCTCTTATCACACATGGTACTATGTGGGAGTATGTGCTCTTGAAATTATTTCTCTTATCACACTTGGAAGTATGTATGTTGCTGAACTGCAATCATTGTCACTACAACTGTATGAAACGATGTGCCTGGCATACCAATCTGTACATTGGTTTTCTTATATAGTGTGCAAAGTTCTAGATATTTTTTATAGTATTACCACTATACACAAGCTGGAGAAAAACCCAACATTATGGGGGCTATTTATTAAAACTCAATGTTTTTCCTCAAAAAAATTGCAGTTTTTCACAAATAAACTTAAATTGTTTGAGATTTATTGTGCCCCAAAGCTGCTGAACGTCCAAATCTGAATATACTCCATCTAAAACCATTCGAATTCTTGTAAAAGTCAATGGCAGCTGTCCCTTTAACCATTTGAAGATTTTTTTAGCCTTCATGAGTTTTGGGAGTTTTAGGGTGTTGGACAATGGTTTTCATTCGAAAACTCGATACAGGTACTCGATGAGGTACTCAAGCTCTTTAATATTTTCATATTTCAAATTCATATTGATAAAACTCTAATTTTTTCGCAAATTGGACAAATTCCTGTACGGGCACTAGGTTTGAGTCGAGTTTGTTTTTGGTAAAATATAAAAGAAAACAAGTTTTAGTAAATTACCCCTATGTTATTGATCTAAAATTATATGCCAGTTAACTGGCTCATATACATAAGACTCTGCATTATTTACAGAGACCAGATTGGCTTTATGAAAGGGCATGAGGCAACTAATTGCACTTATAGATACCACATAATGACCAAGGCTAAGCAGACCTTGGCTTGTTGAACTGGACGTATTTAGAAAATCTGATTGCTGAATAGGGTGGCAGCATGGAGAAGGAAAATGTCCATAGCTGAAGAAGACTCTAGGACCTCAACCTTCAAATTTAGATTAACAATATTTAAAGGAGTTGTTCACCTTTTGGACAATAAAGCTAATTTGTCCAAAAGTTAACAACTCATTTTAATAGCATAGCATTCTTTTAGTGATGGGCGGATAAATGTGGCAGGTACAAATTTGCAATGAAATTCCACGTTTCGGCGCTAGTGAATAAATTCGTGAAACTGTGGGGAAAATTTGCTAGTGAAAAATGTGCCACGTCAAAAAAATTTTGGCCCGCGTCAGAATAGTCATGCGTATAAAAATTCTGTGTTAGAATTATTAGGACACCCATTGACTTTAATGCATTTGGACAAAATAGGCATGCATATAAAAATTGTCGCAGGCGTCGAAATTGAAGAAAACAAATCCCTAATTTTTTTTAAAACAATACTCACGCTTCCCTATGTATATTATAGGCATATGGTCATTATCCATTTTATTTCATCTTCTTTTCTTGAGTGGTTTGAAGGATGCAATAATTGTGGAACAGTTTGACACTATAGTGACTGAATTATGGATATACAGTAAATTGTATCTCCATCCGACTAGAGCTTAGCTTTTTTCCTCAACTGGGTGTGAATGTATAGTGTATCTATAACACCAGCAGAATTTGTGTAGCTTTTTATGAACAAATAACAAAGCACGGGAAGCACAGGGCTTGATTTTGAAAAAAAACCCCACACTAAAAACATACCATGCACAAATACTAAATGAACAAGCCTTTTGAAAATGTTGCTACTAAAGTGGCCATAGTATCTGCAAGACTTTTCATACGGTTTTGTTTGAAAACTAAAGAGACCAATAATAATCCTTTTAAACAAAGAAATGTGCTGATACTGGCATTCACATACATCACACTGGGCTGAAAATGAAAATTATTGTATTTTTACATAATGTTGTCATTTCACGAAGCCTGTTGTGTCATCCAATATATTCTGTAATGGGCTGTACTGCATAGTTATATTCCTATAAAAACCAAAACGATATAATTTTCTAGCTTGATTTCCGTTTTTATGAAACAATCTACAACCCATACAACATGCATAGCCATTCTTTATGGTCAGCTTTAATTCATCAGAGGCTCATTTCTGTTAAATCCAAAGCTTGCTATAAAATTGTTAAAGTGGTTATCCAATCCTGTACATAACATAACACTGTATATTATTAACTATGAAAAATCCACATTACTAGTTTTACTGTGTTACATAAAAAAGGAGATTGCATCAGGACTATATTATAAATGTATAGTACAATGCTTCCCAGAAAAAACAAAAATGCTGTTTCAGTGGATGATGTTTAGTTTCAGTTTTAGCTGAACTGCAGTAATGCTAATACAGTTCTAGCACTTCTATGTATGGTATGCATATATTCATGGGGGGGGGGTAGCCAAAATGTACTGATATTCCAACAACAGGACATTTGTCACAAGGCTTAACTATTCATTCTTTAAACATTATATAGCAATATTACATTATATAGCAGTATTGGAGAACAATATTGGTACATAAATATATTTCCTAGCACATAGACCCCAAGGCAAATAGTTTGTAAGCAGTTAGCATGTACATCATAAAGTGCAATACATTTACATAGCAATATCTGCAATTGAGAAAAACATTCACCAGTATGTGCAATATAAACACATTATTCACAAAAGAAATACAAAACTACCAATGGAAGGGAGCAAGGGATGCTCTCATTGTCCCATGGAACAACTAAAGAATCGGAGCACACTGTTCAGGAAGGTAAACAGCTCCACACCAACCCTGTCAATCTCATTGCTCTACTATGTAAAAAGAGACAAGGGATTGTTGTAAAAAAAGACACACTTTTTTTTTGGCAATTTATTATGCCCCCAAGCTATTCCAAGAGTGAATTTAAAACCTGGAAAATTAATTTAAAAGTCAATGGCAGATGTCCCCTTTACCCTTTGAAGATGTTTTAACCCTCACAAAACGTTCTGTTTTTTCGGGGTTAGTCGCTGGTTTTTCTGCGAAAACTCAAACTTTTGGTGGTTTTCATGCGTCAAACACTAAAAATTTGGGTTTTTCACACGACAATCTGAAAAAGTTGTGTTTTTACTAATCTAATTTTTTCACATTTTTAATTGATAAATTAGGGCAAATTGGGGATTCTAGTTTGGTCAAACCTGATTTAAATAACAGAAAAATTCAGATTTTGAAATAACCCCCTCAATGTATAAAAATAATATTTCAGGCCATTTCAAGATGCCTGTCATAGAACATGAAAGAGATTAGATGGATGGATAGAAGGGGAACAAATTGGGCAAACTATTGTATAAACACACATGCAAACATTGCTTTTAGGCAGGGACTTGAATTAATTAAGACTAATGAATGACAAAACATCTTATTTCCAAGTCACTCCTGTAAAATTGATCCTTGCAGCTGCAAACATATTTTGATTGTCAAAATCACATGTGCTGACAATATACAGTATAATATTGCCTTTTTGTCACTTTGCTATGGCTACAGTCACATAAAAGTTTCTTTGTTCTTAAACTTTCAGAAACAACAAAATCAACTTAGTATTTGAATATCTGGAAAAACTGTAGGTTTTGAGTAGTGATGAGGGCATTTTTTCACCAGGAATGTATTCGCAGAGAAATTCTGCATTTTGCCATATGCTACATTTTTTTTGTGAAACTACAGCAAAAATATGCCGCAAAAAAATTTGAAGTGACAAAAAAGTTGCAAACACAATGATTCTTAAGGGCCTACGTGAATCATGTAAACCCTTTGCAATCCATATCATACAAGATAATGGAAAAGTGACTTTTACCGAGATTAAAACGCAGTTAAGAAGTTTTGAGGACACTGAGCAAGAAGCATTGCAGATGCAAGGGACAGGACAATGTAAAGCAAGCAGCTGATGACACAGAGCAAACATTTGCCTTAAAAATAGTCAAACAGTTTTAAGCCAAAGGGACTAATAGTGGATACAGGAGCAATATCACTTATAATTACAAACATTAAAAAGTTTCAAAGGGTTGATGAAACATTCAAGCTGGAGAACCACTACATGGAGTTGGGGGACGGTGTAGCGCAGAGAAGAGGTGACACAGAAGGGTTTCTGACTGACAGCAAGGGGAAAAGAGTAAAGACAATGTTATTAATGTACTATACATCCCCACATATTCACAGGACATTTTCTCTGTTGAAGCAGCGTGTTAAATTTTGGCAAGATGGGAGTGAACTGATCCATAAGAACGGTACCAAATTCACCATCAACAAATATAATCGACTTTATTATCTGAACACTTTTGATGAGACAGGTGACAGTTGTCATGGTTGTTATGACACACTGATTTAGTAGGCCCCATAGAGTCAATAGCAAAAGATGGTTTTTGGATATGCCATAGCATTTACTGATGATTACTCTGGTGCAGTATTTGTGTACTTTCTGAAAAATAAGAGTGATGTAGTATTAGCCACAGAAAAGTAAATTGCCGATACTGCACCCTATGGGACTATCAAATGTATACGGTCTGATAATGGCACAGAATTTATGGCAAAGAACATAAGACATGGGACCTCAGCACCTTAGTCACCCCAATTGGAGGTTCTTCCCTCTGTGTTTCCAATTGGCCCGTGCCTGTGTCACTTAACAAGCTGTGCAAGAGTTCTTGGCCACCATATTGGGGCAAGAACTCATTGGCACATTTTCTATGAAGGTGGTGCCCGGATCGGACATGTCCATGACCATCTTGGATTACATACTGGCTGGAGACAGATGTGAGCAGCTGCTTTTTCTACATTTCTACCCAGTGCCAGAAGTGATTTACCGCCAACAGGGTGTTCCTGCACACACCATCTCATCCCACTAGTGTCAGGCATGCTAAACTGCTTCCACAGCTGCAGAGGGTAGTTCCTGTGCAATTACAGTCTGACCAGTGCAGCTCTTCTTTACCCATAAAATGGCCAATGAAGGTTGGGATGGCTGGCCTGATCTGGAGGTTCCGGCTGGGATGACTCCATTCTAGATTTGTTATCCTCCTTTGACTGACACTTGGCTGAGGTACATATAGAGAGGAGTCGTAGAGGGGAGACGTCTAAAGTGGGTCCCCTACTGTGGCGCTTGCAGCTGTGAGTTGCCAGGAGGGCTGCATGATCTTGAAGAAGAGTGTCTCCAGTGAGCCCCAAAAGGACCTGGTACCTCCATCAGTGCCCATGATGTTCTGTGGTGGGGGAGGAACCTACTTCAGAGATGTTATACAGCTTCTCTATGGACTCACTCCAGAGTTTTAAATGCCTAGAGTACAGCTTTATTCATTGATTAAGGACTGTGGACTGTTGAAAATAGTGGGTTGTAATAAAAGACTATTGAGCCCCACCACAATTCTTCTACCTGTATCTACTCGGCAGAGTAGTGTCTTCTTCCCTCAAAGGATTGGCCTGTGTGGACCCTTGGGTGAGAGGGGGGTGTGATAGTTGGAATACAGTTTGGTAAGTGGTGGTACTTACTAATCCAGTGTTGGAGAGTAAGTGAAGTGAGGAGTGGTCCAGTATAGACACTCCTGTGTGAGTTGTAAAAAAGTTTGACAAACTACAACTATTATTGCACTTGACACTTCCATGATACAGTATTGTGTATGCTGTTTACCTTTGCAGTGACCATGTTTCATACTATGCCTCTGGAGAGGGTACCAGAAGAAAGATGTATGGTATTGCGTAATTGCACTATTGTGTGATATGGTATGGGGGGATGTTTTGTACCATTGTCGGGACAAAATGGGGTTTTCCCCTGGGTGTATGTAGGGACCCATACTGTTAATATGCCCCTATGTCTTTAAATCCCTACACTTCCTGATCTCCCTAGTTGCTGGGCAGATGCCCATGTAGCTAGTTGTAATTTACATATCTCAGTTATTGGCCAAGTGGTGCTGTGACCACTTGGCCACTGGGTTTTCCTCTTTAGCTTCTGGTTACTGATACAACTGGATGTTTCCAGGGAGCCTGGGTACACCAAGGCCCAATAAAGCTACTGTATGTAAAGTAAAGTTATGACAGGTAAATTTAAGGTTTAGATATATTTTCTAATGATTGATGAAAACAAGCTATTAATATGATAATTTTGTAAAAATATTGTCACTCAAGTAAAATTTGCAATCACTTCGGTTAAATGTACATTCAGCATTTCTACATATTATTCTGGAATAAATCTTGTTATGCCTCACTGAATCTGGGAATAGCACTATTAAATTGCTTCTTCCTTCTTAATATTTTTCCCTATGTTGACAATCTAAGGTTGAGTTTTATTAGCAGCTACCTGAAACCCCCTAGGATCAGCCTCATCAGACTGGACAGCCCATGCAACCATTCCATTGCTAAATCATGAACTACACTGCATGTCTTTTCTACAGATGATCTCACAGCAAACCAAAGAGATCATTAGAGCCATGACCCTCAGCAAGTACTGAATGTGCTACAACCTAGCAGCTGAGAAGCCAATTACTGTAGCTTATATCAGTTTAAAAAGCATTTGTTAATATCCCAATATTACAATATGAAAGGATTCACATGTATCTGTTTGTTAATATCCCAATATTACAATATGAAAGGATTCACATGTATCTAACAACACTTTCTATAGTAACATCTAAATTTAACACTTCTCAGTGGACCAGGCTAAACACATTCTGATAATTGTCAAATTCAGAGAAAAGTTAAATGAATGTTGAACTTATGATGTAAAATAATAAAATAATGATTTTAATCTGAGAACATGTAAAACAGAGGTTTGTGGTGTATATATATATATATATATATATATATATATATATATATATATATATATATATATATATATATATATGTCCATTTATTTTTTTAAAAGTTTTTATTTAAATTTTAAACAAATACAATTAGAAGAGAGTAAAGGTATAATAAAGAAGAAGGTTGAGAGAAAGGGGGGGAGGGGGGTAAGGCATAAAATGTCATAACCAGTATATTAGTACATCGGCAGTTAACTAGATTGCACAGTTAGCCAAGTACCCCATATTGCTTCAAATTTTCCAGGGCAGCCTCTTGAAAGATAGGTTTGTTTCTGGTTCGAGAGAGAGTCATTTATCAGTTTTTACCAATATTGTAATGTGGGAGGGTTGAGCGACTTCCAGTGCATTAATATGGCTTTTTTGGCATAATATAGGAGCTGTAGATAGCATATTTTAGCATAGGAGTGTAGCTGCAAGCCCTCTATTATCCCCAGCAGACAGGTTTCTGGTGAACGAATACTTGGTAGTGCAAGCTTTTCATTCAAGTATTGGAGTACTGCACTCCAAAAGCTCTGAATTACCGGACATGACCAGAATATATGAAACATGGAACCAGGTTCCACTCTGCACTTAGGGCATAGATCTGATACATTATCATTTATTTTTGCCAGGCGGGAGGGGGTTAAGTAAACTCTATTTAAAAATTTAATTTGTATAAGCCTATCCCTCATAGATATAGATAGCTCTGTTAAAAGCTTTAGTGCATCTTTCCATTTTTCGTCAGTCAGGTCAGGGAAATCTGCTTGCCATTTGCCCTTAACTCTCTCAAGGGGAGAGGGACCAGCAGTAGATAATATTGTATACAACCAGGATAAGGGTTTAGTTAGGTCTAACCTGTGTAAGTAGGTCTCAAGGGTCGTCTATATGTCCATTTATTAGGGGAAAGTGCATTCTGTCACTTGGTTGGTTAAAAAAATAGTTTGAAGACAAATATTTCAAACAGAAGACATTCTGTAGCTTTCTTTGAAGAGAATAAATGCTATGATGCATAGTAATATTATTAAATAAATAGAATTATATATTTTGCATTATGCATGCCCTGAGTTTATAGTAAGCACTAACTCCATTACTGCAACATCTTAATTTCTTGCAATCTGCCTAGTTTGCATACTTTAATGCACCCAGCCCCCCAATGTTATCCTTTCTCCCTGGCTCCCACTGTAATTGTGCACCCTATAGCACAACATATTAAATAACTGAATAAGTCCAAGACTGATTAAGCGCTTATGGGTGCGCTGACTTGTACTGAAATAGATTTATATATATATACAATATATACATCTAGTTGTATAATTCTGTTTTATATATATGTCTATGTTAGACATGTCAAGAATTCTGCATGTGCTAATACAGAAGAATACCCATAGTAGGCAATCCCTAAGAAAATTATACCTATAACTGGCAAATGGATGTATTTAAGTGGAATATGATATATGGAAAAACAGTATAAACAAGTTTACTTTGGATTTGGAGATAGAGGGTGGGAGGGAATACACTCCCATGAGAGAAGGTGAGTAGGGACATCAAGGCCTCAGAACCTTTAACATCAAGGTCACTTAAGCTAATAGGCCAGGCAAATTAGAATATCTTATTTATGTGCCAAATTGATAACTGCTTTTTAATTGTTGTAGTCCATTGATTCCTAAAGGATTAAAACTTTTTTTTTGAGAAACTTATGTTTACGTGTAGATTTTGAGGGTTTTTGAAGAGTACTCTTCCTTCATCTGGCAATTTTACAGAAAAGTATAACATATGAAATTAATTAATATGAGTTTTATATTACACTGGGATGCCAGGGGCCCACCAGAAAACCTTAGACCGTGGGCCCACTGTCCAAACGTTTATTCCTCCTCTCCACACTCAACCTCTTTATTCTCCTTGTCTTTTATATCTACTTACTATATTCTTTCATTATTAAGCATTTTTTCTCATAAAGACATAGGGAATGACGATGAAATAGACCAAATGTTTAGAAGCAAGAGGGCCTACTGACACCTGGACCCACTGGGAGTTTTCCTGGTATCCCTGTGGGCCAGTCTGACACTGGTCTCCATTAATAAAGCAATTTTTCATAATACCTGCAAGTATGGACCTTTTTGTCATATATTATCCAGAATGCTTGGGACCAGGAGTTTTCTGGATAAGGAATATTTATTTAATTTTAATCGCTAAAAATCATTTAAAAGTGAAATAAACCTAGCAGGATTGTTTTGCCACCTATATGGATCCACATAGCTTTCTTTAGATCAAGTACACATTGCTGTTTTATTATTATTACAGGCCAAAAAGAAATAATTTTTACAAATGTTCTTCTTTATAATGAAGTTTATGTGAGATGACCTTCCCATAATACAGAGCTTTCAGGATAACTGGTTTCTCGATAAGTTTATCCCATACCTGCATATATATATATACTGTATATTATACAAAGAAAAAGAAAATAATTAAATGAGTTCTGATACAACACCAAGCAATTAGGCAATATACTGAAAAAAAGATGAACTCCCCAGTTGGGAAATTACAAACAAATAAAAAGGTTTTGCCTATTTCAAATTATTTACTGTTTTATAAACACCCACACTTTACACTTGGTTCTATAATGCTGGACTGGCAGTTAGCAAAGTACTTAACAAATACAAACTAATTTGTAATTAAGTATGCATGTGATGCATAGTTGCAAGCAGTTCTCTAAGTGCCATTTAGGCCCAAATTTATCAAGCAGTGGGACAATGCTAAAATAATATACTGTAAGATGCATGTGTTTGTATGGAATACTGCTATCAAGCAAATACAGTTTCCAGCCACTTATAATTGGTCCCAAAGGAGGAATAAAACTTGCTTGTTAGAAATTTAGGCTAGAGCCTTCAGTTTTCTTGTTACAGAGAACTTACTTTTACAAACATCTGTGCTGAACTCTCTTTGTTGCTGCGATAGATACTTTGCATTGTTTTTCATTTTCTATGTTTGATTGTGTTTCCAGTGGTAAAAAATCTATTGTGATCAATTGCTAATTGATTTTTTAAAAAAAAAATAGTTATCCTGTGCACAGCACGGAATAGTACAAAAGGCAGTTAGTATCCTGCTGTTACTCAAAAGTTACCTGAAGGTTTAATAATTAGGTTTATATTTTCCCATGGGGCTTTATTAGTACTGAATCAACCGTTTGCTTACTATCTAGAAAAGAACCTTAAACAGTTAAAAAATATATAATAATTATGGTGCAGCGTCATAGCTCAGATGTTTATGTGTCTATTTTTGGGGTCAAGTCACAAGAGTAAATAAATCAGCACTCTAAATATGGGCTACGATATAATATTATTTTATAATGAGGGGGCCATGATCAATACTTTCTACTGTCTGCAGTGGCCATACAGTATGCTACTCTTCCATCTTTAGCAAATATGAAGGTAGTAGCGTGTAGTACCATATAGCACTAAGTATGTGCATTTATATGCTATAACCCCCAGGCTGACTGTATCTGAGGGACTCTCCCACCCACTCCCCTTCCCCATTTAAACCATGTTAATAGACCTGACAGCACTAAATGACCATAGCACATGTCCCTATTGAAACTGCATATTTGGTATCCAAGTGCTGTCAGAAAAAACCTGAGATCCTTATCATGTTCTTATTTAGCTCTCTGTTATCTCTTTTTATTTCATATGTCCATGTCAGATTTCTACTTTGAAATAACCACATCCTATTGTGTTTCTGATACTGCATATCTTCAGCTACTGTGTGTAAAATCATGAAAACACCCAATGAAAGCTTGAATTCCACCATACTGTATATCAGTTAGCCTATAAATGGTATAAAAAAATTAGATATGAAGGTTTGAGTACTATTGTTGCTGCTCATATCCTCTTGATCATTGATCCCCAAACCAATGGCTCAGGAGCAACATGTTGCTCACCAATCCCTTGGATGTTGCTCCCAGTGGCATAAAAGCAGATGTTTTTATTTTAATTATGGCTTGGAGGCTTAAAACCAGGTTTACTGCCACACAGAGCCTCCTGTATGCCACCAGTCCACATAACCAACCACAGCCCTTATTTTTTCATGCTTGTGTTGCTCCCCAACTCTTTTTACATTTGAATGTGGCTTACAGTTATAAAATGTTAGGGACCCCTGCTTGGTTGTATTGGTCAAAACTGTGAAGTTATTATATCACCATATTTTATACTAGTTAGTATTGGATGTATAGAGGAAAGCCTTAATAAACACATTAATAAGTGATAATTGAAACCATCTCTTATTCTGCATTAGGATTATGTAATGCACACATTCATAAAATAAATACATGCATGAAATATGAAGTAACCTGATTAACTGCTTGGTAGTAGTTTTCCTGTTTCCCATCAATATTAATATTCTGTCAAGGTCTCATCTAACTCTTTTACAAGCAAACAGAGGTATTGAAATAGAGATATTGAACAATTTCCTGCCACTTACTAAATGCTGTCAGTCGCATGTCCTTTGCTGCAGAAAACTGGAGAAGTGGTATTTTAGTCATTGTTAAGATTCATAAATTTGTGCTTCATGATTGTGTCTGATTTTAAAAAGGTTATTTATCTTCTCTGCTTTCCAAGTGTTTATGCAGAAGCTCTAGAAACTTGAAATCAAAATTAAACCATTTCCCCTGATCAGACCAGCCACTTGTGGTAAAAATAACACTGCATAAGCATTTTCATTAACAGGGACATTTAGTATAAATCGCAAGGAGCCATACAGTCTCTGTCATTTGTACTGTGATGTTTTTTGCAAGAAAAAATTCACAACCAATCTACCAGCTGGGAATTGCTGGGGAAATATCCTTAACTTCATCTAATGAACTCCAATGTACACGGAAGAAATATATGAAGTGTAAAAGTCATCATCATTTATTGTTTTTAATGATCGAAGTGCTAGCACATCAGGCTGTAGTTCTAGGAAGATCTTGTTAAGCATAGTGTTTTTTTCCACAAATAAATATTATTTTCTTCTTCTTTCTAGCCATTTCTGCCATTGTCAATATCTTTAAATGGGAGCTATCACAGTTTCCTCAAGTGTAGCACTTAAGAGGATGCATATCAGAGATTTATCTGGTATTTATAGATTAGTTTTCTCATTTTAAGCACTCAGCATCATAAAATAATTGATTCAAGCATGCTCCCTTTCTATTGCCTCACTAAGGATAAATATGTGGTGCTACAGCATAAGGAAGATAAACTAAGTCTGCCTGGCAGAGGACTCATCTTTGTTTTAAATGAGCACACACAGCGCAAATGGGAAAACTAAGACTTCTGTAAGATCTCCCCCTCCCAAAAATATGTTGCCTCACAGCAATGCATAGTGTCATTTGCACAATAATTGAAACACTTTTCATCTCTTCAGATCAATAGGTAAAATTAATTAATTACAGTTTTCCCAGATTTGCTATAGCATGTGTTAAGACACCAGAGAAAAATGTAAAATTTCAATTAATCTTTTACATTTTATTGTGTTTCAGCATATGGCATCAGCATATGGACAAATGTGTGTGGACACGTAAATTATCAATTCAAAAAACCCCACACACTAACAGAAATTGTATAGGAAACTCTCATAAGAGATCTCAGATTACAGCATTCTTTTGAATTCTGTTTTCTTAATATGCATTGTTTGACTTAATTACTGGAGACAACTAAGCACGTTAACCTCCAACATATGTAAAACAAGTCTGTATATACTGCATATCTTAAGCTACTGTGTGTAAAATCATGAAAACACCCAATGAAAGTATGAATTCCTCCATACTGCATATCAGTTAGCCTATAAATGGTATCACAAAAAATCACATATAATCTGTACTGGATATACAGATTACCGTGTGCAATACTGCTGTCTTCCCAGCATCATTTTGATGGATAAAATGATCATAGAAAACACATATGACCATATAATTTTACAGAAAGTTGTTGTGAATGCAAGTTTGCACAGTAATTCTTACATAGTTACCGTATATACTCGAGTATAAGCCGACCCGAGTATAAGCCGAGGTACCTAATTTTACCTATGAAAACTGGAAAAATTTATTGACTCTAGTATAAGCCTAGGGTGAAAAATGACAGATCAACCTGTTCCATTGCATACCTATACTATACAGTATGAAGATCCAATATATAAATACCCCCAGAAGGCATAGCAGGATGGCACAGAAATTATTTCATATATAAATACCCAAAGAAGGCATAGCAGGATGGCACAGAGATTACTTCATGTATAAATACCCCCAGAAATTAAGGTAGCTGGTTGTGACAATGGGCCAGGCCAGAGGGACCACAGGGTAGCAAACCAAAAAAACATTTTTTTAACTGACAGTGGGTCCCAAAATGAGTGGGCACTGTAAGTGCCAGTCAGCTTTAGAAATCAGCATTTTTTACAGGGGGCCTTGCCTTCATACTAAGGCAGATGGATAGAAAGAGAGAGAGAAAGGCAAGTAGAGATTGATAGGCAGAGAGAGAGAGAGAGAGAGAGAGAGAAAGATGATAGATAGACCAGGAGGAGGAGGTTAGAGAAAGTGTGCTTGAGGGTGCCTGGCTCACCTGGCTGGGGCTTGGGGTGAAAGTGTGAGGAAGTGGAACAGCTGCAGAAGCCGGTCACTCACTGTGTGCGACAGACTCAGTGCGGTGCGGTCGGGTAGCACTGCAAATCCAGATGTCTCTTGGGAGGTATTTGCAGGAACAAGCGAGCACGGTGCGTGGTCTGATATGCAAACATTCCGCGATGCGTCGGCTCCCTCTCTGCAGACTGCGAGTGGCACCCACTGAATATACGGTAATCTCCCATTGCTCCCATGGAGTCAGGACCAGCGCGTGCTGTGATGACGTCAATCAACGCGATACTTGGCTCCTTCTGAGGCGGCGCTTCCTTTATCCGCCTATTTGTACTGCTGGCCACTTCCACTTTACCGGGTGGAGGGGGGGTGCGAGCTGATCGAGAGAGGGAGCCCAGACACAAAGCAGGTACAAGCAGACACAAGCAGGGCCCCTTTTGCCCGCTTATAAAAGCGGCCCTGGGACAGGGCAGCTAGGGGAAGATCCGGCTGGGAAAGGGGGAAGCGGCGGCACTGCCCTGACTTGAGTATAAGCCGAGGTAGACTTTTTCAGCAGATTTTGGGTGCTGAAAAACTCGGCTTATACTCAAGTATATACGGTACATCCATTAGTTACATACGTTAAATCGGGTTGAAAAAAGACAAAGTCCATCAAGTTCAACCCCTCCAAATGAAAACCCAGCATCCATACACACACCCCTCCATATCTTCACGTAAATTATATATACCCATATCTATACTAACTATAGAGTTTAGTATCACAATATATCTTAAGTATTTATTTAATTGCTGATAGGTGCCTTGGCCTACCAGCACAATTAACACTTTGCCTAGTTGTCTTTTAACACACAGCACCCTAGGTGTCCTTTTATTTTTTCTAATTATACATTGACTTGGGTTCATTGATTTTCATGTTGCCTTTAATTGTAACCATAAAGAACTGAATGCCTGCAAGCTAGAGCTAAACAGAAATACATTTAAAACTGGTAAACATGAGAATTTTGTTATCACAATTGTGTTTGAAGTAACAACTATATTTAAGTAGAAACTCTAGGTGGAATTCACAGTAGTACCCTCAATAAAACATAAGTATTAACAAATTCTTGAATGAACAGTTTTCCATAAATCATATGGAAGAGCACCATGTGACTAGATAATTCTTCATGTTACTAAAGAATTATTCAGTCACATGATGGTCTTCACGAAATATTATGTTTGAAAAAAAACCTTGGCAGCAGAAACCCCTTTGCAGAAACACAGATTACCTACAAGTTTACCTACGCTTCTTCCTGGGGCCACATGGAAACAAGGTCCCAACCCTATGCTAGTAAACTTGACCAGCAGCAAAAAAAGAAGTGGTTCAGACTGTTATTGCAGGGGTATTTGGAATGCCCAATGTTTCACACCATGGTGTAACAATTTATGCTGTTACATTATACAAATATGTAGGATAGTAACAACACAATGAAATTGTATTAACTACCTGCATTAGTTTAATAAGCAGTTTAGCTAAAACTGTAACTGGTTTCTAAGTATTTTATTGTTATATTTTGAAAATGTAATTATACATTTAAAATTCTCTTACTCTGATACATAAAGGGTTACATTACCATTTTGCTAATAATTCACTTATATCTTCTGTGACACATTGCTCTCTGACCTAGTACACAAGGCATAGCATTTCCTGGATTTTCTAAATATAATCATACCTACCACAGCTGGCAATTGTGATCTGGCAGAGAACACATCCAACGTACTCATGGGGAAAGACAGAGAATGGTTACGATATGGAAATCTGTCAGTACGATGCTTGTGTTTATAGTAGATAGACAAATTAATTTGTGTACCATACAGCATGAAGTCAAACACAGGTTTTTAAGTAGCTATTTTTAAGCTCTACATAATGCTGCTTCATAGCTTTCTTTGGATAAAATAATGACGCATATTTGCAGATTTAATACATTTTCATCTAATTAAGAATAGCTTTCTTCCATCTAATGGTAGTTACATCCAAATTCTTAACTGCTGTCTCCCACTTACTTTAATTGGAAACACCTAACAGCACCAGCATTGGTGATTTTCAGACCATATTTGCAAAGATTTTATGTATGTTTAAGTTTTTTGCCCAGTATAAAGTGTTGCAATTTCTTTCCATTTGAAAATCAACAAAGTTTATAAAGGGTCATGAAGTAAAATGAAAGGAACAGAGGCCAACAAACTTGAAACATGAACACCAAATTGTGCCACAATGAATTTGCTACTGCTGGAATGATTAAAAAAAACTTTGTTTAACCTTTAAATTCACTATGAATGCAGACAAATAATGAGCTGGAAAAATGAGCTGGAGTCAGTTATTATTTCTGTTTTCAGAAGGAAAAGTGAAATGAAACAACCCCTACTTTGGAAGTTAATGATTTTATTAACCTTTAATTTCACCACAAATTACAAGCTATCAGTGGGCCCATGGTACAGATCACATGCCATTTGATTGTTTTATCTTATGTTCTGTTGCTTAGATAAACTACTTTTATAAATTTGCCCCTGAATTATTTTTATGAAAGTTAATAGAGAGCTGGGGAGCTCCCCATTCGTGAACTCTTGCATCATTTTTTAAAAACTATGATCCTCCGATATACTGCAAAACACATCTGTCATATAGAGATTCAATTCTGATTGCAAGGGTGCACAGTGGAAAGTCTCAAGGAACCAGTGCTTAGTTCTTGCATGACTGGAACCAGGGCCGCTATAGGGTTCCAGTAAGCCCAGGGCAAAGATCTCATTGGTGGATGCCACAAATGTTCTAATAAACTGCAAATTAAAATGTATTTATTTATATTAAAAATATATTTTAGGAACATTTGTCTGATAGTGGTCCAGGTCCTAGTGGACCCTAGGCAATTTCACCGTTTACCCATTTATTAAAACAAATAGTGATCAAATAATGATTTTCCAAAACATTCTCCCCAGTTTGCACCGACATCACTTTTATAGGTTGTTGGATCCATACACTTATGATCATTCTAGTACCTCTGCTTCCTATATTCAGTGTACCATTGTAACAGCACTTTTTGCAGATCTTTAAAATTTCAGAGGCTTCAATTTGTTCAGTTTCTCCTGAGCAAATATTTTTTTTCAATTATTTGGGTTACAAGAGAAATTGATTGTTTGCTCTACCCTTTCTTAGAACAAAGTACCTATGCTTGCATACAACTCCAGTATTTTCACTCATTACAATCTATACATGAACATGATGCATTTTTGCCAAATTAACAGTGTACATATAAGAGCTTCAAAGAAATCCAAGGTTTGCATTAGCTTTGCTCCAAGCAATGAAAGAGAGAATGAATCACATAACAATATCACATAAGTGTGACATAGCCCTAATCCCTGGAATATGCACATGTACATCAACCCATTGGCAATAATTTGCTGGAATGAACTAAAGAAACAGGAGCTCATTTATAACGTTCACAATGTGAATTCAAGACGGGCACAGTAGGGCAACATTCAACTGGACTTGCTGTGTTTTTTTTTCCCCTTGAAGATGTTTCACCAGTCATCCAACTGGCTTTCTCAATTCTGAATGGAGAAAGCCAGTTGGATGCCTGTTGAAACTTCTTCAAGGAAAAAGAAAACAGAGCAAGTCCAGTTGATTTCAATTATTTCCATAGATATAATTGCTAAATAGAAATCAGACATAATAAAAATGTATAAAATCACTAGTTCTAAAGTGTACAGTATACTAATACAGTACACAACATAGAAGAAAAAATGGCAATGGCATCCTAGCTGTGCAATTTTTGTTCCCAAAAATTACCTGTAAGTGTATTTCAGTAGTTTTGCTGTTGATATTTAGCTGGGGATTCTACAGTGACACAATAACAACTAACAAATTCAGCATGTTACATTGCACATTTGAATTATTTCAAATAAAATATATTTGTTTACCTTTCCTACATACTGAGGATCTGGTCCTATATGTTCTTCTAAAACAAAGAACTGATTCCATACCCATCCACGCTTTGGGCGATGATGTACTTCTGTTTCCCCATCTATGTGTTTGGTTTGATTTCTAGTCACCTTGATGGAGGTGTGATGTGTTGTTCCATAACACCTCTGCACAAAACAGAGACACACTAGAACTGGACAGATACCTGATGTATTTGGAATTCTCATTGTAGGGTCTCTTTCAGATAGAAAGGCTTCCCCTTTTCCTTGTGATTTTGTAATCCAAAAGAGCAGATGAATGCGGTATCAGGCTATATTCTTCTGGGAAACCCCGTCCAATGAGGTTTTCTTTGTACATCCATTGTGTTTTTTTATTGATCGTAACTCATAATAATTCATTTACATCCTAAGAATATGTCCAAAATTATTTACTTTGAAATTCCAGGTAGCCTTTTCCAGAATAGAAGCATCTTCTTCACATCTAAGTTCTAAACAAAAACAGAAACACATCATTATATAGAAGCATAAATTAGAATTTTGCTTCCAGGATAAAAATAAAAAAATGATGCAGATAGTATTTACAGATGGTTAGAGCTTCACATCTGTTTTGTACTGATTATTTTTCTCAACGTTATTTAGAATTACATATATATACAGATACACAATAGCTGTTAAATAGCCAGCCTCTGTTTATGTAGTCTGCATATAATTATGCCTTTGCATAATATGTACTATGAGACTGCATAGTATATATTGAGCCAAAATGATAAACCCTACTGTATTATTGAAATTGTAGTTGTAATGCAATACACAGTTTAAAACTTTGGGTCACCAGCAACCATTTCCTCACACTTCACGCCACTTTGCCAGGTGCAAATTTGTTACCACTTTATGAAATCACTAAAATCCAAAGCTACGTCTCAGCAGCTGATGCTGGCTAATTTCCATAAGCGTTACTTCTGCAGTGCAAGCATTTCATAGCGAATTTTTGCTAGGCAGCATTCATGTCTACCTAGCGAAACTTCATTAGTACTTTATTATAAAAGTCGTATGGACGTCTTTATTAGAGATGTTGGTGCAAATGCTTGAAATGCCCTAGACATGAGCCCACCCTAAAACAAATTTGGCATGCCCCTCAAATATCTGGAAAAAAAATGTTAACACAAAAATCTTTAATAGTTATGACTTCTGAAGGCCATTCCGAAGTAAAAGCCGCCAGCGTTTTTACAACTTTTATGAATTTCAGGCATACAGGATATGATGTCACTGACATAAGATTAAGAAAGATGTAGTTTCATTTTATCAGTTCACCTGGTCTGAGGTGGCGAAGTAAACTCTGGCAAAAGAGGTAATGTTCAGAAAAATTTGCAAAGAAATGATCGTTCTTTAGATCTAAAATTCGCCTGGTGAGTGCGAATGTATGCTAGTGAATTGTCCTCTATGCCTGTTAGTAAATTGGCTAGTGTTGGCCACTTCATACGTCAGTGAATCTGCCCCTTTGGTTTTCATATATGACATTTAGAAAATGCATGGTGTGAGAATACATTGTTCCGTTTTCCTTATGCAGTCTCACAGATGCTCTTCCTATGTCCTCCTTTACCTCTTCACTTTAGAGGATGGATGCACTTCTTCTTCAAAAAAAATCTCCTGTATGGAACTAATTTAGTGAGCTGCTTCATAACCAGAAGAGAAAGCATGCCTGGAAAAAGTATTGGAAAAGTACGCAAATGTATTCAGTCTATGAACCCACTTGGAAATTGGAGGTGGTTTGTTTGATTTGAGATTTAAGGAAGAGAAGGTCACGGATAAGCACATGTACAGCAGCGTGTGCACAATGTGCAATGTGATGCATGCATATATAACCACTGAAAAAAAGGAATTAAGTAAAAACAATAAATAGATAACAATGATACAGAATTTTCTAGCCCAATAAGAGTATAAGGCTACTAAAAAAATAATTTTGTAAATTAACTAGGACAGTCAAGTCAAATTATTTTCCACAATATGTGATTCTATTCTTATCAATGATTTGAATCACACTATAATAATTTAGATAGACCTCTTGATTTATTTTTTAACTAATTCTTCCCTATTATTTTCATTCCATAACAGCAATACTTGCTTCCTGAACACTCCAGCATACTTTGTAATGAATTTGCAACAGGACAGTATATTTTTCATATATGAACGTCAGTCTTTTGGACTATTGTGGATAAGTAAAATGGATGAACATATACATGCTGGAGAAGACACATAACTTTTCCAGTCGACAAATACAAACAAATATGAACTAACTTAAAGGTAATTCATTTTATACTTTAAAAACTCCAGTCTATACCTATATTTACTTTTAAAAATGCACTTAACCACTATACTGTAAGGTTCAAAACAAGATGTATATAGTTTTATACCTGCTATTCATTATTGTTGCTAGAAATTTCAAATATGCATGCTATTTTTGCTTCTTATTAATGCAAGCTATTTTTTTATCATTTAAATAGATATCATCAGCATAAAAATTATTTAGAGTCCCACTTAAAATAAGAAACATGTCAGTGATCATGTGTTCCCCTATATCAGAACTGTGCAGTGGTGTATAGTACAGTCCTAATATCTATGATTTATGAAAATCATAACTGTCAACATTCTAAGCTAAATGTATTCATGTAGTGAAACTGTGTGATTTCCAAGAATGGGCAATTAGAAATTGTGTAAGGCAATGGATGGCAATGCTCCTCAAGATTAAACCTTGTGGACTATTTGACAATTACCTGTATCTGTTTAAAAAATTGAGCTCAAACCTGTTATTTCAGAATATATGCATTCTATTTTAATTCTGTAGACATTTTAAGCTATTTTTAAGTACAGGTGTTGGAACTGGAAACCAGGTATCCAGAAAGCTCCAAATTACGGAAAGTCTATCTCCCATAGACTTCATTATAATCAAATAATCCACATTTTTAAATATTTTTCCTTTTTTATCTGTAATAATAAAACAGAAACTTGTATTTGATCCAGGCTAAGATATAATCCACCCCTATTGGAAGCAAAACTAGCCTATTGGGTTTATTTCTTGTTTACATGATTTTCTAGCAGACTTAAGGTATGAAGATCCAAATTACGGAAAGAACCGTTATCTGGAAAACCCCAGCATTCTGGATAATAGATCCAGTACCTTTACAATCTTATAATTTATTTAGCTATTGTATGTTTTATTATCAGTATGCAACAATGACATAAAGTTTCATTATTATTTTCATTATCTATTACATTATACTATTGGGGCAATAAAACATCTAACGTTTGACCTTGTAAACGTTAGACGTTTTATTACTATAGTAACCTATAGTAATCAATCAAAGGTACAGAAGAGCTGACAAATGCTACTGCTGGTTGGTTTCTATGAGTTACTAGAAACTCCCGTCCACATTACCTTATTTAACAATACATTAACTCAAAAAATTCTGGTGCTGGAAAAGAATTGATAAAAACGTGAAAAAATCCAAATTATATGATTTTTTTGGATTTGATGCCAGAAAAAACATTAATTTATTGGATTATTGTAAAAAAAAAACAGCACAGATCACTATATCTTCCAATTGAAAATGGGACATCTGCCATTGACTTCTACATGACCTCAGCATGTTTGAGATTTAATAAATTGGATTTAATAAATTACAAAAAATTCTAGTTTTTTTCTCTTTTGAAAAAAATATTTTCCCCTTTAAAACTTTAATAAACAATCCCCTAAATGTATATCAAAAATTCAGGAGGGATATCAGCAATATATTGATTTCATATCAGAATGTTAAAAAAGCCTAGAAAATTAAAAGAATAAGGAAAGAGTTAAAACAGTGTAATGATGGTCTGAACAGGAGCTTCAAGCTTCTCTGTAGTAGATGGGAGAAAATTGTCATCGATACATAACCTTGAAAGGAGCCTTTAGGCTTCACCTAGCTTGAACAGGTAGTGCTGGTGGTGGGGAACAAATGCATGGTGATGAGGCAGTCTCCTTCTCTAAATGGAGTGGAATTCTTAGATAGAAATGAACACACCTGAACAGTGAAACTGGTTTTCAGAATTTTTTCTAAACTCAAAATAAAATAGTTATAACATTTTATGTGAGCACCAAAACTTATATTTATTATTTTTATTATTGCGAGTGGTATGTCTGTGGATGTTGGCACTTTTTAAAGCAGTAGGTGCTGCAACTCTGTGCAACTCATTGACAAAAAAAAACTGTTTCACAAATGGAAACCAATGACATTTATAAAGCTTTTTAAGTGAACTACCGCTTAAAATGGTAATTAGAAGCTTCAGGAGGGAAATTGTATATAGGTCAGTAGGGACTTCAGTTTGTACAAAACCTTCAGCAGGTCATTTGCATTGCTTAAAAAATCTTCAATTATAGAAGCTATATCACTGATATGGGACTGTTAATTTCTACTTTCTGGCTGTCTGTGTAGTGGGTTTACTGTCAAAGTACATTTCTGTCTAGATTTAAAAGGTTACAGCATTTGTAAGTTTAAAGTAAGAGTTTCAAACTATTTGTCTTAAATATATATATTTATATTAATGGTTTAAAAATTAGTAGTGAGCACAACTTTCCCTTGTTTGTTACAGTTTATACAGGGGCAGTGGCCAGCTCCATGTTGTAGCCCCCACCACTTCCAACTATAGTCAGGTGATCCCAGTGGTGGCCAAAAAGGGCACCAATTTTGGGAGTTTTAACATTGAAAGCAGCAAGTAAGTTGCAGGTAAAACTTAGTCCCTGTGTAAAATGTATAATGAAGCAATAGAATTCTTAATGAATGAAGATGAAAATTGAGTGTAGGACTGGCCAGACATGGGATGACTTTGATGTAGTTGGCCAGGTTAAATATATTGCAATATATGGACTAACATTCCCTGTTTTGTTTAAAGGGTAAGGCATTTTTTAGTAGCTGTATGCACAAAATGTCTCAATGTATTAAATATAGTGATAATGGGTTGACGACCCATTAATGCAGAGGACCTCTTGTATTTGTCTATATATATATACAGTATGTATGTACAGTATATGTGTGTGTTTCAGTCTCCCACAGAGACACATTATTGTGAAATACCAATTCCCCCAAAATGTATACATTAGGGGGCTGATTCACTAAGCTCGAGTGAAGGATTCGAATGAAAAATACTTCGAATTTCGAAGTATTTTTTGGGTACTTCGACCATCGAATTGGTTAAATTCGTTCGAAGTCGAACGAAATCGAACGAATCGAACGAAAAATCGTTCGACTATTCGACCATTCGATAGTCGAAGTACTTCCCCTTTAAAAAAAACTTCGACCCCCTACTTCGGCAGCTAAAAGCTACCGAAGTCAATGTTAGCCTATGGGGAAGGTCCCCATAGGCTTGCCTGTGATTTTTTGATCGAAGGATTTTCCTTCGATCGTTGGATTAAAATCCTTCGAATCGTTCGATTCGAAGGATTTAATCGTTCGATCGGACGGAAAATCCTTCGATCGATCGATCGCAGGATCAGCGCTAAATCCTTCGACTTCGATATTCGAAGTCGAAGGATTTCAATCCGAGGGTCGAATTTCGAAGTATTTTTAACTTCGAAATTCGACCCTTAGTGAATCGGCCCCTTACTGTGTAGATGTTAGCAAGGCGCCTTCTTGTTTCTGGGAGACTAAGCAGATTAACTATCAGGGAAGGAGCAACTATTTATTGATTTGTTTGCAAACTGTGATTGTGGACCCTGTGAAACCTTGCAGATAAAACACTGTACCGCTATCCCAGATGTCTCACATGGAGCCAATCTGCAAATCAGACCAGAATGGTGGTAAGTGAAGTTAAGCCACTCCTGGAAGATTTGGATTATTCTATAGTGGTTTTTGAGATACTACTTCCTGGAGCCATGCAATATAGTGTTTTTTATATAATCGTAGCAGTGGTAGGGGAAGTTGAATACTGTTTGGTGTGGGCCAGCATACACCCTGCTTTATCCCCCTATATATATATATATATGGGACCTGGGGCTTTCCGGATAATGGATCTTTCCATAATTTGGATCTTAATAAATAAACTCCACTAAAAAATCATGTAAACATTACATAAACCCAATAGACTGGTTCTTCTTCAAATAAGGGTTATTTATATCTTAGTTCAGAAGATTTTATTATTACAGAGAAAAGGGAAATTCTTTTTTTGTTAAAATTTGGATTATTTGGATAGAATGGAATCTATAGGATATGACCTTTCCGTAATTTAGAGCTTTCTAGATAATTGGTTTCCAGATAATGTATCCCATACCTATACCTTGTACTTAATTATATCTAAGCTGCATACACTCATATTGGTGGCAAATCAATTTGTTCCCTATTTTCCCCCTTATTCTACAGTATTCTAGGCTGCTGTTTATGAGGTTATTTATCTTCTCAGCTTTTTGATTTATATAAAAGCAACATGAACTATTATTTTTATCTACTGAATGTTGAATCACTTTGCATAGTTATGCACATATATAAATAAAATCGTCATTATGCAATAGTGTCAGAAAACTATAACAAAGGTAGAAGGAGCAATTCTGTCTGATCATCCATGAAAAACTATCAACTGCAGATATGTGAAAAATAAGCTATCCATTGATAGTGTCAGCAAAATCTGACACTTCAAATTGTTTGTGCAAATGAGGCTCAACACTTTCATCCCCTATGAATAGAGTGTAAAAGCAGTTCAGATCCCTTTTGACTAGACTGCATAATGAAGAGTCAACAAAACTATTTTACTATTCATTTAAGAGGATATTTTTCCGTTTCAGAATACGTTTCAGACTTGTGCAGAGGTTATTTAAAGAACATGACCTACACATGATAATATATTTATAAATTTGGTTTTCTTAAATTACATTTTTTGCTGTCTTTTTTCTAAAATTATGATGACACTTTATACGGCTTAAAAACATTAATCTCTAAAATCTAATCAATATCTAATATTAATATCTATCTATCTATCTCTATCTATCTATCTATCATCTATCCAAGAAATTAAAAATTATCAAGATTTTTATACAATGAAACATTCTGTGGCTTTTTGCAATTTCTGATAAATGTATGATGTCCCCTTACTGACGCAATGCATTGCTTCATCTCCAGAAAGTCTTAAATTCATTTACAGGTATGGGATCCTGATATCAAGACAGCTCTGAATTAAGGGATGGCCATCTCTTATAGACTAATTTTTTTTTCAGCTGTACAGGCTTATATTTTATGCGAACATAAATACCATTGTTAATGGTTATTATTAGGTCCCATTCTTAATAGTGATTTACAGTTTATTTTTTGGTAGCGTTAAATGATCTTCACGGTTCCATGCTCTAGAGTTTTGTCTTTGTCTTTTGTCTAGAGTTTTGAGGAAAATATGGATATGACATATTTGTTATTATGACATATTGTTAAAACCTAAATAGATTCAAAGACTATTCAACCAGGACTTAATTTAGAGGATAACCTGCTACCATATAAATACTGTAGGTTACATAGTTAAATCAGGGGGAAAAAAGACAAAGTTCCTCAAGTTCAAACCCTCCAAATGAAAATCCAGAATCCATACACACACCCCACCACACTTTCATATAAATTATATATACCCATATCTATACTAACTATAGAGTTTAGTATTACAATATCCTTTGATATTATGTCTGTCCAAGAAATCATCCAAGCCACTCTTAAAGGCATTAACACAACTTTACTGTCCTCACTGTGAAGAACCCCCTACGTTGCTTCAAATGAAAGTTCTTTTCTTCTAGTCTAAGGGATGGCCTCTGGTATGGTGATCCTCTTTATGGGTAAAAAGGTCCCCTGCTATTTGTCTATAATGTCCTCTAATGTACTTGTAAAGTGTAATCATGTCCCCTCGCAAACGCCTTGCCTAGTGATTGGCAAATAAATTTGCCAGGCATGGATTCACAGAGAATTTCCATGTTCCTTTGCCCACAAATGTTTTTGCAAAACTGCTGCGAAAATTCGCGGGCAATAAATTTGCTGCAACAAAAAAAAATTGATGTGTGCATAAAAATTGTTGCGAGTCAAAATTAATGGGAAGCCCCTTGACTTTAATGCATTTCGACAAAATAGTTGCATGCATTAAAATTGCCACTTACTTCAAAATTGTTGCGCGTCAAAATTATTTTGAAGCCCATTGGCCCAATGCGTTTAACAATTTTTTGCCGTTCCAAAAATTGAGTTGGAGTTGGTTCCACAAATTTTTTTGACAGCTGCAAAGCACTTTGACTTCAGATAGCGCACCTACTTCACTGAGGTATCACTTGCCAGACTAGGGGTAGGCTGCATTTAAAGTGCGTGCCTGGAGCCCCCCAGGCTTGCATCTTAGGCATGTGCCTATTCTGCCTACCCCTTGTTCTGGCCCTGGATATGAATATAATAGGCACCAGGCCAGACAGTGTTTACAAATTATAATATTATTATAATTATTACTTTTATTATTTATATGGCGACATCATACCCCATAGCACTTTACAGAGTAAAGGGATACAAATAAAAGACCAAACTATTTTTTATATTCAGACAAAGCATTTCTCCAAACCTGATTACAGTTACAACTGGATATTGTTTGAAAGCAATAGGGCAGAGTTTACATTCTGATATGCTAAATCAAATGTATTTAGTAAGCTACAGGTGTAAATGTATTTATACAATGCATTTAGAGACTCAATGTGGTGCTCTGGTGAAGTCCACTGAAAACTGTGCATGAAGCGCTGTATTTCCTAGGGTTAGTTGCCTAATCAGGAGGGTTTTAAACTCAGCTGGTCACTCACTCTAGCACGAAACATAGAGAACTTTCAGTGTGTATACTCTGCTTTGACCTGACCTGAGAACCAAGATTTGTGACAATATTGCATATGGTTGTCACATAGCTTATATCAGAAATTGTATCCCACCATGCACCCTTCTTTATTTGATCTGTTTAGTGTAATAGATTTATGTTCCTTTTGCCTATAATGCGACTAGCTGAGAAAGTGGAAGTGGAAAGCAGGACAATGCAATTTGTCTCTGTTTCCATTAAGGTTAAGGGGAAAAACAAAACCTGCGCTGGATTTGCTGAATTTTACTGGAGGTGCTAAAATGTTAGGCAGAGAAATATATTATTTTTCCTGGGCTGGTGTTCCTGTTTGAAGAAGATAGAAGAAGTCTAATACCTGCATCTGCATTTTACTTATGTTTTTCTTGACATCCCAGACATCCCTAGCTCAGTGTTCTTCTGCACAGTTCAAAACGGGGTACAGCATATACATCAGTGTGCTTACTAACTTTGTCTGTTTCGTCTATAGACCCTGCTCCTCCACAGTAATGAATAAGAGAGTAGAGTGGACCCTGTCATCATCTTGTTCAACACGTTTATCAGAGGTTAGCATAGAGGCAGTGTTGCCTCAACAACTAGATACAGCTTAGAATTATTTTTGTTAGTAGAAAGTCTTTCCCATGGGAGAAGAATGACTCTGTGGTTGAGAGTAAGTATCTATCTGATACATCGGCTACTGATACTGATAAGATATTGCATAGCATGGGGTGCAGTTGGGATTACAATCCTCATAGTCAGCTTGGATCTGCGGCCTAGGGGGGTGCCCATAGTCCCCTAAAATTGTGTTTATATATGGGTCTCCAACTCTTTCCATTTAAGGTGAAACACAGGAATGGCAACGTAAAGAAAAATATTGCATTGTTTTCCAGTAAAAAGCTTTTTACCCGATCACTTTGTAAAGGCATTTAGTTCTTTAGATTTAGACCCTTAAAATTTTAACTCTGTGAAATGCTTTGATTATAATGTATTATTTTAAATAAAAGGCATGGAATTGACATGATACGCCCAAAGATACACTTAACTCATCATCAAATGAAGGATTAACTTGTTAGTGCCATATCTAAAGCCAGATGACATTCGGTTTGACTCAGATTCCTTTTAAACGTATTCTCAAATTAGCAAAGCAAACCAAGCATAGCTAAATTTGACTAAATATACAGTATTCATCTATTATATACAAATGAAGTGCCAGTTATCCTATAAGGTGTCTGGTTACAAACAGTTGTGGTATCACAAGATAAATCATTTAATTAACTAAAGCTGCAATTAAAAGGTCACCACTAGATGTCCCCAGGATTTTAGTCTCCCAATGCACATTGTAAAGCCCAGGACAGGAACCAATGTACCTTGTACTTGATCCCAACTTGAAATAAAATATAAACAAACCTTATTGGATCTACACTATTTAATGTTTGATTTTTTTTTAGCAGACAAAGTATAGTCATCCAAATTATGGAAACATCCATTATCTAGTAAACCTAAGGTTCTGAGTATTCTGGATAACAGATCCCATATCTGTAGCTATATTTGGATAGATAAATAAAGCTTCACTTTTATATGCCCTGATTACAGTTTTCCTCAATTAGTACACTTTTTTTGTTTGTTTGTTTTTATGGTCACTGATTTTGGGAGAGGGGCTTTTTTGACACATGCATCAGATATCTGACCAGTCCTTCCTAAGGGCTCTTACATACAGATTTAAATAAACCCATCTGCTAATTGACTACATTATATCCTGCCTGTTTGTACTATGAGCATTTCGAATTGTGTTTTACTGTGCATTTCAATGTTTAGATGCAATAAGTTGCACATGTTTGTACTTATCACATATTCAGGTATCAATACAACACAGGGTTGCATTTGGAACAGAATAAATCTAACTTAATTTTGTAAAAAAAAAAGCATCTAAACACAATATATGTTTTTTGGGGTTCAGCATGCAGAAAAAAACGCCTTTAAAAGCCTTAGAAAGCGCTACACAGACAGGCCAATAACTATACAAAGAGTAAGTCGATAACAGGTATTGCTGCTGTAGAGAGCTGAAAGGTACTTCATTAATACAAATATGACTTTAGTTATGAAGACTTGGGATGTAAGACCATCATCTGCTGTTAAGCATAATCCTTATTATTTATATCAGTACTGTCCAACTGATTACATGTAGTGGGACAATTAATTCTCGTTTAGCATGTTCAATGGCCAGATTATATTAAAGTGATTATATCCTATAGATAAGTCTATGGAGCCCTTGAGCAGACTGGGGGCCATAAAAAAAAGCCTTTATTGCCACATTCAGCCTGCAAGCCTACAGATGGGCATCTCTGATTTATATCATTGCTGACTGCACTGAGCTTCACTTGAACATCCTATGAATGACTATATCATGACAAACTGTTCATTCCTTATCTGGGCATTGCTTGCAGGGGTCTGGGAGTGCTGTTGGTTAAACGATTGAGGAAAACAATATTGCATAATGTATGAAGCAGGGAGGAAAAAATGCAATGTTAAAAAAATCGAAATATGCCCCTGACATGAGTTTTATTAACTGGCATTGTTAAAGGCACATGCTAGCAGTATTTCTTTTTTAAGACTAACTGGATGTGCCACTTAGTGAATTATGCTAAGCCATTTGTCTCCTCCCAAAGCTTGGGATGCATATGTGGGAATACACATTGCTTTTCTTTTATCAAACACAAAATTATTATGACAAAATGATGTCACAGAAGTAACAGATAAAAGAATTGTGCTTAAGCTGTTTTATTATATATTTAACCACCAGTATTCCCTCCATGCCATCCTCTCTCAGATTTTACAAATTATCTAAGGCTTATGTGGCATTGGGCTGTTTCTCGGAATGTGCTCCACTTGCATCTGCTGCCATCTGTGTCTTAACCTGGAGGTACTGCACAAGCCTTGAGTCGACAAATGGAGCTGATTTTTTACACCAAGATCTGCTCTGTGTGTCTTCACCCAGATCACACACAGCTGTGCAGAGTGCTTAGAAATGGAGTGTAATTAGCCTACAGCAGAGAGTTGTGTTCTATTTGCTGTTATCACAGAGTCATCTAAATCACTCTAAGGCAGGAGAAGCCTGGTATCAAACAAAAGTGAACCCCCTACTATGCACATTCACATGACATTCCAGGCACCACCCGCTGTTTGAAAACAGAATTACAGTCTAATCCCCTGATACTGCATTAAGATGGCACGAAATAACACAAGCTGTCCTTTTTTTAAAAAAAACTAGCTGGGATGGGATGATGCTACATCTGTAAATATCTCATACGCCTTAAGTTAACATTAAAAGGTAACTTTCAATCTATGGGAAATATTTTTTACAATAAATAGACTAATTTGCCAGCCCACATATACACACATCAAACTTCACATCAAAGTACTAAACGCTAAACTAGTGGTGGTGGTCCTGAGAATTAACCATTATTAAAGGCATCAGACTAGATATTATCATCAGACATCAGACTAAATCAACCAGTCCAAATTGACTGTTTTTTACTGTATGCCATTTCTGACATAAAATACTAAAATCTACCTACCCTGAACACATTTTTAAATTTAAATTCAAAATGGGCAAAAAGCAAAGCAATTAATATACCCATTATATGATAAAAAAACAGACCCTAAGAAGTACATTTAAGTTCAGTCATAGGCCCCTTAAAGGAAAACTATCACAAAAATTAGAATTTAACATAAACTTCCTTGTGGAGGTTGTAACAATAAAGTGAGCTTTTTTGATAACCGTATTTGTGTGAGCCCTTAGTACAGGGATTCTTCCATTCTAACACTGTTTTCTGTACTTTATTGGCATATTTTATAACCAGAGGAGCTCCCACTGAATTTTCAGTGTTATCAAGAAATTGTATAATATAATCAGTGCACCCTGTGTGATAGTAGGTGTATACATATCTGTTATATTTCATTTTCTGGTTGCTACTCCTTATTATCCCCCTCTTTGGGGAGGGGAGCCTTTCTGTTACATATTGTTGTTTTATTTTTTTTATATCTCTCCATCTCATCTGCCTATTGGAATTTGTCTGGTTGTAAGCCATGCTTACAAATCAAAATATGGATCTTTTTTTACAAGCATTACTGTTTTTTTAACATTTTACTTACATCAACATCTCTCTTGCACAGACATTCTTTCATTATGTAATAACTGCCTAGCTTGTTATGTAAGTTCTCAATATTATGCTCTCCGATTAGTTGTTACACCAGACATTTGTAAAATAATACTTTGGCAAGTATTCCATGAAGTCCTTCAACAGACAAAGGTGTAAATAGCAATTAAGGGCAAGCTACCAGTTTTATTGCAATTTGTAAAGAGAATCTTATGAGCTAAGTAATGTTTCCTAAAATGCTAGTCACACTTTTTGATTTAATCACTGGGTGAACAAAAGAGAAGTGCACTTCTTACTTTCAGAAAGGCATTTTAGAGTTATTACATTCCATTAAGATTTTGGCTGCCATTGTTGTTAAGCAATCTGCTATAATTCTAAACAGTTTCATATTTCAAAAATTCTGCATTAAACTGGTGTCTGCTGCGCCATCATTTGAGTAAAACCAGTAGTGTCATTGTGTTCACTGATTCTCAGGTTTAGCATTGATTTCACAATGCCATATCAAAGACTCCTCATTTATATATTGGCTGGCAAATACAATGCACATTAGGAAGGAAGGGAAGGAGTATGTACATTACATTGGCTCCTGCTAATTACTGCAATAAGTAGCGGTGACAGCACTGATTGCATAAATGCAAACCTCATTTAAATTAGAGATTTTGTTAAATCATTGTGGTCAAATTAATTTTTTTTGGCAACAGGGACTTGTTAAAGACTTAACAAAAAGGTTGACATCACCTTTAATTGTGTCTTTTCTCACTGCGAAACAAATGTTCATCTTCCTGTAATTGATGCATCAAATGTAGCAGTGCTCACTTTTTTTAAGCAATCTGAAATCCTTCAACAAAGATTTAGAGATAGAGGGTATGCAGAAACATATTTAAGTAATGCCTTTCAGAGGGCCCTCAATTATTAGCCATCCTCTAATAAATAAGAACAAAAACACAAATAAAAACAAAGCATATGAACAGGGGACAGACTCAGTCGTTCAGATGTCCATGCAAAGTAGCACTACCCACTCACCAACCTTCTTTTTTACCAGATGCAGTCCCCAATTCCATGAAATTAAAAAAAAAATGAATGGAAACCTTAACATCTTAAGAACTGATCCTTCCTTGGACTCTGTACTGGACTATGGCTTCAAAGCAGTAACTAGACTCAACCGCACTTTGTAGCACCCAGTTAAGTACAGGGTCCCAGCACAGGAAACTGGCTCAACATACTGTACATGGCATGTTCAAGTGTGGGCAATGCCTCACATGCGAACATGTCCAAAAAACACAGTGCTTTATGTCCTCAATCACACACAAGATCTATATACTATCAAACAATTTCTAAACTATAAATTTATATCTTTTGGAGTGTTCAAAATGCCATATTCAATATGTGGGCCAAACCACTAGACCTTTAAAAGGTGAGATAGAAGAGGGGAGGGCTTACCAAGCGAGGAGTGAAAGGAAATGGTCAGCCAGAACTTACTTGCAGTCAGAGTCAGCAGCGGTTGAAGAAGCACCCTGCTTATTGGAGATGAGACTGGGAAATGCTTGGGCTTTCTTGCATAGTCTGGTCCCTTTTAAGATGAACTTGGTTAGTTTCACTTACTTTTCTCCTGTACTGTATCTGCAAGGAAAGCTGCACATGGCAGCTAACTAAGTTTTCTACATTACCTTGCTTGAACTACCTGTACCTGTTTCAGTTAAAACTACAATTTTAATTCGTATAACAAATGTTTTATTTGTTTTAGTCTTTGTATGCATACAGTATATCTAACTCTATACAAAGTAACAGGCTGGTGCAATTTTTTCGACCCAAGATAAAAATGTCATTTAATTAACTAAAGGTGTTTAATATATTTGCATCCCCTAGGATTAGCTATTGTTTATTCTATTAGTGAATTGGGATTTTCTTTATCAAAGTCCATACTGACAGTATAAGCACCCAAAAAAAGTTTAGATAAGAATGCAGATGGAAAGGGAAGAGAGAGCACTTCTCAATATTAAAATTATTTATGATCAAGTCATACCTTTTTTTTAAATTTTTTAATTATTGATGTCACTCCTGTTTGCTGACCACTCACTTCTCTTTTTGCTTTCTCCTTTCTACATCCACTAGCAATTTTACTCCACCCTTACTGTTTCACTCTAGTAGCCATCTGGTTTCTGAGCCTGCATCTTTTGTTTTCAGTGTAAATGTCTTCATTCAATGACAACTCTCTTTTTACTCACTATTCACACTAACTGCTGCCTCCCCCCAGAAACCGTATTGCTTGCTCTTCAATATCATTGCAATACAATACAGACTTGACACAATACATAAAACTTTTAGGGTATTATTAAGGATTCTAAGCAAAATATAAATTTTTTGCCAGAATTGTATGGTCTTTCTCAGCAATAATCTCCTACTGATACTAAAGTGGCTAAGTTAATACATTACATGTGATCTGCAAAGGATCTGCAAAGGAGGAGACATTTTTTAAACTGTTATCAAATTAGGTTTCATTAGGGAAAATATTAATTTCTGCAGCTACAAATGCACAAATAATTAATAAAAGCATGTATGTAGTGTAGTGTTTTGCTTTACTGTATAAAGAAATTTGACAGTAATTGTAGACAGTAAAAATGTCAAATTTAGTTACCATATCTGAGTAGGAAGCTCCTTCTATACTGGATATTCACCAGCCTGGTGGCCCAAGACAGAGGTGAACCCAGGAGTTTGCTTGTGAGTGTGATGTAAATGATAAAGATTGCACTATGCTTTAGGTTGCAAGAGCTATTGTAAGTATCATGTAGCTGCTAAATTCTACTATGGCAATGATCCCTGTATAAAATATGTTGTACCACACTGGTTAATACATAAAAAGTTAATCCTATTTTTGTGCAAGAGATCTTAAATGTAGGCTATATTATCCAGCACAATTTAAAAAAGTCATTTTGTTACATAGATGGATTTTGGAAAACATACGAGGGCTCATTCATATTTTCAAGTGAGCAAAGCGCATTTTTGAGCAAATTGGCATGTTTTTTCCCACAATGCAGCATTTCCTCCCCCAGAATTACAGCATTGTTGTGGCCACAAGAGGATGTTGTGCGTGAGACACAACCGTGGACAATGTGTCAAAATTAATGCAATTGTTAATCTGATGCAATTGAAAGTCTAGTTGGCATCATTTCCAGAGTTCAGGTGAGAGTAATTCATAGACATAAGTGCTCTGCGCCTATTGATGCAGGACACTAAGGGAACTCAAAACGACCACATGGTGTAATGAGATGCAACTGTGCTCAATTTAGAATGGGAGACTTAAAGAAATGAGAGGCAGTAAGTGCAACTACTGTATATGGAAGTGCAAACTATCTTTAATGAATGAAGCTTACATACAACTGACTGCAGGGACAACTGTTTATGAATAAAATTAGTTACCTCTGTTACCAAATTTAAAAGAACATAATTCTACCACAGAAAAAGAATCAGCATTGCAGCTTGCACTAATAGAAATATATATATGGTAATACGATAACGTGAAAAATCCTATTGTTGATAACCCATAATTGAAGTTTAATGCTAAAGTTTAAGACCTAAATGGTCAATTTAACACTGAACACTTCTTCCACATGCCTCTACATTTCTACCAAGTAAAATAAAAATATATTTCAACAACACAGACTGCAATATCAGGCTCATTTCAGTTATGTGTGCTAATTTGTTCA
Source organism: Xenopus laevis (assembly GCF_017654675.1). Classification (NCBI taxonomy): domain Eukaryota; kingdom Metazoa; phylum Chordata; class Amphibia; order Anura; family Pipidae; genus Xenopus; species Xenopus laevis. The sequence continues at coordinate 65,873,937 of NC_054382.1, forward strand.
GTGTGTTATCAGTATCTATTTTTATCTGCTCTGCTGTTAATGGACATTCTTTTGTTGATTTTGCACTTATTAAGTAGAAATTCAAAACCTGAAATAATAGTTTCCCATTTCCACTGAACATGCAGACAGCCTTCTGGAAACATTTCTAACAAGTCCCACTTCCCAATTTTTTCACCTGAGCTTGAGCTGCTTGTGTTCTAAAGAGATAATATATTTAATGAATACTAATTATTTAGCAGCTTATTATTATAGGGGAATTAAAGCCCCAAGTGATGATTTTATACATAATATGTACTTATCTATTGTGCTGTCATATAGCACATTGGTTTCTGCCACCCACTTCTGGTGTAACTGACCACTGACTACCAGAATCCTCCGTCTAGTATTTTCTATAGCAATTCTCCTCGTAAATATAAATACAACATATTTTATACTAGGGACATCAATCATCATTCAATAGTAACCAATAGTAATTCAAAAGAGTAACCAAAATGTAACTACCACTCATATATAATGATGGGCGACTTTATTCGGCAGGTGTAAATTCACGGCAAATTCCAGTGATTCGCGAAACCTCAGTCGGCGCCATTTTCCGATTTTTTTGCCATTTTGCAAATTTCACGGGAAATTCACACATCACTGCTCTTATACAGGTATGGGACCTGTGAATAAGAATGCTCTGGACATAGGTATTTCCAAATAACGGATCTTAACGTAATTTGGATCGTCATAGTCTACTAGAAAATCATATACATATTAAATAAACCTAATAGGCTGGTTCTGCCTTCAATAAGGATTAATTATATCTTAGTTTGAATCAAGTACAAAGTACTGTTTTGCTATTACAGAGATAAAGGTAATCATTTAAAAAAAATATTATTTGTTTAAAATGGTGTCTATCGGAGCCATTGCATAATTTGGAGCTTTCCGGATAATGGGTTACCGGATAATGGATATAATACCTGTATATACTGTATAAATGTAAATATTCAGCAAATAATATTCTGTTTAGTCAATTAAACGTTAAAATGTAACTTCACCATTATACTGTATCATACTGCTCTAAAATAAGCACAAAAGACAAACGGGTTTGTGTGCGATATGAAAGTATTTAGGATTAATATACATGCATCAAAAGATTAAAAAAGGTAAAAATTATGTGATTGAACATCAAACTACCAAGACTATTATGAGGATTTTATCACAAATTCATGAGACTATTTCTTAGTTGCTTAAGGCTAATGTCACAGAAACACATTTTGCTGTGTGGGTTGACACTATCAGCTCAACCTGGAAATTTACCTTTGCTGTGGTGAATAGGGGTGGGAAGATGCCTGATGGAATGCTTCATATCAGACACATGCAGCTGGATTCATAGCTGACACTTGTACACAAAGTTGACATTTGCAAATGGCGATAACAAATTCTGGTATCGCTAATATTGCCTGTATTTTCCCTGCAGGCTAAAATGTAAGTAATTTTACCTAAAATATAAAATATATAAATACAATTAAGTGTAATACATATATAATAATTTATTTCCAAAATGATGTTTATGGACAATACATTATCAAATAATATTATATGTAGCTAAGCATGTATGTAACATTACAGCTGGCGTAACATAAAATACCTGTCTATATCAATTAAAGTATATAGTGAAGACACAATTAGTAATTAATACCTAATTTTAATAACTTCTCTCTGTATATTGAAGATGACACCAACTCAGTGCTAATGTAACTGGTTTTGTATGTATTTTATTTTATTAAAAACCAATAAATATACCTTAAAAAAATATCTCAGAAGTACATTTCCAAAAAAAGCTACATCACAAAAGTCAACATTTAAAACACAAATACCACAACTTCCACATTGTTTTATTGTTTTTGTACTTACTGTTCAGGGGCAAGCTGATTGCACTTTCTCCATATCCTGCTTTCTAGTTTCTTCTTGTGACACCTGCAGCAATGTATAAAAAATAAGAATATATGAGTAAATAAACCAAAAGTAACCACGTAACCAATAAATGGCAAATATCCTGGCATTTAAACTTTACCATACTTAGGGCAAAGTTCACCATAGCATTCAATCAGATTTTCTATTTCATTATTCAATCAATTAATGCTGATTTGCTTTAGTTAATGTGAGTTCCTCTAGTTCAGCCATTCTAAATGAACTTTAATTGATTAGTGGGCCAGAAAAAAACTTCTACTTTAGACCCCACACATATGCCCCCTGACTTTATTTTTCTGAAATTAATCTAGCATGAAACCAATGGATAGGGAGATGCTAAAAGACTAAACAGTTAGGGGAAGGATAATTTTCATAGATTCTTCCGGTATAGCCCATTAACTGGAAACCAATGTTTTATATTTGTGTATTATTCAAATTAAGATAGTAAAATTAATTGCAATTGCACAGAAGCAACTAAAAACACAAATGCTAGAAACCTTTATAGTTTATGCAGAAACTTATTTTATGATTAAAAATAGTGTTGGGCTCAACAAGAGTTTACCTATCCTACCTGTGATAATTTAATTTAGATCAGACTAGAATTTTCTGAAACTGAAAGACTAGTGATGGGCGAATTTGGAGCGTTTCGCTGGAAAATTTGCGAATTTCCAGCGAAAGTCGCCAGACTGCGAAAAATTCACGAAACGGCGCTGGCGGTTTCGCAAATTTATTCGCTGGCGGCGAATCGCAGAAATTCGCCGTCAATTCGCGCCTGCCGAATAAATTCTCCCATCACTATGAAAGGCCATTGTAAGACACAATCTGGTAAGAACTGAGTCTACTCCTTTTCTTCATACTGCATGTCTTTATAGAGTATATCTGTGTTCAACAAACATAGCATTACATGTAATTTCCTTAGTTATGTTCAAATTTTTTGTAAAAAAAAAATAGCCCTGTTTAGACTTTTTTATGTTGATAGTTCTGTTCTTACTGTGTATCATAGTAGAGAACTTCAAATCTACATTTATTGTATCTTAATTCAAATTATACAGTTTTTTTGATTTTTTTGATTATCACCCGAAAACCATGAATTCTTCGGATTTTTGTACAAAACTCAGCAGTAGCTGTTGGAGTTTTTCTCTTTGGAGTCTTGCATTAGTCCAACTCCCTAATGTTAGTAAGTCTGACAACGAATTAAGGCTATCTGTGTCCACCCAAGATATGAGTCCTGTGGGTAGCATGGCATCAGTTTAAAAAAGCTGTCATACAAAGACATAAAAAATTACATTTTACATATACTGTTTGAACATTTCCCATTCAAAGTCCAACCTGGCATTTCACATGCTCATTGTTGCAGCATGGGAGTATAAGACATGCCATAATAACCAGCAGCATTATTGTAGATAGTGGCTTTCTCAGCTGCTACAGTATATGTCTGTCTTATTTTAAACACAAAAATCATATAAGCATAAAAATGCAATTAATGTAGTTTTTTGCACCTTTGCATGCTTTTAAATCAGTGCCAGTATATTACTATTCTACTTTTAATAAAGCCTTGCCATTTCTGTATTACAATTCCTTATAGCCTTTGAATAATATATATGGAAAAATAGAATTATAGGAATATTGTATGAATATTAAACATAGTATAGTTAGAGCTTGGTTTAAATAAAATGAAAGAAAAACACAGTCCTGGTAGCCTTAGGTTTAATGCATCCAAAACTTTTTCTGAAGCATGCCTAGTGCAAAGTGCAAAACTCTTTACAGAAAAACACACGCTAATGACACAGTGGATTTAAATTTCCTGTCTCCCTAGTAATGGGGTGTAAAATTGAAAAGATGTATGAAGCTTGTAGAACTGGAGCAAGCAGAATATTTGCTTAATTGAGAAAGAAATCTATTTCAAGGAGCACCATTTCCAGTCCGAATTTCAAATCTACTCATTTGTAGTGCCACATACAGAACAGAAATCATGTTTTAGCACGTTATTCAAAATTATTCTTTACCTATTATTTTGTACATTTATATTTGCCTAGGGGCCAAAAAAGAGGTATCCAGCATCAGACTTTTCAGCTTCAAAAATATCTGAATTAAACCTCTGCTAAGATTTGCCATTACCATTTACCATTTTAATCATTGGTATTTTATAAAATATATTTCATAAAAGAGACATGCTGTTCTTTTACTAGCACTACAGTATATACCATCATCAATGCCGGAGCACATACACTGTACCCAGTTAGTGATGAGTGAAATTTTTTGCCAGGCATGGAAAGTCCACTTTCAATGTTGGCTAATTATTTAGTTGAACAGTTTCAAAATGTTGGAACATTTTTGTTTTGAAAAAAAAAAAAAAATATTCAAGAAAAGTAAAGTGCAAAAAAATACCCATTGATGCATTTGAGCATTGAAAAAATGATTACTAACTTCAATGTATTATGTGTGAAAAAATGTAACAAAAAAGTCCATGCCTTTTGTAAATTTTGATTTTATGATTTTTTTTTTTTTAACAAAGCTAAACGGGACAGATATATGATACACAATATAAACAAGATTGACTTGGAACCTCCTGCCTTGTGTCATATCAGTACAGAGCATGATAAACAGCAGTGATCCACAACCAGTAGCTTGTGAGCAACAAATCAGGTGCTAATTTTTGAATTCCAGGCTTGGAAGCAAGGTTTAATTGCATAAAAACTAAGTGTAGTGCCAATCAGAGCCTCCTGTTGGCTATCAGTTCACATAGGGGCTACCAAATAGCCAATCACAGCCCTTATTTGGCACCCCAAGGGACTTTTTAAAGCTTGTGTTGCTCCCCAACTGTTTTTACATTTGAATGTGGCTTACAGATAAAAAAGTTGGGGACCCCTGATATACAGTATGTAAAAAGCAATGTACAAACATGACATTTCCTTGTTAATGCGTTCTCCTTCTCTTTACCAAAAATGTTAAAAGGTTTATTTAATGTTTAAATGATTCTCTAGTTGATCCAAATTACCAAAAGATTAGATATCCGGAAAATCCCATTCTGGATAACAAGTCCCATACCACTACCTTAAAAGTGATCATGATGGTTTAAACAAAATATGTTTGCATGAGATCTCAGCATGCCCAATTACAAGCAACAGACAGGAAAAAATGGCATTGTGGGCAAAGAAACATGTTTATTCCCCAAGATTTTTGCATTTTACATTTTACTAAATGAGCCCATCTGTGTCATTTCACTGACACAGTGGATTATTGCTTATCTATTGCCTATGCGCCTTTAGCTACTCTCTAATGTGAAAACTAAAGGATTAAGTTCATGTCCCTGGGTTGAGCACATTTCCTCAAATGGAATATTGCTAAGTATAGAAACAAGAGCAGATCACAAGGGAACGTATGTCAGTAAGAACCTAAAAGCTTTTATTCTTGTACTCTAGCAATGATATTATATTAGTGTCCTATTGTGTGACTTCTTAAGCCTCAAAGCAGAATATCTTAATTTCTATTAATGTATTTTCATAATTCTGCTTGCATTTAGCATAATGTATGTTCATATCAAGTTTTAACAAATGCCTCCTTAAAGTTATCACATTTTTTCTATATCTAATTGCTTTCAGAGGCTTTTCTTTGCAACAACACTCATTATGAATGTATTTAAATATCAGATGTATTCATCATATGTAATGCATTTATTATAGCATAGTAGCAGAGCATTTGCTAAAAAAAATAATACTTTAGTCAAATTACGAGAACAGGTGTGTGTTTTGTCAACATAACAATGCATAACATGTATAGCAATAAACACTTTTACTGTACTTTTGTGCTTCCCTTTGTTTTTGTATCAGTGAATCTCTGCTCATTAAATGTACATTCAGGTTCTAGCAAAGGTATTTCTTGCTCTCTTTTCCTGGAATGACAGGCATACTAAACTTCAGACAGACAGAAATTTGAAATTAATCTCTTGCTTACTTTATCTCAATATAGAGGGAGAAAGTGTAATTATTCCTGTGAAATAGCTACTATACATACCAGCAATTCTCAGAATAAACACCTTCTGACTGCACCTGCTTTTAGTGTACATTGAGTGCTGTTTCATTGCTATTTGGAAGTATGCCTTATTCTTACTAATTGTGGAACTCCAAGCAATGCAAAAGATGCTTTAATAACTTTTTCCTTTCTGCCACTATGATGAAATGAAAGCATTTTGACTAATTTTAGATTAATGCCAAATATATGTATAAAAGTGTGTTATGAGAACATGATTTTATTACATAAAAGAGCATTTCATTTGTCTTTATGCTGCAGTAAAGACAGTTAATCCTGTATGTATGTCCTGGACTAAAGTAGCTACTTCAGTAACTTCCAGCAAAGTCTATAGCAAGTGTGGTTAATCAGAATTATTGGTCATTTTCATACCAATTGTAAAGGCAAGAAGCTCTGAGATTCACACCTTTGTACAAGAAGCAGTCATTATGTTGAACTTAAGGTGGCAATGAGTGAATGATAGAATGGAATGGTTGTAGAAGGGAAGATGCAAAATGGATGGGAGGTTTAGTTCCAATTCTACTTAGTACTTAAAGCTGTACAGTTCTCATATTAATTTGAAGTACAATAATATTCTCCCCACATGTGTATAACAAGTTGTATTGCATACTGTGTTTTGAGACAAAAACAGTTACTTAAAAATGAATATAATCTACCAGTTCTGCAGTATTGCCTTCAAAGGGAATAACCTTTTGAAAAGTTCTAACTGGACCTAACCAAACGGAGTGACATTTCAAGAAAAACAGCAGTAAAACCTTTGCAATCCTTTTGGGTAGTTATACATAGAATACTTCCAGGAAAACTGCCTTTAGAAGTTCACAGCCATTTAGGACATGTTAAACTATATAAGTAAAGAAAAGAGGAAAAAATATGTAGAATCCTCATGTGCAACCTATATTTGACTAATTATTATATATCAAGAGTCTATAGTAAGTTTATATATAAATGTACATGCAAATACAGAAAACATGAATAAAACTGACATGCAGCATTTTTTTGTTTCTGAAGTATCACATCAAAGGAAGATGTCAGTAGATAGGAATGACCTGTAATACCTTAGTGATGGACATGAGGTTTTCAGGGCCTTTGATATGAAAATGATGTTTGAAACACTAGTTCTTCAATGACCTTATCTTCAAAAGTTAATTTCAGGCCTGCCATTGGCATAAAGCAGCAGGAAATCTAGTATTTGCCTTTCTTCATCAATCCCTTAACCTTTTCTGAAATATAAGGCTCATTTATATTTTACGTAATCCTTTATGGTCTAGGATAAAAATAGATTAATAATAATAATGTCTACTATTCATACATTAAAGGGTATTGCCCTCTCCCACAGTTTCTCTCACCTGTTAGGCTAGTTCTCTGTAGTGTGATGTTTGCATTATACAGTATAACACAATGTTTAATTTCAGAACATTGCAGGAGTCTCCCAGACAATGGTAGAAAACTTGCTTTTTGACTATAACATGCAATCAGCAGCATATGAAAACACACTTTAGTTTATATCAGAAGTAGAGTTCTTAGGGTGTTTTTTATTTTCTTTTAGAAATTCACAGGCATGCAGTATATCATCAGCACAACTCTTCTGCCATAGTATAGATCTGTATTCTCAACATGAGGCATTTTCCTCTTCTGCACAGTGTCTTGATATTGCAGAATCAGTAAGAAGTAAAACATATTGTAATTGTTGGAAAAGCCTCATCATCTTGTGGGGATTTTATGACTGATACTTTTCTTGGTAAACAATGATAGATATAACGATACAATAAATGCAACAGACCTAATGATTTGATATAATGCTTTAAGTCTAGTCTAAGGAATTCCTGTAGGGCCAGCATTGGGGTAGAAAAGAGAGGCATGTGGCTTGATTTCAAATGGAGGGAGTGCTATCAGTGCTAGAGGCCTGACCAAGAGTAGCAGGGGGAGCATGGATGTTTGTGGACCAAGCAACAGTGATAGGTGATTGACTGTGGGTGAGTTTTATGATTGGAGGAAAGTGGCTGGCAGAACACTAAACCAAGTAGGACTACAAAAAAAAAAAAAATACAATAAATAACTGTAATTTGCCAAATAGTTTTCATATTTATTCTTTTTGTAATTATTGTTGGCATTCATTAGGCTTAGGGTTTGAAATGCTATTTGGGCTTACAATCAGCAATCAGGCAGCAGTTTGGAGGTCAGATTTGGGGCCAAATAATGGAATAAGCAATAAAAAATGAAAACAGCAGCAAACTGAAAGCCTCACAATTTAATTTAGTTATCAGTGACCCCAAATATCCATGTAGTATTTTCATTTGCAGGCTGGAAAGAGGAAGTTTAATAAAAATATGAAATCAAAAGCTGCTTACAAGGTTAATGTAAAGATAAACATACCTTTTAAAGTATGCAGGTATTCATTACTGTCAAATTTATCTAGCCTCCCTTTTTTTTCAGATGAAATCAGACTTTTTAAAATATTGTGAACTTATAGCTGCAACATTCATTAAAATGTATATTTATAACTTACATATTTACATATTATATACATAATTAATTACCTTTTAGTATTTTATTTTTTTCCCTTTATTTTAGTTGAACTTATGTAGTATGTTGCTGTCTCTCGACGGGATGCATTTGATTATTCAAATAAGTGCCAGCAAAAGTAAGTACTTATAAACAGTACTTTTTGGATATGCTCTAACCCTGCAGCCAATAAATTTAATACAATGCGGTAACACACAAAAATCCTCCTTAACTGGGTGGGTCCAGGTGTAAATGCCCCGGACCAGGAGGAGAAATGTTGGGGAAATAAAACTACTTTTTAATCCACCGCTGACCTCTGGCTTGTGAAAGTGCACACAGCAGTTTTGAAGTGATTGCCAGCAAAAGTAATAACATTATGTTCTTGAAAAAGGCCCCCAAATGTCTGGCCATGCTCACGGATAATAAGATCTGGGTATCCTAAGAGATCTAAAAATGCCACGGGGGGGTGTCCTGCATGGCGTCGGAGTAAGACGTGCAAACCTAGAGCTCCGCTATAACTGCATCCTGTACCAGCATCTACATTAACTCTGCTGGCTTTACTAACACTCCTATGATGGGGAAGTATGGGCCAAAGCAGAAAATGATGGAACAATTTGCCAAAAAATGATCAGCCCAATGCAACATCGCCACGACCTGCTAACAAAGATGGCGACGCCGATACTCCTCTCTGCAATTGCGGAATCTCGCAACTATACTAGACACTATACTGACTGAGGCAAGGAACAAGACTGAACTGTGTCACAGCGATGCCAAAATAATGCTCTTCCTGAACTACTCCACGGCTTTACAAAAGAGAAGTACTTTCATGGTGGTAAAACGGCGACTTAGAGACCTGCAATACAGGTATGCTGTTCTATATCCAGCCAAGCTCAAGGTCATGAAGGCCACCCAGTCGCATTTTTTTAACACTCCGGAAAAAGCCATGCGTGGCTAGATGGGAGATCACCGTAACCCCACACAACAGTCCCAGATGCTAAGATTTGGCAGAATAAAGCCTATTACCTAAAACCCGTGTTGTAACAACCAAACATCACTACATTTAGCAGCAGGCTACACTTCGGGCTCCCTCTACAATTATGAGTAGCGGAGACTCAGATCTGGACTGGAAGCAGTACTTTCAAAATCTCCACGCTGCTGAGCGCACCCAAAGTCGGTAATTAAGGGTAACAGGTCTACCTAGTTGGAAGGATAGACAGGGTGGGTGGGTTGTTTTGTTCAAATGTTTAAGTATTGTTGTACAATGTTATTAATGTATATTGGAAATGGTTGGTTAATTTCTACCCCTCTCCCCACACACCTCCCTAAACCCTCACCAAGTGGGCCACCATGGCCAGAATTGATATGTTGTGGAAATTTGATCTTACTATAACTTCATCCTTAATGAAACAATGGAGTCTTTGAATGTAATCTATTGGAATACCAGAGGCCTCAGTTCCTCAAATTCCAGCCGTATTTTGGCTTTGAAAAAAGCACGGGTAGCAAGGGTGTACCATTCAGAATTGTCTAATTACTCTAGAGGAGTTGCAGTGTTGGTGGGAAAGACGGCCAATGTGACTATACAAACTATACACATGGACCGGCTTGGCAGGTACATAATATTGCAATGTTTAATGGGACAGCAATTGCTTGTTCTAGTAAGTTTGTATCTTCCCCCTCCAGCTGATCTTAAGGTCTTGGATGACATTATGGGGAAAAATTCTAAATATGGAAACAGCCCCCACTTTACTTATGGATGACCTAAACATGGTCTTAAATCCTGAGCTAGACAGATGCCCTCCAGGCAATCCAAGCCCAACCCCTCTACTTAGCTGGTGTCGCACTTATAACTTTCTAGACATCTGGCAGCAGGGGCATCCCCATGGACAAACTTACTCCTGTTATTCTGCCACTTACAGAACGGCATCTCATATAGACTTAGCCCTGGCGCCACCTATATTACAGCCTAAAATCACTCATGTCCAATATCTGCCAGGGGGAATATCAGATAATACCCCGCTTTCTCTTTCCATTACAGCACACCAAAACTGCACAATGCCTACGTGGCACCTAAACCCCAAATGGCTAAATGTTACTGAGGTACATGAAAAAGTGACTCAGGATAGAGAACACTGAAACAGCGGATCCCCTTAAAATTTGGGAAACATCTAAAGCCTGTCTTAGAGGGTCCTTCATTCATTGCTACATACAGGCGGCAATTAAACACTGAACTAGATAATCTCTCCGTGGATGATCAAAGGGCACAAGCTCGGCTCAATACAAACCTGTCCCTGTTTAATTACTCCACTGTTGCGCAAGCACAAAGAGACCTACAACTTCACACTCTTAAGAAAACCAAAAAAAACTTTTTATGTACCTCACAGGTCATATTTGAAAAAGGCAACAAAGCTGGCAAATTGCTAGCCTATCTCTCAAGGAAGCAAAACCCAGCAACAATTATCCCCAGAGTTAAAAAGTCAGATGGTACTGACGCTGAATCTCCCGGGGAAATGAATGATTATAATGAATACTATTTCCAACTGTATACCAACTGTATATCCCGCCTAACTTATTAATTATTCAACCTATGCAAATTCTTCGAGATGCTAAGCTCCCTAAGTTATTAGTCCAAAAGCGACATTTCCTAGATAGCCCCATTTTAATAGATGAAATAAAAGCAGCCATTGCTGCATTCCCAACTGGGAAAACCCCCAATTCTATAAAATTAACTACTTAACATGTATCAAGAAGCCCTAACTACTGGTCAGCCCCCCTTCCATCCAACATGCATTAATTGTACTAATACATAAATCTGGAGACCTATTTCCCTACTTACCTGTGACAACAAAATACTTGCCAAGGTATTAGCGCAAGATTGGTGCAAGTGATAGAATAGTTTTTTTTATTGGGACACATTGACCAGCTAATCCCACTTCAACAACAACGACAACTTTTCTTCTATGCAAGGAAAGCTATAGCGATTAAATGGAAGCTCCAGGAACCTCCTACGGTACAGTTATGGAAGAAACTAACTAACAATGCACTCCCCATGAACAGATTACGGTAACATATATGGCTAGAGGTTGTCCTGAAAAATTCACCAAAGTCTAAGATGCATGGACCTCCTGCTAGGAGATTACTACTGATGTGAACCCAACATAGACCAATTAGACTGTGGATCTATAATCTGGCCATTTGGTGACCCAACCTTTTCGTACTTACCTATACAAACGTTTCATCATTATGTTCTTTTTTCTTTTCCTTTTTAAATGTTTTATATTTTTTGTTTGTTTTTATTGTTTAAAAATTTAAACACAAAATAAACTATAAAAAAATGCCACAAAAGAAACAGGTTTCATGATAAAATGTCAGCTGCCAAATGTTGCACCATTTAAGATTGAATGTTCTAATCCTAAAATATAAACTAAAACACATTTATTCGGTAGTGGAATGATCATGTATCACATCATTTACACATATGTATATGAGACTGGGAGGCCCATTTTTAAAAACCACTATTAAATTTTATTTCTCTAAACTCACAAATGTCATGAACATTATTAAAAGATCCAAATATAAAAATTAAAATAAAAAAAGTTGGAAATTACACTAAAAAATACGGAAACCTCTTAAACCAAAAAAAAATGTAGTTGGATATTGAAAAATATCAGAAAAACTCATTGATTAAAAATGGTCTCATAAGATCAGTGTAGCTCCCATTGACTTCTGTCGGACCCCAACAGTTTTTACCTGGCCAATTTTTGCATTACATTTTTTCATGGTTTTTACACTTAGGGGCACATTTACTAAGCACGAGTGAAGGAATAGAATAAAAAATACTTTGAATTTCAAAGTATTTTTTTGGCTACTTCGACCTTCGACTATGACTTTGAATCGAACGATTCAAACTAAAAATCGTTTGATTATTCGACCATTCGATAGTTGAAGTACTGTCTCTTTAAAAAAAACTTCGACCACCTACTTCGCCACCTAAAACCTACCGAGGTACAATGTTAGCCTATGGGGAAGGTCCCCATAGGCTTTCTAAGTATTTTTTATCAAAGGAAAAATGTTCGATCGATGAATTAAAATCCTTTGAATCGTTTGATCGAACGTTTTTTCCTACGATCGTTCGAACGAACGAATTGCGGTAAATCCTTCGACTTCGATATTCGCAGTCGAAGGATTTTACTTTGACGTCGAATATCGAGGGTTAATTAACCCTCGATTTTTGACCCTACATAAATATGCCCCTTAAAGAACTAAACCCTAAAAACGCATATGGCTAGAAATGGGTTGTAGCAAATCATCAAGCAGAAAATAAGGTTTGCCTGTCATATAACCAGATGCTACAGGGCTTATTATGAAATTCTGATGCTAATTATGCAGGTTTCTGAGCAGCCAAGTACCAACAATCTGACTTATTTTCTAATCAGACTTATATTATTTTATATATTGTTTATCGGTATCTAAGCTCAGTAACTGACAGCAGCACAGAGCAGGTGCAATGAATCAGCCAAATAGAAAATGGGGAGCTACTTTGGAGGTACCTTGAGCTAGTACAGAACCCTAAATCATAATGTACAACATTTAAGAAAAAAACACAAGTTTTTAGAGATTGTGTGATTTGAATGTTAGTAAATAGGCCCTTACTGTTGGGAATGTAGATAGTAGTATATTGCAAGACTGAAGTGGACTGGTCACCCTAAGAAATAATTTGAAATCCTATATTGTCATGTTAGTCAAGCAACATAAACTTTTTATTTATTTTACATAAATTATTTCAGTATTTTCCCCTGTAATATGGAAATGAACAAACACAGCAAGCAGGCATGTGCCATATTGCAAATACTGTTATTGGGGCAAGCTTTGCATTATACCAAAATCTTGTTTATGCACCAGAATGGGGGACCTGATGTGAGATGTTAAGGAAGGAGCTGGAATGTGGGGAGGGTAGTGATATCTACCAAAAACAGAATGGAAAGTGAAAGAAATTGCCTACCCCACCTCTTTGCCTAAAGCTGAGATATTTAAGTGCATTTATAAGAGGTACGGATGCTTTAATAAAAAAATGAATTTGAGTTTAATGTTTAATTTGATAAGTACTTTTATTATACAGCTTTTTATGTCTGGGTGACAGGTCTTATAAAAACTTATATCCTAATGAGTAGGATCCAACTACCAAAGTAAGGTCACCAGATTACCTGAAAAATCAGGGACACATTTAATAAATGCAGTTTGCGAAGCTGCACTGATTGCAGCCAAGCAGTCAGTTAATCACATGCAATTAGTTTTGCTGTTACAGCTGAATTTTGTAGAAGTGTCACCAATTGCTAACCTGATCAAGTCACCTTAAATCAGATGCAAGTAAAATGTTTTGAAGGGGTGGTTACCTTTAAGTTATCTTTTTTTTTTTTTGTAACTTGCACTTTATTGATTTTCAAAAGAAAACAAAAAACAGAAAGTACATACATTTCCAAAAATGTCCAACAGTCAGGGTAAATAACAATAGCATAGTATTAGCAAATGTTGGTTACATGTAATACACATCTGTGAAAAGAGAAATCATAGATAGCAAACAAGGGAGGGAAAGGGTTAACAAAAAATAAGAGCCAACCCTACTCAATACCTTCAAGTGTATAAGGCGAAATCAGCCCAGGGAACCAGTCCCTTGCACACGAAAAAAAGATACAAGGAATCATCAGACATCGTAAGAGTGAGCATCTGCAGTCGTGAGGAAGTAGTTCCAATTACCCCAGACTTTATCATATAAATGTAAGGTGTTACTCATTCGGGAGGTCATTTCCTCAAATTTCTTATTACTATCAAGCCGTGAGATGACCTCCCGAATAGTAGGAAGGGTAGGGGACTTCCATTTGGAGGTGATCGCCAACCGTGCCACCGTCGACACCTGATTAACCCACCTTTGACCAGCGTTGCCGACACCAGTGACAGGTAGGGCCAATAACAAGTGGGGCATCTCAATAACCAGAGGTTTTTTAAAAACCTTCAGTATCAGCTGAATAATATCCTTCCAAAAAAGTGCTAGTTTCGGACAATCCCATAAAACATGAAATAGAGTGCCCTTGTGTAGGCAGCCCCTCCAGCATAAAGGACTACATTGAGCAAACATTTTAGAGAGGCGGTCTGGGGTAAAATACCACTTCATCATTGTTTTATAGATACTCTCTTTTTGCTGGGTGCACACCGTCATTTTCCGTGCATTCTCCCACATCATCCCCCATTGGGAGGGGGACCATTCCTTCCCCCATGCTTTTTCCCAGTATTGCATATAAGTGTGTTTAGGGAATGGCTCGCCTGGAATGGTATTAAGCAGACTATATAATTGAGAAATCAGCCCCTTGCAAGGGAAGCCGCCACTCAATATTCTCTCAAATGGAGTCAGCTCTATCTGGGGGTGATGCCCAAACAAAGATGTAATATAATGTTTGATCTGGAGATATTCCAGCATTTTCCCCGTGTTCCAATTACATTTTCTAAACAATTCGTCATAAGTATACAACTGCTTCCTCAGCGGGTTAACAAAGTCATGTATCCTATTAAACGCATGGGCTGCCCAATCCAACTGATATGATGGCCCTTGGCCAGGTTGGAAGTCCGGGTTAGCAGAAAGCAACAGCAGGGCAGAAGGGCATTTGCTAATCCGATATTTCTTTAAGCAACGGTTCCAGACCGAGAGGGTGAAAGTAATAGGCTTCGGGGCCAATGCAGATAACTGGACTCTAGGGTGGTTTGTTAAGATCAGGTTACTGATATGGTAGGGGAGGGTCCATGTGGCTTCCAATCGAGCCCACTTAGTAGGTGCCTGAGGTTGTAACCAGGCCAGAGTTTGGCGCAGATGTGAGGCCTCATAGTATTTGCTTACGTCTGGTACCGCAAGGCCCCCCTGATGCCGCCCCGCTAAGAGCACTGAACGCGGTAGTCTGGGTTTCGTTGTTCCCAATATGAATTTAAGTAACAATTTCTGAATATGGTCCAAATTAGTGACAGGGAGGTGGACTGGCAAAGTTTCAAACAAGTATAGAAGTTTAGGGAGCACTGTCATTTTGACAGCGGCTATGCACCCAAACCAAGAGATACTATGAGACCCCCAATCCAGCATATCTGTCCGAATCCGATCTACCAGGGGCACGAAATTTGCTCTATATAACTGGCGATAATGTGGTGTCAATTTAACTCCTAAGTAGTTTATGTGTGATGTCTGCCACTTATAATGGAAAGTCTCCTGGAGCGCCCTTTTAGCCTGTTCACCAACATGAAACATGAGAGCCTCTGATTTAGCCCAGTTGATTTTGTATCCTGCTACTAAACTATATTCCTGCAACGTGCGGTGGAGATTAGGTAAGGAGACGGGAGGATTACTGAGGGTGAGCAGGACATCATCAGCGAAAAGCGATATCTTATATGTGTCAGACCCCACTGAAATTCCCGCAATGTCTGGATGGTCCCTAATTTTGGCAGCTAATGGCTCTATGCTGAGGGCATATAGCAGGGGAGAAAGTGGGCAGCCCTGCCGTGTACCATTTCTGATATGGATAGGTATGCCGGCATCGCCATTCAATTTCAGATAGGCAGAGGGGGTCGTATACAATGACCTGATAGCCTGGAGGAAAGGTCCGCAAAAGCCCATATGTTGAAGTAGCCTAGTCATATACATCCAATCCAGCCTGTCGAAGGCTTTCTCCGCATCCAGGCTTAAAATAACAGACGGAGTGCCCCGTGATTGAATAATATCAATAAGATCAATGGCCCTGCGAGTGTTATCGCCTGCTTGCCGTCCCATCACAAAACCCACTTGATCGGAATCTATCAGTCTGGGCAAGAGTGGGGCTAGGCGCTGCGCCAGTATTTTAGTAAATATTTTCAAGTCACAATTTAAAAGCGCTATGGGCCTATAGCTGCCGCACTGTGTTAGATCCTTGCCCTCCTTGGGGAGCACCGTAATGTATGAGGAAAGCATAGAAGTAGGAATGGGTTCTTTACCCTGCAGAAAAGTGTTAAAGAGCTCAGCTAGAATAGGGGCAAGAGTATCTCGAAAGACCTTGTAATATGTATTAGTGAAGCCATCAGGCCCAGGAGATTTGTGAAGAGGGATAGCTTTGAGAACATCAAGAACCTCATCCCCTGTAATCTCCTTGTTTAATTGCTCTAGATCTTCTTCGGTCAATGTGGGTAAACGGCATCCCTCTAAAAACTGATCGAGATATTGCGATTTGGGATCAGTGGCTTGGGAGGATGGCGGAAATAGATTATATAGTGTAGAGCAGGGGTCCCCAACCTTTTTTTACCCGTGAGCCACATTCAAATGTAAAAAGAGTTGGAGAGCAACACAAGCATAAAATAGTTCCTTGGGGTGCCAAATAAGAGCTGTGATTGGCTCTTTGGTTGCCCCTATGTGGACTGGCAGCCTATAAGAGGCTCTACTTGGTACTATACTTTGTTTTTATGCAATTAAAACTTGCTTCCATGCCTGGAATTCAAAAATAAGCTTCTGCTTTGAGGACACAGAGAGCAACATCCAAGGGGTTGGAGAGCAACATGTTGCTCGCGAGCTACTGGTTGGGGATCACTGGTGTAGAGTAATAGGAGTGGAAGGCTTGCGAAATTTGAATGGGGTTATGGGTAGCCTCCCCATTGCTGGAACAGATCGTTAATATTTGGGATTGCCTGGCTCGCCGTTTTAACTGGTTAGCTAGTAAAGTGTGGGCTTTGTTACCCATTTGATAATATTTTCTCTTAGACCAAAGTAGTGTTTTTTCTGCATCAGACACGGCAAGTTGTTTCAAAGAGGCGCGCAAAGTGCAAATTTCTTGCGTCAGAGCCGGGTTGGGGTTATGGTGTACTGCAGACTCCAATCTATATAGTTTGGATTCCAATTTGTGAATTTGCTGTCTTCTAGTAAGTTTCCTAGCAGTAGTAATTGAGATAAGGTGTCCCCTAATGACGGCTTTATGGGCTTCCCAAGTTAAGGCTGTGGACTGAATAGATCCCCTATTCTGCACAAAATACTCTTTCAGATGATTCTCAATGACCTCCTTAGTGTGGGGGTCACCGAGAATCGTTTCATTCAGTCTCCAATGAGGCTGCTTTGGAATCGCCGGAGGGATCGAGACAGTTAAAGTAATGGGGGCATGGTCTGACCACGAGATAGCCTGAATGGAAGTGGTGGTCGTGTATTTCAAACAGTTTTGGGATACAAAAAAATAATCCAGTCTCATGGAGGTCTGATGAAGGGAGGAGTAAAAGGTGTATCTGCGTTCCCTAGGGTGGTCAATACGCCACGTATCAAACAAGGCATTGGATCTAACAACAGTGCGGAACTGTTTAGCCTGACGTGGAACCGGGGAAGTGCGTGAGGGGTGGACATCTCTATCTACTAACTCAGAGAGTACTAGGTTAAAGTCCCCCCCTATTATTAGAATCGTGGAGGAATGTTTGGATGCCAACGACAAAACTTTGCGTATCGTACGAAGTTGCTTGGTATTGGGAACATAAACATTGAGCAAAGTAATAGGAGTACCAACGTATGAGCCCTTTAACAACAGGTAGTGACCGTTAGGGTCAGCAATGTGGCTAGTTATCGTCAAGGGGAAATCCTTATGAATCAGAATCATGACCCCCGCTCTCTTATGGGGACCAGATGCCCGATAGGTCCTAGGGTATTGTGAGGAGGTAAGGGTACAATTATCAGACGCTTTGAAGTGCGTTTCCTGGAGGAACGCCACGTCCGCTTTAAACCTCCTTCAGAGCCAGTGTTCTTTTCCTGGGACTATTAAGCCCTTTCACATTCAACGAAAATAGTCGGACCATCGGGAAACAATGGGTGAGAATGCTATGTTAGAAGGCTCATACGCTGACGAAATCATGTACTGCACAAAAAAATAGACATAGGAATCAACAGACATCATAAAAAACAACCAATCAAAGCATAGAACCGTCCACTGTAGAGCGATATAGGCGGTATTCCACCCCATCGCGGAAGGTCCAGGGTCTACCGGGAACACAGACCCCCGTAAAGCACCAAACGTTAATCCAACAGCAGAAACGAGCCAAAAAGGAAAAAGAGGCTGTATATCTAACATCATGTTCGCCCAGATAGCAAGGCAACCAACATATATCAGGAAGGCGGGCAATCCAAGGTTTGTAAAATGAAGGAAAAAAGAGGGAGGCTCGGTAGGTAGCGAATCAAAAATAACAATAAACAAAACAAAATACAAAATATGTACAAGCGATGGTGTTACCTGAACCCGGTAACCTGGGACACCACAGAGATACCCCATCAGGGTATCGGTGTCGAGAGAAGCGTCTAGGCAAAAAACAACCAGGGAAGGTGTCCGTCCCTCCACAGGTAAGGCTTGCTAGGAACAAATATTGTAGATCAAATCCCGCAAAGCTGCAAAGCTGTCCATAGGATCAAAACCAACACGAAACCATCACAAGTCGTCTCAAGTGGGAGAGCCAGGTCCATGCGGAGGGGTAGATGGCAGGGTCTTGGCAGAGCTTGTCAGTTCACAGTCCGGAGTCATCTGAGGGAAACGTGGAGGTGTAGCACCTTTAGGCATCGGCAAATTAGGCAAGCCAAGCCCACTCTGAAATGCATTGCTTTTCTGCAGGTCAGAGAGAAAGTGTTGCTGGCCCTGTACGGAGACAATCAATTTGAAGGGAAACCCCCATCGATATGGGGTATTGTGCGCTCGTAGATGCTGAGTGACAGGCTTAAAATCCCTTCTTCTGGCTAACGTGATGGGGGATATATCATTATAGATTTGTAGCTTCACCCCCTGAAAGTCAATGTGGGTCGAGTTCCGTGTCACCTGAAGGACTTTCTCCTTACTCTCAAAGTAATGGCAACAGAGGATAATATCTCTCGGAGCTGACTGGCTGGATTTTTTAGGCCCCAGCGCTCTGTGGGCCCTATCGAATCTCCAGGCTTCAACAGGTAACTCTGGGCAAAGCTTGGAAAACAGAGCTCTGAGATATTGCCTGATATCTTTAGGCAGAATGCTCTCAGGGACACCTCGTATACGAAAATTCTGCCTTCGGTTCCTGTTCTCCAGGTATTCGCAGTGTGACCTGAGATTGGCCAGTTCCTCCTGTATAGTGAGCTGGTCGTCCTCTAAGGCATTGTGTCGCACTGTGTCAAGTTGTCAGAGATAGTTTCCAGCTTATCCACTCTTTGGCCCAGTGAGTGAATCTCAGACTGAAATTCATGTACTGCGTCCTTAACTGCACCCGCAATTGCAGCAGTCAGTGAGTTACGTAGGGCCGAGAGCTGAAGAGCAAGTATGTCAGCTGTAACAGGCCGAGAAGTGTAGGGGTCATCTGCTCTAGTGGAGGAGGTTTCCATCCAATTGTCTGGGGTGCGGGGACGTGAAGGGGCAGAGGGGCCTACCCCATTGTCCAAGGCCAGGTCGCCACCGTTGGCCTGGTTCAGCATGCCAGTAGTCACATATGTAGGCTGGGGCGATGTATGTAAGGGGGCCCCACCTGGAGAGCTAGAGGCCGAGGAATGGCTTGTAGTCTGATCCCCCACATCAGTCCCATCCCCACGCACCTGATCAGTAGTAGATAGCACAGGCTTGGCGGGAGACTACGCAGGGTGGGGCGACTTGGAAGCCGATGCATTGCAGCCATCAGAATAGTCTCCCCCGTCCCTTAACTTGCGTGGCTTGTCGGCAGCTGCCAGTCTGTGGAGTGAAGCTGCACGCTTATGAGAGCTTTTAGGTACCTTGTCCGGGCTAGCGTGCTCCGGATCCGAGTCCGCGCCGCCATCTTGGGCCCGCCGGTGCCTGTGAGGAGCCGCAGATTTGTTGAGAAACGGCTTCAAAGTGCCCGTCAGTTCCAGGTGCTTCTTTTTCCCCATTTCCAGAGGGTGCAATGACGGGATTCCCCGATCGATTGTGTGCCAAAAGCTGCTAATATTCGGGGATTTATGGCCTCTTACTGCGGAGCGACGTAGAACAGCGTCTTCACTCGGTCATGTTGCGCATGCGCCCCCTTTAAGTTATCTTTTAATATGTTATAGAATGGCTACTTCTAAACAATTTTTCAACCGGCCTTCATTTTTTCTTTTTCAATTATTTGTTTTCTTCTGCTCTGTAAGGCTACAAATATATTTTAATTGCTATTTTTAATTACTCAAGTTTCTATTCAGGCCCTCTCTTATTCACAAACCATTCCCTTGTTCAAATTAATGCATGGTTTCTAGGTTCATTTGGGCCCTAGTAACCAGATTGCTGAAATTGCAAACTGTCTAGCTGCTGAATGAAATGCTAAATAACTCAAAAATAATAGAATATGAAAAATCACAAATAATAGAATATGAAAACAAGTTGCAAATTATTTAGAATATCACTTTCTACTAAAAGTTAACTCAAAGGTGAACAATTAAACTTTGCATATGGGTTAAACTATTTTTTAACACAAACCAATTATATACTTTATACAGGAGGTGTAAAAACGCAAGGTATCCCAGCTGATGAAATCCTCTCTCACTGGAAAAAAAATAAAATGCACAAAGATCCTGTTTATCAAACTGTGTAAAATGAATTATGCCAGAGAAATAGAGTAAAAGTGTGATCATAAATAGTATATTTGAAACGTTTTATGTCACTTTATATGTAATTTTACACTGTGTTTCCATTGTAGAAATCAGCAAACCAAAACCATAAGTATTGGTATGCGATCCATTATCTGGAAACCTGTAATCCATAAATCTCTGAATCTAGCATAGACTCTATTTTAGTCAATAATTTAAGGTATGAAGATCCAAATTAGGACCGATTATCTGGAAAATCTCATATCCTGAGCATTCTGGATAACAGGTCCCATACCTCTATTTATAAAACAGTGAATCATTTTACATCACCAGTACACCAAACTTTACACCATCTCAGATGCGGCATTCACCTTAAATTTAAATTCCAGAGTTTAATATTCTCTCTTCTTTTTCGTAAGAATCATTATTTCTCTCTTTGAAAATTTCACCATTTATATCTAACCACTGGGAATTTTGGGAAGTGATATTACATCAGCTATCATATCATTATGCCTGTCATTCCTGTCAAAGACAGTTTATAAGAAAAAAATGTTTTTCCAGCACCAATGCTTTAGTTGCTCAAGCTGTTTTTGCAACCTTTGCTTTTATTTCAAGTAGGGCTAGAAGGAAAAAGGTAGAAGAGCTCTTAAAGGACAATAAAAGTCTAGCACCCTTGCTAGTGAAATAAAATGGTTTCCCCTGCACTGAAACATGAAAAAACATTAGCTATACCACCATTTTATTTTCCTTAGGTTAGCATGAACCTAAGGAATAGTAAGTGATTTTTTTTTTGTTCAGACAGTTTCAGAAGTTCAGATGGTGCAGATGCCATCTAGAGGAGTTGTTAAGTGGCATCTGCTGATGCTGTACCATCAGAAGGACATTGATATTGCCTGTGATTTGTAAACTGCTTGCAGTCAGTTATCTCACGCATCATTGGCAACCTACTATTTTTAGATTATTGATTCTGAAAGCTAATTAACTTTCTTCCAGCTATGGACTTTTTTCCTGTTGGTGGTAATGCCAAATTGCTTTTGGGCTGTTGACTGCTCTGTGCTTTTCTTGCAACACCAATGAACATGGAAAATTACAATTGTAACTGTAATTGAAAGCACTCCCAGTCTCTGAATGTCCTGCTGGTGTACTATTTCCACCTCAACATGTTGGTGTGCAATTCCCAACCCCAGATTGGTTTCTACATTTGGCCAGTATTATTATATTTTTATTATTAATATCATTATTTAGGTTGTACCTTCAGAAAAATATGCATTAAGATATGGAACATCTGTAAAATATTAAAAACTGTTTTCCAATCATGATTTTATAGGTCAATGTCTTGTGGCCTTTCTGTTCTGTCCCAATGCAGAAAGCAGAAATGGTAAAAAAATTGGTTCACTGAGATGGGAGTGGGAAAAATTTGACGAACTACACTGAGCCCTACTTACAACTCAACACCTGTTAGATTATATTGAATTCCAAAATTTTAGTCCTGATCTCGTCATTCTTATTGACCAAGAATGTGTCAACAGCTAATGCAAAGTCTTTTAGAAATGCTATAATATCAGCAAAGGTTTCAGAACCTGTCTATATGTCTGCACATGAGGCATACTAGGGGGCACATTTACTTAGGGTCGAATATCGAGGGTTAATTAAACCTCGATATTCGACCGTTGAAGTAAAATCCTTCGACTCCGATATTCGAAGTCGAAGGATTTACCGCTATTCGTTCATTCAAACGATCGTAGGAAAATTGTTCGATCGAACGATTAAATCCTTTGAATCTAACGATCCATCGTTCGAACGATTTTCCTTCGATCAGAAATTTGTTAGAAAGCCTATGGGGACCTTCCCCATAGGCTAACATTGATGCTCGGTAGGTTTTAGGTGGTCAAAGTTTTTTTTTAAAGAGACAGTACTTCAACTATCAAATGGTCGAATAGTCGAACGATTTTGTGTTTGAATCGTTCGATTCGAAGTCATAGTCGAAGGTCGAAGTAGCCAATTCGATGGTCGAAGTAGCCAAAAAAACCATTTGAAATTCGAATTATTTTTTATTCTATTCCTTTACTCGAGTGAAGTAAATGTGCCCCTAGGTATCTTAGATTCATTTTGTTGAGACTCGCTTTATGTGGAACCACTTGACTGGCTCTACATACTGTATGTTTCTGCACTACACTGTCTTAAAATGAGTGGATGAAATTAACCTGTAGGTTGGTTTTCTTAATTCATAACATTTTCCATCTGTATAACTGACCAATAGTGAGTCTCTCAATATAACATGCTGCTTAGACACACAGATTGGAAATGGGAGAATCATGTATCAAAAATACTTATGTGCTTATGTGGGCTCTGGTTATATAAATATTACTGTGTGGCTTTCTCTGTTTGTTTCTCTACTGCTTTTAAGGCATATGGCATTATTGAAGTTGAATAGTGATCTGTCTTTATTACATCATAGGGCAGATGGTATTGTTTCAAGATGCATAGGGCTGTGTGTTCAATATATATACATATATATATATACATGTAACACCTATTTGGGCCACTCGGGGTTAATTCACCAGCTAGAACACACTACATCCCCCCCCAGGCTACTGTGCACACAAAAAACAACTTGGGCGCCAGGAGGTTCTTAACAATCAGGAACGGTTTATTATGCCAAAAAGGGCAAATGACCACAGGTTTCAGTACTCACGCAGGAGTTGAGGAAAGCAGCATATTGAGTGTTCACACAGATCAAAGGCAGGCTCACACAGAGAGTACACAGGCAAATGCAGTACAACCTTTCCCTCCTGGAAGTTGTCAGGAAAGCAGCTTCTACCCTACAGTCCCTCTTCACTGAGGTCCCTGACTGGAGGCAACACACAGAGCCTCTGGGAAGCTACTCCCTTACTGCAAATCCTTGTTGGAGCTTCAGCTGCTCTTTCTCTCTCACCTCTCTGCCTTTCTCTCCTAGAGAGACTATGACAAGTCTGCCCTAGTATATCTGTTCCTCATTCACAGGGGTTTCCTGGTCCCCGACTTGGACACATGCCTTCTTCTGGGCCTATTGCACTCAGTCCCCCTGAGCACATCCAGTTGGATCAGCATCCAGAGGCAAAAGAGGAAGAGGCCACTCCCTGCACACACTATATAGGAGTGAGTCAGAGCAGTGTCATCAAATCTCTCAGCCTATCACTGTAAAGGTTATTTTGTAACAGGGATTCTACCCAATAACCCAAGGAAATGGTGAAAAGATTAACTCTATAGGGCCTGTATCCCTATAGGGCCCTACATATATATATATATATATATATATATATACAGCTAATCAAAAATACATTTTTACCTTCCATCATAGAATTTAATCTTCTAACATTGGACAGTTTTTTAAATTGATGTTTCACCATTTTATTGTTAAGTAAGGTTTTCAGACTGCTTGAAAAATCAAGGACAGTAATAATAAATGTTAAATTAGAATTGTAGTTAAATATATTGCTTAGTATCAGAGGCACAGAAAGAGATCACAAACAACCAAGACTTTAAGAGGTACATTGAGATACAAACTTTTTAGTTGCTGTTTTAAAACAACAACAGACTATGATGTGGACTACTGCTTGGTCATAGAGTGACTGGTTTAAAGAATTTCATTGTGATTTAGTAAATCTTTGGAAGATATGCACAGAACATCAAATACAAGCTACCTACAGTATGCATGACTTGCACGTTACATACAGTATGCATGACTTGTTTAAACTCTAGATGGAAAAGCATATAAACATCTAGGACTTGTTACTAAGTTGTGAGGAAACAATGCTTGGTAAGAATTTTAACAACAAATGTTTTTGCAGTAGGAAGTATACATGCATTATTTATTTTTTTAATTATTTTTATTTGGAGCACAGTAAGGAACAGGTTAATGACCAGTAAACATTGCATAGATGTTAGGTTATATTGAAAAATACAATATACAAATACATAAATCTTCGTTTTTTCAAGGTTATAGCAGTTCCTGTATATTGCGCTAACTTCACGTAGAAATATAACTTTGTAACAGGTAAACACAAGATTTTGGTTTTTTTAAAGTAGAAAAAAGGAGAAAAGAAAAGGACAAAAGTAAGAAAACAGGGACTTGGATCCGGGTTCCTAATGCTGCACTCCCTTTTAGTCCCCAGGTAGGTAAATAGGCGGGTATTGTAGCACCATTCTACTCTATACCGTATTGTTTATACTCTAATGGTAATGTGTTGATATAACTTTCCCAAGTGGAAAAGAATGTGTTAGTGTGAATTTCTTTTTGTAGTGATGCCTCTACCCATTCCATTAGGAGCCCGTGAAATAGTTTTTTTCTAAAAAAAAGTGTGAACAGAGGTGGGCTGGTGTGTATCCACCACTAAAGTATTGTTTTATAGCTTTTACTGATATAATTATCAGGAGGTTTTTGTTCCCTTTGGCAAATGTCAATTGACATTGGGAATATGAGTTCAATATTGCCCATTCAGGAGACAGTGGCACATGGTTTACAGTACAATTTACGATTAGTATCCAGAATGTTTTGATGTGTGGGCAATCCTATAGGCAGCGGAACAAATCTGCTTGTGGTTTCAACTGTAAGGAATGTAATCAGGAAATGGAAGGCCACAGGCACAGTTGCTGTTAAACCCAGGTCTAGCAGGCCAAGAAAAAACAGGACCGGCAGATGATTGTAAGAATGGTTACAGACAACCCAAAGATTACCTGCAAGAACATCTTGATGCATATGGTGTATCTGTACATCGTTCTACAATTCAGCTCAAATTGCACAAAGAACATCTGTATGGCAGGGTGATGAGAAAGAAGCCCTTTCTGCACTCACACCACAAACAGAGATGCATGTTGTATGCAAAAGCTCATTAGACAATCCACAGTTATTTTGGAACAAAGTGCTTTGGACTGATGAGACAAAAATTTAGTTATTTGGTCATAACAAAAATCGTTTTACATGGCGGAAGAAGAACACTGCATACCAAGAAAAAAATCTTGCTACCTACTGTCAAATTTGGTGGAGGTTCCATCATGCTATGGGGATAGTCCAGGGACTATGGCCCTTGTTAATAAATTTAACCCAATGTTAACAAATTCTTCAGTCACAAAGTTGAAGTTACGCAGGGGTTGCAATGACCCTAAACACCCTACCTACAAAGGCATTTATGCAGAGGGAGAAGTACAGTATTCTGGAATGGCCGTCACAGTCCCCTGACTTTAATATCATTGAAAATCTATGGGATAATTTGAAGCAAATTCAACTGAACTGGAGAGATTTTGTATGGATGAATGGTTAAAAATACTGCCATCCAGAATCCAGACACTCATCATAGGCTACAGGAGGAGTCTAGAGGCTGTTACATTTTCAAAAAAAAGGCTCAACTAAGTATTGATGTAATATCTCTGTTGGGGTGCCCAAATTTATGCAATCTAATTTTTTTATGATGCATATTGCATATTTTCTGTTAATCCAATAAACGTTGTCACTCCTGAAATACTACTGTTTCCATAAGGCATGTTTTATATTAAAAGGAAGTTGCTACTTTGAAAGCTCAGCCAATGATATTCAAAACTCCAAAGAATTAAGAGGGGTTCCCAAACTTTTTCATATGACTGTAAATATTGCATTATGTTGCTTTCTCTTGTTATAATGTCTAAATGTTCAATTACAAAATTAGATAAAAATTAATTTCAGTATATTCCTCATGTTTCTTTTTTCTTGGTTTCCAATTCGAACACATATACAGAATGCATTTGCATTACATGCAGTGAAATAACTACAATTATAGGGGCATGATAAATAAAACTGCTCCTATAGCTTCTGAGTACAAAGTATAAGTGAACACAATCCTACCACTGCACCTTAATATTTAGTACACAGTTGGCATAGGACTCACGGTAAACAAGAGGCTTTGATGTGGCACGTGACCTTACATATTTTGCTCAAAATGTTATACTAACTCATCAATTTTTGTAAAATATATTTAAAGGGATTTACATGGGCTGAATTTAAGTGCTGGAAGAGTTTTCCTCTCTTGTTTTGGCAGTGCCTGGGTGCTTTTAGTCTTATTTTTGTATTTTTTTGTAACTATCTCTTTTCCCAAATATTCTTATTTGCTACTTGCCATGACTCAGAAATCCCCTTATCCCTGTAACCGTGCTAGCAGTCTTAGAACTTTGGAATCACTAAATTATTTCCCTAAGCTTTCAATGCAAACAGTTTTACAGAGGTTTTTAAGAAAAAGATTGTGTTCTTCCAATAGAGTAGTTTCATTGCAGTTTTTAAAATACATGTTCTGGTTCATGGATTAGGCTTTAGGAGCAAACAAATATATCTATATCCTCAGTTTAGCCAATCTGTATCAATGGTTTCTCTTTCTACTTCATAAAACATTATTACTGTGCAGTTTGCACAGAAGCAGTATTTTCTTTATAAGGGCAGCACCAGCAATTTATGCAGCACTTCATAATAATTTATAACATATAGGGGTCTTACAATAATTTAATAAATATAAGTTACAGATAAAAATCGGATCAATCCTGATAAGTTTCACTTTAAGATTTTCTCATCAATTTACTTGTTCCAATTTGTTTACCATTTCTGTGGCTGGCTAGTGTTAACTTGCGTAACTTTGCTTTCCTTTGCTTTTTTGGTTCCTTTTTTTCACATTATTTTAAATAACTCTTCTAATGTCTACAACTGTTAAGTAATTTGGGTTATATTACTCAAAAATGTGCACGTCTAGGTGTATAATGGTCAGAGAATTATGGTAATTGAAATGCCATACCCAGAATTCCTACATGTGCCCATCTATATGCACCATTTGCTTGCTGCATTTACCTTGGCACTTGAGTACAAGGGTACCTTAACTTAACACTAGCTTGAACAGGTGATAACTGAAAAAGTCCAGTTTTCATTTAGACCAGTAGGTCTTGTAGAATCACATACAGTTAATGGGTGTTTAAATGCACATCAATTTCCCTTAAACATACCTCCCCTTACAATTAGTGATGGGCGAATTTCTCCCGCCGGCATCAAAATATTCTTGATGAATGTGACAGTTCCGACACAGACAACAATTCCGATGCGTAGAATTGTCGCCAGTGTCTGAATTTTTGCTGGCGTCAGAATCGTCGCATAAGTTAAATATATATTTCTGTAGCAAGTTTGCAAATTTATTCAGTGGCGACGAAATGGGGAAGTTTTCCGCGAATTCGCACCTGGTGAGTAAGTTCTCCAACCACTACTTACAATTTCACTTCACATTTATTTATATGGAAAATTACCTGCTTGTATTTGGTGCAAACATTTATGTTAATTTATACAGATGCAAAGATGCAATTGAAGTGCCATATCATGCCATTTCCCACTTTCTATTGGTTTCATAATTCAGTCCTAATTTTTAACATATTCAAAGAGATTTTTTTTATAATTAGGAAGCATTTGGTTTAAAAGAACATACAGGGAGATAAAAAACAATAAAAGAACACTGACTCACACACATACATATACATACATGCTTCAAATCAGACAAAAGAAAATTGAACCTAAGAAGGCTCCTGTACCTGAGACGGCACTTTTCCCAGCAGGACACTCACTGTTGGAGTTCTTTTTATTATTCATCAAAAGGAATCTTAAAAATACATAAAAAGGAAAAAAAGATGGATATTATTTAACTGTTTGAGGGAAAATGGAAGAACATTTAAAATAAAGATTATTTTATGTGCATGCAATGTGTAAAATAGTTGTCACAAAACATTGAAATACAATAAAATTAGCCTTATATAGTAACTTGATTTTAACGTACTGTAAAGCAAAGTAACAGGAGGTTGTGGTCAGTAAACCAGTTTCTGGTTTGCTTAATTTTACAGTTTTATGTTCTGTTGTTCAAATAATTAATGTACTCACAAATCATTACTGTATATTTGTGGACTGAAAAATCTTTCATGTTATAATAATGAGAAAGTATTGATTCCTTTATTGATAATGGTTTTTATAACATGAACACTCTGAGCACTATCTAATGTAAAAGCACAAGAATTTGACTAATTGCATCAAATGCAACAGTTGCATATTTATGTTTTATATTAATTTATTTGTGCACGTTTTGTAAGGAATAGTTGTGAAAGATACCTGTACTATACAAAGTCATTTTCTATCTGCATAAATCTGAGTAATATATATTCTTCCTATATGTTTCTAAACTGTTATCCCAGTAATTGCATTTTCTTTGGGCGACTTATATAAAAAATTTACTATTCTCAGACTTTACTTTAGTGTTATTTGTAAGCCTCATTTTTTTTTTTTTTTTTTTTTTTTGCTAAAAGCTCATTGAGCCAACTTATTCTGACAGATCAAAAGCAGAAGATGATTGCCTATAACAGAAACTGCAACTGTGTGCTAGTTTAATAGCACACTGCAGGCTCTGTAAACTATTTTTTCTTAAGGGTTTGCCATACTTTCATTTTTTATTTTCCCAATAGATTTGCCTAATGGACCCAAACAGTTTGGAAAAACTGTTGAGGATAAAAGTATTAACATCTCCGTTTTTATTATAACTGCCAAGATTTAAAGGGAATATATAAGGGGGAAATAATTACTAATTATAGCAATGCGTGAGAAAAATACACCAGTTTTTCAGTGCAAAAAATAAAGATGAAAGACATTTTATTACATTTTAAACTTGTGAATAGGGTCGTGAAGGTTAAACCTGTATTATATATGCAGTAAGAAAATATTGTTTGCATAGTACTGGTAGTAGTAGTACTGCTAAACCAATATTGTAAACCTCAGAGCCTGAGAAGGTGTATAATATTTTGGATCACATTATTTTACAACAATAATGTCATACAAACCAGTCTGTGAAGATTTAGGCCTTTATGGGGGCTTTAAAAATCTTCCACTTGTCAGCCTCCAATTGGGTAGCCCTGGTGTCAAAAATACTATGATTCCTGTGAATGAGTCTGGGAGATTCAATAATCAAAATGGCGCTCACATAAAAATTCTCACGCATAAAAATTATTTGGACGTCCATTGACTGCAATTTGGACCAAATAGTCATGCGTATAAAAATTGACGCATTTCAAAATTATTTTGGTGCCCATTGACTTCAATTGGTTTAACAAATTTTTCACCGTTTAGCGAATTTCAAGTTAAATTTGTGAATTTTTCAGCGAAGCAAAACTGCACAAATTCATCCATCACTATTAATGATGATTATAAAATCTAAATTGGGTCCAGGTATTAGAAACTAGTATTTGTGATTATCTATAAATATACTATGTTTTGAAGGGGACATTCTTCTATTCCTCAGTTCCAAAACATTGTTCTTCTTTATGAAATTAAAGAATAACAATAGAAATGTGAACACCAGTTTTCTAAATATAATTCAGTAGTCTGCATTTCCAGTTGCACATGCTGATTTAGCATTATTAATTAAACTAATTATGATGGAGATTATTATATTTTAAATTTGTATTATTGACAGCCAGGACCCTGTTCAGTTTTAAACTGATTGATATTAAGTAGCATCACTGATTGTAGTAGAACAATAATACAAGACTGCAAAACAATTTCTTTATACCTTAAATTAGACTTTCCAGGCTTTTGGGTGTTAGAGGTCATACACTGCTCTTCGAAAGGACATCTCTTAAGGCATATTGCTGATGGAATCTTAATGCATATATTTGTGTTTAATAGAAGTTAATGAGATTAACCGAGCCAGGCCAAGCTAGCCAGGTGCCCTAGGCAACTCAGCCAGTCACCTTGCCCCCTCACTCATGTGCATACTGGTTCGCGCAGGGATGTAGACACAATCTGCAGCATGGGCTAGAGGGCCTATCATGGTACATTAAACAACACTGAGATAGTATGAGACTACATCCTTCTTTATGTAATACAACATTATATGGTTGTAACTTTCAAAGGCTAGGGTCCCATTTTTAGACTTCACATCAGGACAAACAACTTAAGTGCTATGTGGTAAGAGACATAGTGGGAAGGAGGTCCCTGCCCCGTAGAGCTTACAGTGGCTGGGAGGCTAAAATACAGGGACAAATTGGAGATGAAAATGTGCACAAAGTGCAAAACAAGTTCATAAAATATTTGAACACTGCATATTCATCGAATATTTGATGAACTTGTTTTGATATACAAGCAACACTTTAAAGCACATATCACTTTGCACTAATTGAATGCACTGATTCTTTGCAACAGTCACTTTGTGGTGATGATGTCACTTCCTATTGATTGATTGAAGGGTATAAATTTTGTTTGAGATACATGCATGGTTGCCTTGAGAAAGGTCCCTGTGTGGACCGAAACGTCACGTTGTCTATTTTCAGTTTGTTGCAAGTTAACTCAGTGTTGCTGGTCTTTTTTTGAGGAATATACATATATATATATATAGGTCAGGTGATCCCACTGGTGTCTAATAAAAGGGCAGCCAAGTTTGGGAGTTTTTCTTTGAAAGCAGCTAGTAAGTTGCAGGTAAAACTTGGTCCCTTTGTTAAATGAAGCAATAGAATTCTTAATGAATCAGATGAAAATTAAGCATAGGACTGGCCAGATATGGGATGACTTTGACGTAGTTGGCCAGCTTAAATATACTGCAATATATGGACATACAATCCCTGTTTTATTTAAAGGGTAAGGCATTTTTCAGTAGCAGTATGCACAAAATGTCTCTGTCTTAAATATATTGGTAATGGGTTGAGTGCAGAGGACCTCTTTTATTGTGTATATGTATTTTATGGTCACAGCCTCATTGCACCCCTGCCTAATGGTTTTAAAAATTAATGGTGAGCACAACTTACAGTGCATACACTCCTGCTTCCATAAAAGTACGCTTATACCCTTACAGACAAATGTATCTTACTTACTTAAACACCCTTTCTTAGTGAAAATTGGGGCATATTTAATAAAGTGTGACTTTTCCCCTCGTCTAACTTCATCAAAATTCACCTTAATTCCCCATGTGTATTTTCACAAAACATCTCATATTTTCTAATAACCATAAGTATAATTTTTCAAGAGAAATATTCCATACGATTGTAGTGGGGAAAATTCTCTATAGACAATTTGTTGTGAAGAAATAATGTATATAGAAAATTAGCTTGGGTGAGGTGGCTGCTCTATCTTTATAAAGGTATTTCACCAGCCTTGTACCTGTACAAATTTCTCTTGGCAAAAATTAATTCTTGTGCTCTTAGTGAACTGGAGAATATTTACTTTAGAAATTTCACATGGAGAAGGGATGCGAATTCATGTCAATGAAAAGTATATTTTCACCACTGAGAAGTTTATTCTCCAAAATGTGTGTTCTTCTTTTAGTAAATTGGCTATGTTGAGGGGAATTTTCATTTCTCACCCATTTGTTAATATGCCTTATTGTATGAAGAATTTAAGCAATGCATCACAGAGGCTTTCTGTGATCATCTTCAACTAATTCACTATGTCTTGAAAAGGCATATTTATAAAAAGTGAATACATAGTTCATCACCGTTCCAAGTTTTAACTTCACTGGTATAGTATTTTTTGGAGGAAATTTATCAAAGGGAAAAATTATCAAAATAAAGACTGCCTCATTTTCACATTTACACCACTGAAGGCATATTGTTTTGTTTTTCTGAAATACTGTATACAGTATCTATCTATCTATCTATCTATCTATCTATCTATCTATCTGTCTGTCTGTCTGTCTGTCTGTCTAGGGTTAGCTGACATAGCTGTATTTGTTTTATAACTTTACCTTTCTCTCCTTCTTATTATAATATCCTTCTACTTCACCATTAATTTGTCTGCCAGCTACCATCTGTTTAACCAGTTTGTATGACCTATATTTTGAATATACTATTTGGAGATGTAATATGAAATATAACCAGCTAATTGACTTTGGTTTCCATTTTCACAGATTTTGTGACTACTTTCTAAAAATAAAATTATAGGAGATTAACTAATTTCAAATCTATGAACTGGACTCTTTAAACATATTTATTTAAATAAATAAATAACCAATCAATAAATACATTATCATTTAAATGACCAGCAAGCTTAATGATTTGAACTTTTAAAGGAACATTGGTATAAACTTGTATTTATTTATTTACGTTGAATAAAGTATGTATCATTGTGCAATACATTTTCACATTTATTGGTTTATTTTGAAGTTTAGTCCATATTTAAATACTGTAACTGCTGCAAAACAAATTATTTTCCTTTCTTCTCCCTACACTGCTTGATTGACAGTAATGCCAATTAGATTAAATAATATAATGAGCAGACCATTTAGATCATTAAAGGAAGATAATTGTTGTGAGACAAAATGCATCACACAAATAATATAGTGAACAGTTAAGAGCCTTTGCAGTGTAATATGTTGCATGGCGTAGCCTACTAACAGCTATGTACGATACATTTGTATGAAGGTCTGGAGGGAAAAACATCACATTATTACACCATGAATCATGTTTTCATAAGAAACAGGAATGCTAAGCACAGACTATTTAAAATGAACTTTACTCTATATGACTAGAAATATAGAAGTAAAAAGAGAGTGTGCATGACTAATGTATTTAGTAATTATGCTTAGTGAAGTAAGGGTATTTTCTGTTGCATACCAGCTGCGAGGTTGCTTTTACATTTATGTTTTTGTTCCTACCTGAGCAAAATATGCACTCACATAGCTGTTACAATATCTTCTGTGAGCATACATAGCCACAGTGTGTTGATGGCCTACTGTTTTCAGAGTACCCAACAGATAGTTATCAATATAGCCTGTATTTTGAGTATTTGAACTCAATATATTGCATATTTTTCGCAATCTGGCAGAGCTCTTCAATGT
Organism: Xenopus laevis; assembly: GCF_017654675.1. NCBI lineage: Eukaryota > Metazoa > Chordata > Amphibia > Anura > Pipidae > Xenopus > Xenopus laevis. The sequence continues at coordinate 65,907,825 of NC_054382.1, forward strand.
GAGTACAGTTACTTGTGGATTCCAGCAGTAGCAGTAGATATAAAAAAATGAAATCATGACATAGCAAGGAATCAGGAGCCATTGTGTACTGTTTAAGGAAAGTTCTATGTTCTTGTTTTCTAGACTCTATAAAACGTTGCAGCTTTTATTACAGTACTGTATCTCAAAAGAGAGTACTTTTGGCAATAACAGAAACACATTTTTTGAATAATTATCGATAAAAAGCCGAGAGAGAGAGAGAGAGAGAGAAAGAGAAAGTTTCATGTATCTATATGGTAAATGTATTTGCATATTGTGTTCATCAAACAATCATGCAATCAGTCGAAAATGTCAAATGTGCTAGGTTTTACAATTAATTCAAACTAACACCATATCTTTCACCATGCTTAGCTGGTACTCAAAATAAATCTGATATCCTGTCTTTACTGCTGCTACAAATTAAGGTGTTGATTGGTTGCATTCTACAGATTTATAAATTAAGTTGTTTTGTAGCCTATTGGTGAACTACCATTTCCCAATTTCCCAACAATGTCTGGAACAGCTAGACCAACAGCTTAAATAGATATTTTGCAGCCCAGGCCTTCAATCTGCTCTCTTAAGCAGTTGTAAGCATCAGTTTAACAGAAGATAGGTTGGACATCTGGATTCACACCATTACTCTCCAATTTGCTATAGGTTTTACAGCTACAACTCAAGAAAAAGAGCTGTTAATAAAAGTTTGGACATGTTGATAAACTAGATATCTGTATCATAGACCTTTTGACTAGAAAACTAGTCTGTAGAGTTCAATATATAAATAGTATAACTATGCTGTACCAGATTTGGCAGAAAGCACTGTGTGTTATTTCTACAACACGGCAAGTACCAAGTACATCAGTCACATACTAAATGATGAGAAATATAGATACACAGACAAAGTTTACAAAGAGTAATGAGTGAAATTTTTCACCACGTTTTGCTGCGAAAATTAAGCCCATGGGGACAAATTCACGAAATGGCACATTTTTGCCTGCGAAGGCTTTGCCACACTTCGCTCCACTTTGCCAGGTGCAAATTCTCTACCACTACTCAAATTCACTAAGATGCAAAGTTACATATCGGCAGCCTAACGTTGGTAAAATTTTGCTAGTATTAATTTCTCAGCGCAAGCATTTCATATTGAACTTTCGATAATGTTCGTTTCTGCCTAGCGAAACTTCATTAGTACACTTGCACTTAGGTCAATTTGAATAGGGTGGGTACATATACTGTAGCTCGTATATATATATATATATATATGTCTTAATGAAAGATGTTGGCGCAAATACTGAAGTGGTCACTTATTATTAAAAATGTCCAAGGAAGCAAAATAAAGACAAAATTCTCTAATGCCCTAGACATTAGCCCACCCTAAAACAAATATGGCATGCCCCTCGATTGGTAAAAAAATGTTAAAACAAAAATGTTTACTAGTAACAACAATTTCTATGACTTTTCGGCATACAGGATATGATGTCACTGACATGAAATTGAGAAGTATGTAACTTAATTTTATCAGTTTGCCGGGTCTCAGCTGGTGAAGGAACCTCTGAAGAAAGAGGTAACATTCTGTAAAACTGCACTAGCGAACTGTCCTCTACACCTATTAGTAAATTGGCGATTTCCCTGCAGATGGAGAGAGGAATACAAGAGGTCCTCTGCACTCAACCCAAACATATTGGAAAATATGTATATTGTCTATATGAATGTTGTGGTCACAGCCCCATTGCACCCCCACTTAATGGTTTAAAAATTATTGGTGAGCACAACTTTCCCTTGTTTGTAATAGTATATTTATATACATATATGAATATTCTACAAATTGTATACTTTTAAACAGCGCTTCAAGGTGAAAACCATTTATATTCGGTGTGTAGTGTACATTAATATATTTTAATTAGTAAATTAAAATAATATATAACAAATACTGTACTGTACCCCCATTGTAAAATATGAGGACATTAGAAGTCACCTTAGTGTTGCATGATTGTATGTATAAAAAATGTTTCTGCAATGTGCATTTCACCGCAATATGCAAAAAAAAGGAAAGCATATAAGGGAAGACATGCGCAAAATGACCCTATGCGAATAAATATGTGCTGCACAACATTTATAAATAACCTCTACTATCTTATTATTACAGAGAAAAAGCAAAGCAGTCAAACCAAAATAACAGGTTTCTATACCTGTATTAGAAATACAACCTTAAAGTCTTAAAAGCTACTGCTTGAATGCCCCATTAGTGTAGACGAAAACAGCAACCTTCACCTTCCATGTAAGAGCCAGTTAGCGTAACAAACTAAAATCCAGCTTCTCTTATAGTTAAGTTGTGTCATGTGGTAATCATGTCCTTGAAGGAGTCATTTTTTGATTTAGTGGGGGAGGAGAGGCTTTTCTATACTTTATTTTATAAAACTGTATATACAAACTATAAAGAATCACAAGTCACCGAAACAGCGTTGCTAAAGAGAAAATAAGTAGTCATGCCATCCACTTTAAATGTTACACGGATTCCTCTCTGATGAGAAAATAAAAAGAAGCTGTCTGAACACATTGAGTTTTTGATGCCAGACCGAGCAAAATGTTCAAGAAGATAAAGAGGAAGTCAAAAATCTAGGCCTTATCTAGTCAGAATACATCTGGAATAGATGCTTTGATTGCAGCTTGCACTTGTGGTATATAAATGTCACACAAAATAAAACCATGAGACAGATTATACGGTAAGAAAAAGACCTAAAACCTATCATTGTGGGATACCAACAAATCAATTGGATAAAGAAAATGTTGTATACAAGAGGAACAAGCCGCAAAGGGTTTTTAGTGATGGCATAGTATAGAGGAATCTTATGTAAATACAGTACAGCATATGCAATGAAGATATATAAATATGCCTCATTTGCCTTTGTAAAAAGAAATTAGAATTAATGGAGCATAAAAAAAAGTAATAACAATAATAAGTATTCTGCATTTCCACCTTCCAGTGGAAGACATATTATGCACCAATGTTCACTGTATGAAAAAAATTCATTCTGAAAAATGTACTACAAAAAAAATACAAAACAGGTTTTAAAATCATATAATAACTTTATAATGAAGAATATTGTATTGCAAAATGTGAATTTTTCTTTTTGTTTTTATGTATGCATTTTACTCCTTATAGCTTTTATTGTAGTTCCCTATGAGTTCATAACTCATTTTATACACATGAATTCTCTACTTACTGTGTGAAGATTTGGCATTTATTTACTTTTAATAGGCTTGATTTATCACTCTGGATACAATAAGATCATTCTAAGAACATTTCAACCATATCATTATATGCACACAAACATATATATAAATTACCAAAAGCTCTACCTTTTGCATTACTCATTTTACAATTCACAAAGATAATTTGTAGAGAAACTAGATGCTCATTGGAAACACACATGCCATAGTTGCCAGCATTTGAAAAAAAAACTTCCTGAGATACTTTTTGCTGGGTAGCTGTGATACATAATGATTGCTTTTAAAATGAGTGACAGTGCTTTGAGGTCACCAACCGTATGCTTGAGGACTAAGATCAGGGGCGTAACTACAGGGGAAGCAGACTCTGCGGCTGCAGGGGGGCCCAGGAGATTACATAGTTAAATTGGGTTGAAAAAAGACAAAGTCCATTAAATTCAACCCCTGCAAATGAAACCCAGCATCCATATCCTCTTATAAATTATATATACACATATCTATGCTAACTATAGAATTTAGTATCACAATAGCCTTTGATATTATGTCTGTCAAAGAAATCCTCCAAGCCACTCTTAAAAGCATTAACAGAATCAGCCATCACAACATCACCCGGCAGTACATTTCACAACCTCACTGTCCTCACTGTGAAGAACCACCTACGTTGCTTTGAATGAAAGTTATTTTTCTCTGGTCTGAAGGGGTGGCCTCTGGTGTGGTGATCCTCTCTATGGGTAAATAGGTCCCCTGATATATAGTGAATAAAGTACCCCCTCTTGTAAAATATAAGGATATTATAAGTGTCCGAGGAGTTTCATGACCATATAAAAACACGAGGTCGAAGGCCGAGTGTTTTTATACAGGTCATGAAACTCCGAGGTAACTTCTAATATCCTCATATTTTGCAACTGGGTGTACTTTATTTATTATAATACACAAATTTTAGTGAGTCATGTGACAGAAATGACATCAGAACTCACCGTTTATAACTGATGACATCAGAACTCACCGTTTATAAGGATATAATTTACAAGAGATTCATGGCTTTTGTGTATTATTTGTCTATAATGTCCTTTAATATAATTGTAAAGTATAATCATGTCCCCTCGCAAGCACCTTTTTTCCAGAGAAAACAACCCCAACCTTGGAAGGGTTGAACTTGATGGACTTTGTCTTTTTTCAACCCAATTTAAATATGTAACTATGTAACCTTGACAGTCTACCCTCATAATTTAATTTGTCCATGTCTCTGCACTCTCTCAAGCTCATTTATATCCCTCTTAAGGACTGGAGCTCAAAACTGTACTGCATACTCTAGATGAGGCCTTACCAGGGACCTATAAAGAGGCATAATTATGTTTTCAACCCTTGAGTTTATTCCCTTTTTCATGCAAGACATTACATTATTATGCATTTATCAACATTGAATCTCATTTTCCAGTTTGCTGCCCAGTTTTCCAACTTAGTAAAATCACTTTGCAAAGTGGCAGCATCCTGCATGGAACCTATAGTTCTGCACAATTTAGTATCATTAGCAAAAATAGAAACCATACTTTCAATGCCCTCCTCCAGGTCATTAATAAACAAGTTAAAAAGGCAAGGACCAAGTACAGAGCCCTGCGGAACTCTGCTAACAACACTGGTCCAATTAGAAAATGTTCCATTTCCCACCCTGCTCTCCTTCTCATATAAAGAAATTAAGTTAGTCTGGTAAGATCTATTACACATAAAACCATGCCGGCATAAACTCAAGGTATTATGATTTGCTATGAAGTCCAGTATCTTATACTTTATTAACCCTTCAAAAAGCTTTACTGCCACTGATGTCCAACTGACTGGCCTGTAGTTTTGAGGCTGAGAATGGGATCCTTTTTTGAATAGTGGCACCACATTAGCAATTCACCAGTCTCTCGGCACTATGCCAGACCTCAATGAATCCTGAAAAATTAAGTAAAGAGGTTTGGCAATCACAGAGCTAAGCTCGAAAGTGCTCTGGGATGAATATCATCCAGCCCTGGACCTTTGTTTATCTTAAAATTCTCTTGAAATTCCTCACGTTTGAACCAAGCATTATTAGTTGTATTACTAGAATGAGGACAATTAAGAAGGAAACCTTGATTAACTGGTTCCTAATTTGTGTAGACAGGGTGAAAAATTACAGTTCAGAATCTCAGCTTTTTTTCTGTTCTCATCAGAAACACCCCTTCCTGCTTAATTTTTTTTTACTAATTATATATTTAAAAAATCATTTTGGATTCCTTTTACTGCATGCTGCACTACCATTTTCCATGTTGATTTTTTGCATGATTTATTGGCCTCCTTGTCCTTTTAAATGTTTTGGCTGTCCCAAATAATTTGAAAGCCTTAAAAACATGCCTTTTCGCACCCACCTCGGTATCTACACTTCTATTAAACCAAAAAGGTTTTGCTTTGCAACAATGTTCTTGCTTACATGGGGAATATACTGACATGTATATTTATTAAGCAGCATTTTAAAGACTTTCCATTTTTGTTCCGTGTTTAACCCTGTGAAAAGGATTTCCCACTTAATATGTTGTAGCGATTTCCTTATACTATCAAAGTTTGCATATCTAAAATGTAGTGTTTTAGTTACTCCCTTATATAATTGCCTCTGCAGCAGAATCTCAAAGGAGACCATGTTATGATCACTATTCCCTAAATGCTCACCCACACAAATGCTAGAGATGAGTTCAGTATTATTAGTTATTACAAGATTCAAAAGAGCATTATTCCTAGTAGGTTCTTGAACGAGCTGGAATAAAATGTTATTCAGCATATTTACAAATCTACTAGCTTTTTCTAACTTGGCAACCCCATTACACCAGTCAATGTTAAGATAATTAAAGTCACCCATAATAATAACTTGACCTAGTTGTGAAGCTGCTTCTATTTGAAAAAAATAGCTGGGCTTCATTCTTGTCACTTATACAAGGCGGTTTGTAGCATACAGCACACCAATGATCATTTTTGTAGCCTTTTGCCCAATCGAAATCTCTACCCAGAGGGATTCCACAGCCTCACCAGTGCCATCAATGGTTATTTCTTTAGTGCATGGCTTTAATTCAGGCTTTGTATACAAACATACACATCTACCCTTTTTAATCCCTCTCTCCCTCCTAAAAAGGGTGTAACCATTTAAATTTACAGTCCAGTCACATTTCATCCCACCAGGTCTTTAGATCATGCAAGAAGCTCTAGGTCTCCCATTTTACCTGACAAACTTACTAAATCTTTTTTTAAATTTGTACTATTTAGCGGTTAGTTAGTATTAGCCTGTTTTCCTTGTAACAAAGAGACCTCCTTAGCTGGTAAACTGTATGCCCCCTCACTCCTACCCCATGACCCCTTACTTTTTTTTTTTTTATTGATTTAATAGTTTTTACAAAGTAGTATATTGATAGAAGAAATAAAAAGTAAAGAGTTAAAAAGTGGATTGAGAGTATCACAAAAGTAGATTAAGAATACACTAAGAATGTATAGGACAAGTGCTATCGAGTAGCAAAACACTTCTAATAAACCATATTGCCACGTGACAAAGCTCTTTAACATACATAACTGCATAAAACAACTACAATTATGTCGTTCTAGCAATTTAGCTGACTGTACCCACAGATAGTTAATGATTATAATCAGAAAGATCCTCAATTTGATCCTATTTCGGCTTGTCCACCCATTTAAATCATTTATTTAGAAACCTAATCCAAGGTTCCCATGTTTTCCAGTATTTTTTACTTTTATTTTGAATAATGTGTGTTATTTCTTCCATCTTCCTGGTATCTTCCACTACCTGCTGCCACTCCTTGTAACTAGAAGGGTCCGACTCCTTCCAGTGTCTTGGATTCACTGACCTGACCTGGTAAGTGGGTCCTTTAATAATCCATTTTTAACCGTATCTAGGCTTAACAGGATTAATGGAGCATCTTCTACCAACATTTTAATTTTCGTTATTTCTGTAATTATTTTCAATATATTACCCCAAAAAACTTTCAGATCCATACACTTGCCCCAAATATGAGCATGTGTCCCCTTTTCTTTACCACATCTCCAACAAAGGTCTGTAAGGTTAGGATACATCCTATTCAACTTAGCTGGTGTAAGATGCCCATGACCCCTTACTAATCCCATTGCTCTGTCTACCCTAGCTTCCCCATAATTCTTTATCTCACCCCCCTTGCCTACACTCCTCCAACCTCTTAGCCATTCTTTCACCTTTCACCACAGTGGACCTTCTTACTATTGAGGTGCAATCTGTCATGACTATATAGGTTGTACCCCAAGGAAAAATCAGCCCAGTTCTCTAGGAGCCCAAACCCTTCCTACACCAGGACTTGAGCAACTCATTTAGCTCCCTATGCTCCTGTTGTCTTCCTAAACTTGCACGTGGGACGGGCAAAATTTCCGAAAAGATTACATTGGAAGATCTTCCCTTAATCTTAGAGCCTAGATCCCTTAACTCACTCTTTAAGGTCTTCCATCTACCATTTATTTTGTCATTAGTACCAATATGTACTAAGACATCTGGGTCATGCCCAGCCCCACCCAATAATTTGTCCACCGATCAACCACATACCAAACCCTGGCACCAGGAAGACAGCAAACTGTTTGTAGTGATCCGGACAATGATTACCCTATCCACTATCCTAATAATTGAATCCCCTACTGCTCTCCTCCCCACCACTACTAGAGAAACTGGTCTTCCGGCTCTTGCCTATCTAGAATTGCCATTCCAGAGTTCACACTCCCACCATCTTCTTCACACCATCTGGCATATCTGTTGGGATGTATAAACACTGGAACAGCCTCCATTTTCTTTTTGCCTACATTACATTTTCTAACTGTCACCCCGAGCTTACTGCCTGATCATCCTGCTGCTGTTCTGTTCTCCCCAAACTATCTGACCCAACTAGGTCCTGCTCAGTGAGCAAGAGACTTCTTTCAAGATTATCAATTTTGCAGTGTTGCAATTTGTTCCTCTAGTGCTTTAACTCGAGCCTCTAAAGTGGCAATTTGCTCACAACCACCACAGAGGTAAGCAGTTTGGAACTCTTGTTCCAAGTCTGCATACATATGGCAGACTGTGCACTGGGTCAGACCTTCAATCTTGCTAGCACTCATCCCATAAATAAAAATAAAGTTATGGTTTAGAACAAACTTTTGAGTTAGGTTGAGCCTACTTTAGTTTGTTACTCCACTTACAAAGCATTCACGTAAAGAGCAAACACGTAAAGACCAACTATACACTAGAGCGAGCTCCTCTGGAGTGCCAGGGGTTCTATTTATACCGTCTGTTCAGGTGCACTAATCAAACCTCACCCACCTCAAACTGTTGGAAAACTAACTGCAAAGTAAAGCAGTATACTCCAGAAAGAGAGAAGATTATAGATGGAACGAGTCAGGAAAATTTGGTTAATTTAGAATCTATTTCTAAATGATCTTACTTTAACTGCTAGAAATAAACACTCATTAGACATATGCAATGGATGTTGCCATATTCTTTCTCTTACACTCAACCAGAAACATAACTTATTTCATATGGGATCCTCTCTTCCGCCCTACTACCTTCCCTATCATTACTGACTGTTCTGTGATTGTTAGCCCTCCACTTCTTAAAAGTTACTATTGTGAAGCTTGCCAAGAAATGCCTATAGCTATGGAAACTCGCTTATTCCTGTGCAATTTCATTAAGGTTAACAAATGTACCACAACTTAAATGACAAGAAACAAGCAATGCAGCCGCTCTTGCTGCTAACAGACTTTTATATTATAACAAACCAAGAATTTCTGTCGAAATTACAAATAGTGTTAATAACCACTGTTTTTCTCCTGATAAAAAGCACTGCTACTGAATGTAAATATGAGAAAAGGAACAACTGCTTCTCTCAAATTGCCTTATGCCTCATATATCTAAAACCAATTTTCTCAGTACACCAAACACCATGATGAATATAATATAAAACTGCTAGTGAGAAAAGAGTGGAGTGAATCCTATCTGAAACTTGAAGGGAAAACATAAGAATTCTTAAAAGTGCATTCTTGCACTTAAAAAATGTTTTTAGTAACTTTTGCTCTGAAATTTTTTTTTTCATGGATTCATTATAGTCAGTGACAATGAGGGTAGGCAATGTAGTTCATTATGGACTTTTTTTTTAAACTGCACACTTGATTAATCATTATCTGGCAAGATAACGTATGGGTGTGCTATAAAAATGAAATAGTAAATTGTACAGTTTCAGTGAGAAGGGGGAGTGTGTATATTAGTAATACATGGAGGCTGCTACAGTACAGATAAATATCTCTGCTATCCACATATGCCAAAGCTTGAAGTGGGTATATATACAGTCCTACAGATTACTTAAAAGCCCATAATGCTGAATGTTTCTTTGGAAGAGGTCATGCCAAATAAAGAGAGAAGCAGATATGGTCTTTCTCCTCCCAAAGAAAATACCCTTTTTTCACTTAGGTAGGACTGATGCATGGACACTGCCTTGGCGGGGCGCATCATCTTATTTATACTTTGTACAAACCATGTAACTAAAAGTGTCTTTTTTTACCGAATACAGACAAGTTTCCTCTAATCCAATTGTTTCTTAAAGTTGTACAATGAGAGTGCTAGGATAATTTGTTTAGTTCAGTATATGATATGATAAGTCACACACCCATGCACCAGACTGATTTTTATTGCAACACATGGATGAGCGGGATTCTTTGTTTTTGTATATTCTATAGGATATATTCCCAATGGAGGATCACGCATACCAAAATCATATCATTTGCCTGGGTGCTGGAAAGAAATAATGTAATAGTCGCACAAAGTACAGCATACAACAGGTCTTGTGCAAACAAAAATTACTGTATGTGTTTTTTTTAACTTTCGTTTCCCTAATGGAAACTGGCACAGTCAGTGACTGAAACGTTAGGTTTGTAAATAATGTGCAATTACAAATAAACTGTAGTAGAAGAAGTTTTAACTGTGATCACTTGCCCTTTACACCGAACTGAGAAAATAATTGCTTATTAATCTGTGTACTGTAACCTCCCTGATATGCATACAATTTTACCAAAATTACAAGCAAAATTATTGACTGTTTCACTATCACAGTATTCCCTTAGCCTATACATTAAAGTCTCTGTGAGGACTTACACTGGTGATTTAGTGGGGGTGCAGTGGGAACGCTCACGTCCTCTCTCCTGCACACCAATGTGGGCTCTGAGGGAATGCCTGTGCCGCTCGCTTCCGGGTTTGAGCAGTGTTGCGTATGACGTCATAACGACTTGGTGTGAAATCTGAATATTTTTATATTTGTTCTGGGTTTGGGATACTGATTGTTGCAGTCTCAGCATGAACTTAGTTGCTCTTTTGGAACCCAGTTTGTCTTTCAGATTCTACGACAATCACATTAAGACCTCACAACCCAACCACATTCAACAGTTTCAAGAAATTATCCATTCGAACATGTCTACATTAAACACAGAAGCAATTATACCTATATATGTTGGTCCTTGTTATGAAAGATGCTTTAAAATATCATATTGTGATTCTTCCAGAGTCACCGGTTCAAATTTATAACTGGTGAGTAGAATGCTGGAAAAAAAGATTTACACAATTTTTACTGCCTACAAAACATTTATAGAAGGGGATAGATTAACAGAGATACAGCCAAATTGTCTACTGTGATTTAACAAAGCTTTTTTCCTTTTACTGTTGTCAGCTTTGTACTTCTTGACCTGTGAAAGGAATTAGGTACTGTACCAATACAATCAACAGATTTATTATTTCCTGACACCTTTGAAAGAAAATTGTATTTTCTTTTATTAATGAGAGATCCTGACAGCATAGGATCTCTCATTAATGAGAGATCCTATGCTGTCAGGATGACAATCAACCAAACATGTTACATTTCCGAATATAGTAAGGCTGGCAAAATTTGTTTTAAAAGTTAAAGAATTTAACTAAATTTTTAAGTTCCTTGAATTCTGCATGAAGAAGGTTAAATATATATACTATTGATGTTATAGCTAGGGCTCTATTTACTGGAGACTCAGAACCGTCTGTAATTTTAAAGTAATTTTCAAGAAAAGCATGTTTCTTGCATTGTTAAGTAAAATACATTGGCATATACAGTATCGTACTGGGAGAAGTCAGGAGCTGCTACAGTATACAGGATTCCTAAACCTACATAAAACAATGCCCTGCAGTAATCTGAATATTATGAAGTAAAGCATAGTGCACTTTGCTCTTATTTCATGTATGTAGGTATGTATAACTTTATTTGTAAAGCGATAAGAAGCCGCAGTGCATAAAAGTACAAAATATTGTGACAAAGAGCTATGTCCCAATAGGCTGCCTGTATATGATGGGAGGTATATAGCACCCAGCCTGAGGTATTGGCTCCTTTAAATCTCCAGGGTAAGACAGATTAGGACCCTGGAGCAAGGATAGTTCAGTATGCTGCCCAATTAGGTGGGGCTGTTTAAGGGAGCCTGGCGGGGAGTGGGAGTGTGTTGTACTGAGAGTCAGAGAAAGAACCTCTGTAACACTGCAAACCGGTGAGGTTTTTCCTTATTTGACTGTTATAGCACGGAACCTGTGCCTGTTTAAGTTGTCCGGTTTGAACAATAAAACCCCAGGCAGGAGCCTGTTTCATTTTTTTGTTGCAAACCTAAGCCTCCTGTCTCTTCTGTAAGAACTGTTTTACCTGAGCCCTACCTGCTGCTTTGAGATATTCCCCACAAATGGTGTTTCGGATGCGGGCAACAGAGAGACAGTAAGCATAATAGGACAGCCATTGTTAAAAAGGCAGTGCTATCTGCTGCAGACTGTGGGAGTTGTATTTCAACAACATGGAGGAACTTGTGTTGCAGCTGGCCAAAGTCAATGCTAGTCAGTAGGAGGCAAATGCTGCCCAGCAAGAGACCAATGCCATCCAGAGGCAGAGTATGGCCACCCAGCAAGAGACTAATCGTTTGCTTGCAGCTCAACTGGCAGCATTAGCAAAGGCTGTTGAGGCTGATCGACAACTCTTGACGGATGTGGTACAGCAGATGGCTGCACTGGGGTCCAATGTGTCAAGTGGGGCCCCTAACACAGATAGCTCCATTAAGGCCAGTCGTTTTCTGCAAAAGATGACGCCACATGATGATGTTGAGGCATATCTGCATACTTTTGAAAGGACTGCCGAGAGGGAGTCTTGGCCCAAGTCCCAGTGGGCAGGTCTGGTAGCGCCTTTTCTGACTGGAGATTCCCAAAAGGCATACTTTGATTTGACCATAGCCGATGCCAAAGACTATGACAGGTTAAAAACGGAGATACTCCGCCATTTGGGTGTCACATCAGCCGTGCGAGCTCAACGGGTGCACAAGTGGTCATACCAGCAGGAGAGGTCTCCCCGTGCCCAGATGTATGACCTAATTCATCTTGTGAAAAAGTGGCTACAGCCAGAATCCCTGTCAGCTCCTCAAATCGTCGAAAGGGTCACTGTGGATCGCTTTCTGAGAGCTCTTCCGCCATCCTTGAGGAGATGGGTGAGTCATGCAGATCCCCAGACAGCCGATCACCTGGTGGAAATGGTGGAACGCTATATTGCCGCTGAGGACAACTTAGGATCGTTTCCACACCAGCGCAAGCCAGCCACAAAACATCCATCTGCAAGGTCACCAGGAAAAGCCAGTGAGTCTTTGCCTCAGGATACCAGGGCTGACCAAAAGGCTATAGAATGGTCTAAAGGAGCTGACAAAACCCAGCTGTCCCCTCCAACCAAGGGTCGAGGCCAAGTGCAATGCTGGCGATGTAATGATTGGGGTCATATTGCTGCCAGGTGCCCACTACCTGCAGAGCCCATGGATTGTCACTCGGCTCAGCAGGTGTCATTGTTTGCTCACCCTGTGTGCACCGCAGACACTGACTTGCATATGGCGGTTGTAAAGGTGGGTGGAAAGTCTGATTAAGCTCTGTTGGATTCTGGGAGCTTAGTGACAATGGTGCACGCCAGTTTGGTAAGCCCAGACCAGGTTAATGAATGTAATCTTGGGGTGCTCTGTATTCATGGAGACTGTAAAAGTTATCCCACTGCTATAGTGACATTTGAAACTGTTACTGGTACTGCATGTCATGAAGTGGGTGTTTCCTCTGTTTTGATGCATAGTGTAATTTTGGGACGAGACTTTCCCCTCTTTTGGAAGCTCTGGGGAAAGGAAGGTTCTCCACAGGGGTCTGAGAAAGGGATTCCTAAGGATGCACCAGGGGTTTGTGAACCTAACTCAGAGGTAGTTACTGAAGGGGAGACCATGCTTGAAGCAGATCATTTTCCCCTAGAGGTACTAGCAGGTGAAACAGAGTTGCCCTTGGAGCCCTCCGAAGCATCCGATATTCCAGAGTTCTCTTGGGTTAACTTTGGAACAGCCCAAATGAGGGACCCTACACTAAATAGGGCCTGGGAAAATGTTAAGGTAATTAATGGTGAACCTCAGGAACCTGGTGCTGAGAGTGTCTTTCCCCATTTTTCTGTCAGTCAAGATTTACTGTATCGGGTTGAAAAATCCAAGGGGAGGTGGTAGAGCAGTTGACAAAATCCAAGGGGAGGTGGTAGACCATTCGCCTATAGGCGAATGGTCTTGGACCTGGCTCACCCCCTGGGTGGTCATCTACGTCAGGAGAAAACCCAACAGCGAATTTTACAAAGGTTTTATTGGCCCGGTATATTTGCTGAGGTGAAGGGGTATTGTGAATCTTGCCCGGAATGCCAACTGTCTGCCCCGGTACCTCATTTCTGTAGTCCTCTAGTGCCGTTGCCTATCATTGAGGTCCCATTTGAAAGAATTGCAATGGACTTGGTAGGGCCACTGGTTAAGTCAGCTCGGGGCCATCAGTATATTCTTGTAGTTATGGATTATGCTACGCGATATCCTGAGGCAGTCCCTTTAAGAAACACAGCCTCCAAAAATATTGCTAAAGAGCTGTTCTATATGTTTACCCGCACTGGCCTCCCTAAAGAAGTCCTCACAGACCAGGGTACACCCTTTATGTCTCGGGTTATGAAGGAACTATGTAAGCTATTGAAAATTAAACAGTTAAGAACTTCTGTTTATCACCCCCAGACTGATGGGTTGGTAGAGCGCTTTAACAAAACCCTGAAAAACATGTTAAAGAAGGTGGTGGATAAGGATGGGAGGGATTGGGACTGTCTCCTGCCATACCTTATGTTCGCCATTAGAGAGGTGCCCCAGTCATCCACAGGCTTTTCGCCCTTTGAGCTATTGTATGGTCGTCACCCCAGGGGTCTCTTGGATGTAGCAAAAGAGACCTGGGAGCAAGAGGTAACACCCCATAAGAGTGTGGTGGAACATGTTACCCTCATGCAGGATAGAATTGCTGCAGTCATGCCCATAGTCAGGGCACACATGCAGCAAGCACAGGAGGCCCAGAGTCAGGTTTACAACCATTCAGCTAAGGTTCGAACTTTCAACCCTGGAGACCGAGTATTGGTTCTTGTCCCAACAGTTGAGAGCAAGTTCCTGGCTAAGTGGCAGGGCCCATATGAAATAATCGAGAAAATAGATGAGGTGAACTATAAAGTTTACCAACCAAATAAAAGGAAGAAAGAACAGCTTTACCACATAAACTTAATAAAACCCTGGAAGGACAGAGAAGTCCTCACGGCTATAATTCAACCCCTTCCTCCTACCCAGGAGGGTATACAAAAGGTGAAAATAGCTGAAACCTTGTCAGAGCCACAAAAGCAAGAAGTCCGGGAGTTTCTGCAAAGAAACACTGAGGTGTTTTCTGACATACCAGGTTGTACAAATTTGATAAAGCATGATGTCATTACTGATCCTCAGGTTCGGGTCCGCCTTAAGCCCTATCGGATCCCAGAGGCCCGTAGACAGGCAGTGGACGAGGAAGTGCAGAGGATGCTGGATTTGGGGGTAATTGAGAAGTCTGTAAGTGAGTGGAATAGTCCCATTGTGCTTGTTCCTAAACCAGATGGGTCTATAAGATTTTGCAATGACTTCAGGAAGGTAAATGAAGTCTCAAAGTTTGATGCTTACCCTATGCCAAGGGTTGACGAGTTGATTGAACGACTAGGTCCTGCTAGGTACATAACAACTCTTGACCTAACTAGAGGGTATTGGCAGGTACCAATGTCAGAAACAGCTAGGGAGAAAACAGCCTTTTCTACCCCACAAGGGCTCTTCCAGTATGTTCGTATGCCATTCGGCCTCCAGGGGGCCCCAGCCACGTTTCAGAGAATGATGGACCAAATTCTTAGACCTCATCAACATTTTGCCTCTGCTTATTTGGATGACGTGGTCATTTTTAGCAGGGATTGGCAAAGCCACCTCCCCAGAGTACAGGCCGTCCTAAATTCCATTAGAGAAGCAGGCCTGACGGCAAATCCCAAAAAATGTGCCCTAGGTTTGGAAGAAGCCCGTTATCTGGGGTACACTATAGGGAGAGGTGTTATCAAGCCTCAAGTGAACAAGGTCGAGGCAATTAAAGACTGGCCCCAGCTGCTCACTAAAAAGCAGGTCCGTACTTTTCTTGGTATGGTGGGTTATTATCGCAGGTTCATTCCAAATTTTGCAAGTAGGGCTGCTCCTTTGACCGACCTGACCAAAGGGAAAGGGTCCACAATGATTAAGTGGGGTCCTGAGGCAGAGAAGGCATTCCAAGATTTGAAAGTGGTTTTATGCCAAGATCCAGTGTTGGTCACACCCGATTTCAAAGAGAAATTTGTTGTGCAAACTGATGCCTCTGGTGTTGGATTAGGTGTGGTATTGTCACAGTTAGTTGGAGGAGAAGAGCATCCAGTGGTCTACTTGAGCAGGAAGTTGACCCCTGCAGAGAGAAATTATAGTATTGTTGAGCGGGAGTGCTTAGCAATTAAATGGGCACTGGAAGCTTTGTGATACTATCTTCTGGGCCGCCAGTTTGTACTCATTACGGACCACTCTCCCTTAACCTGGATGTCACAGGCAAAAGAAAGAAATGCAAGGGTCACACGTTGGTTCCTTTCCTTGCAGAATTTCAATTTTACAGTGGAACACCGAGCAGGCAAATTGCACGGTAATGCAGATGCCTTGTCAAGGGTCCACTGTATGGTGGCTAATGGTGTCCGAAACCCCGGGTTCGAACAGAGGGGGGAGGTATGTGACAAAGAGCTATGTCCCAATAGGCTGCCTGTATATGATGGGAGGTATATAGCACCCAGCCTGAGGTATTGGCTCCTTTAAATCTCCAGGGTAAGACAGATTAGGACCCTGGAGCAAGGATAGTTCAGTATGCTGCCCAATTAGTCCGCAGGTGGGGCTGTTTAAGGGAGCCTGGCGGGGAGTGGGAGTGTGTTGTACTGAGAGTCAGAGAAAGAACCTCTGAACACACGCTGTGAAGTATTTGTGAACAAACTGTGAATTTAACTGCAACTCAAAAGAGCGACTGTTTTGTTACCTCTGCAAGGAACTTTCCTATGGACTGTAACACTGCAAACCGGTGAGGTTTTTCCTTATTTGACTGTTATAGCACGGAACCTGTGCCTGTTTAAGTTGTCCGGTTTGAACAATAAAACCCCAGGCAGGAGCCTGTTTCATTTTTTGTTGCAAACCTAAGCCTCCTGTCTCTTCTGTAAGAACTGTTTTACCTGAGCCCTACCCGCTGCTTTGAGCTATTCCCCACAATATATATAAAAGTATACATGGAGAAAACAAATCACATAATAAATATACACAGAAATCATATCAAGACAAAGAGCTAAACTGCTATGTGGTAAGAACATAGAGGCAGATTCACTAGAAGGCGAATTGTCACCAGCGACCACTTCGCACACATTGTGCCACTTCGTCCGGTGCAAATTTGCTTCCACTTTGTTAATTCACTAATATGCAAAGTTGTGCCTTGGGCTGGCAAACACTGGCGACTTTTCGCTAGTGTTACTTTGGCAGTGCGAGCATTTCCTAGAGAAGATGAGCTAGCGTTCGTTTGTACCTAGTGAAAATTTGCTAATGATCTTGCGCTTAGGTCAATTTGCATGTGGCAGATAATTTAAAGTTGTATGGAGGTCTTTATTATAAATGTAAGTGACAGAAGGTTGAGGAAAAATTAAGTTTATTTTAAGCACTTTGCCTGGTCTGAGTTGGCGAAGTCAGTAAAATCCGCACTTAACTGAATTTGCGGAGTAACAACCATTCGCCAGAGCGAAAAGTTGCCTGGCGATAGAGTGTGAACTAACGCTAGCAATGGTCTCTTTCTCTAGTGAATCGACGCCTGCTCCTGTTAGCGAATCGGCGATGTCCTTGCTGATGTGATTTCTGGCAAGAAGTCGCTAGCATTCGCCACTTAGCCCTTTAGTAAATCTGCCCCCTACTAGGAAGGAGGTCCCTGCCCTGTAGAGCTTATAGTCTAAGTGAATGGGAGGCTAAAATACAGGCACAGATTGGAGATGAAAAAGTGCACAAGGTAAGGCATAGTCAGTATGCACAGGACTAGAATAATGTTTTAGTGATTCAAAAATTAGACTCTGTAGTGAGGCTGTAGTGAGGAGCAGAGGAGTGAAAAGCTTTGAATGTAAGTAGAAGGGTTTTATATGTTATATGCCATGCTAAAGATTTTAGTTGGGGTTTAACAGGTTCCCTTTTAGGAGAGAGCTAAAGTTCAAGATTGATTGGAGGAGAGAGAGATGGGAGTCAGTAAGACCAGTTATTAGGAGATTGCAATAGTCTAAATGGGATTAGATAAAGGCATGGATTAGTGTTTTGGCTGTTGTTTGTGAAGGGAATGAGCGTATCTTGGTGATATAATGGAGAAAGAAGCGACAGGTTTTGGCAGTATTATTAATATGATTAGAGAAGGAGAGGGACTGGTCAAATATGACCCCGAGCAGCATGCTGAGTTAACCAAGATAATGGTCATGCCATCAATAGTAATGGTGAAAAGAAGAGAAGGGCTCGGTTTGGATGGGAAGACTATGAGCACAGTCTTGGCCAAGTTGAGCTTGAGGTGGCGTTGGTTCATCCATGAAGAGATAGCTAATAAGCAGTCTGCGATCTGGGTTTGAAGATCAGTGGTTAGTCAGGGGGTGTCTAAATATATATGAATATCATTGGCATACAGGTGGTATTTAGGGCTAAATGAAGATATAAGTTCTTCTAAAGTGAGGGTGTACAAGGAGAACAACAGAGGACCAAATAAACAACCCTGAGGCACCCCAACACTAAGATGGGCAGGGCAAGAAGATTTGTTTGCAAAAGTAACAGAGAAGGAGCGGTCAGAAGGGTAGGAATAGAACCAGGCTGCAGCTTGATCATGGATACCAAGTGAGTTGAGAACTTGCATTAGAGCAGAATGGTTAACAGTATCAAAAGCAGAAGATAGTCCAGGAGAATGAGAATAAAGTAATGCCCTTTGGCCTTAGCAGTCTGGAGATCATTTGCAACTCAACATATGGCAATCTCAGTGGAGTGTGCAGGTTGAAAGCCATATTGCATAGGGTCAAGCAGATTATTGGTGCAGAGAAAATTAGTAATATGGGAGAAGAAAAGATATCCCAGAAGTTTATAGGCTAGCGGTACTAGAGAGACAGGGCGGTAGTTAGACAAACAGGATGGATCCAGTGTAGCCTTTTTTAGAATGGGCTTGATACAGGCCTGTTTGAGTAATGAGGCGAAAGTAGCAGAAGTTAGCGAGGAGTTGAATATATGAGTTAGTACGGGGGTAAGGACAGTAGCACACTGTTTTAGTGGAGGTGATGGTATAGGATCAAGTAAGAAAGTTGTTGATGGAGAGGAAATGAGAAGTTTAGAGACTTCAGGCTCAGATATGCGATCAAAAGAGTTGAAAAGGGAAATCGAAGATTTAGGGGGAGTGAGAATATTGGTAACTTATTTCAATAATCATTTTACTATTTCTAAAAGTTGTGCATTACACACACTTTGAAACACTTAGGGGCAGATTTATTAAGGTTTGAAGTTAAAATTTTAATTCGAATTTGAATTAAAAAAATGTGATGGTCAAAACTGTCAAATTCGACTAGAGAATTATCCAAACTCGATTCAAGTTTTTTTAAAAACATATTAAACAAATAAAAGCAATGAGAGCAATAGTAAACGTATGTTTTACATATAGAACTAGCTTAAAAGAAGAAAGCCTAATTTACTGTAATTTATGCAAAGTTATATTTTACTGCCCTAGCAGTAATAGTTTTGTATTATGTATACATACATAATGTTATTTTGCCATATGGTTGGACAGACAACATCAGATGCAGGATGTGTGCTTGCCCTGAATCTTCCTATGTCAGGGGCGGGTGGGTGAGGATTCAGGGTTGGTCTATTGTGTCAAGGGGTGGGAGTTATGATGTGACAATCGGCGATTGGCTGCAACCCTATGTTGCCATCTACTGGCCAAGGTCACATTGCAAGTTCTGTATTTCCTCATTTGAACCCTCCTAATCCCTTTCCTCATATGGGATGTCAGTTTCTCTCATGATCCTTTTGTGTCCCTGGCTTCCATGTGTGAGGAGCTGCTCCAGAGGTTAGGAATGGAAGTATTCCTTTTGACTTCCTACAGGTGTCCAGTCACACTAAATAAAGACCTTTGTGGGTGAGTTTAGCTATCTAGTAAAGATTGCCCATAGTGGTTGTTACCAGCTCCATACAGGCCATACAGAGAAGTCATGGAAGAGCATGTGAGAGTGTTGTTAACCAATACACTGCCAAAAATGTAAAATATTAGGAGAAGAGGATGCCAGGGGTTATTTGCAAACAATATTTGATGTGAGCGACAATTTGTGATGTGAGCGAAAATTTTTATACGCATAACTATTTTGTTCAAATGCATTAAAGTCAATGGGCATCCGAATAATATTCATGCACGACAATTTTTAAGTGCGCACCAATATGGACATGCGCCAATTTTTGCAGGCAGTGAAACACGGAAATTCCCCATACAGTAAATCCATGCCTGGTGAATGTATTTGCCCATTACTTCACATAAGGTAGATGAATCAACGCCGGGCACAATTACAGGTGTAGCAGATGCAGACACTGAAGGAATAGCAGGTGAGTTAAAGTATACACCATCCAGGTAGTCAGTACTTCATGTGGCCTGGATCCTTACAATAGATGTGGAACAGGGATAGAAGAATAACCTGTTTCCCTTGTCAGTATTGCGGTTTCTTCACCTTCACCATGGCAAAGAGCTACACCCATCTATCCTCCTTCATGGAGCTCAAAACTGCACTTGCTCTTGCTAACTTATGCTCACTTACACCTCCTAGAGAGTGCTATAACAGTGGCTATCCTGTACACTAGCTAACTTAATACATGGGGTGCCTGTTCCCTTGACTTTTCTAAAGGGGTTGTCCAGGCTCCAGACTCCAGGCTCAATGGACATCCACCCAAATCAACTGCTGCAGACCAAAGAGGAAGGACCACCCCTTGCAAAGCACTTTGTTACAGTGAAACAGGGAATGATCATCAATCTATGGGCCAATGAACTGGATATGCAGAATAAATAGAGATAGCTACATGGATTTTAAAGAAGCAACAAGGAAATGAGGTACTGGTAGGGAATGAAGTCATAGGGGCCATTGATCCTATGGGTCCCTACACATTTGTATTCACTTGAATGTTTCTTTCCTTGAGTATAAATTATCACCAGTTTTAGCTATCAACCATTTCTTCAATTGGACTGCAACAGAACAGAACCAGAATGATTAGCACTGCAGATAGAGCATTCATTTTTACAATGAGATCAAATAGGAAAAACATATTACGGTAACTTGAAATGATGAAAGGCTTGCATTTTCAGCCAGTGTTGCACAGTATCTTGGCAGACTATAAAGTAGAATGCTGAGACAAATGTGGAGAATAACAGGTGGGGTACAGCAGAAAACATTGAGGAGAAATGGGAGCTTAAATATCTGTAATTGTCCTGAATTAATTTGCCTTAATGGTGGCTGAGGCACTGTTCAAGAGCAGATTGTTAGAAGACCAGTCTTTTCTGGTTTCAGATTAATTTTAATTTGTTTGTTGCATATGCTGTGTAAAATTTAAATGTGCTTTTTATTGTGGAGATACCCTGCTGTGACTAAAATACAAGCAAATACATGGAATTCAATACATTCAAATTACCCGGTGTTGTTGTCTCTTACTTTGAAAAAGGTATCACCACTTATGCCATTTGAGTGAGTTACCATACTAGCTAGATAATGCATCTTTAATCTGCTTAACTCAAAAGCTATCAGGGTACAAAGTACTCTTCAAAGTCTTAGCATTAATTAAAATTTAAAATAATAATTAGTGTCCATAAACCCAGCCTTATGTTACTCTTTGCTAACGCTTTGTTGGCATACTCTTCTTTCAACTTTCTTCTTTATGATAAAATTCTGTAATCCTTATGACTCAAAATAAGCATCTTAAATATTTCCATGTCCTTTGTTATGTTACATTTGAAGCAATGGCTTAATAAGCAAAAGCATTTGGAAGGAAAAAAGGTAAAAAACATTTCAAAGCACAAAAAAAATAAAAAATAAATATAGACTATATATACATAGTAGGTCTCTACTTTATGGGTTTATTTATCATAGGTCAAATTTTTACTCTAATAAATTTGAATATACTCACAACTCAAATGGGAAGTTAGTTAAGGAAAAATTGAATGTCTAATAGTCGAACGAATAGTCCCGACTTGAAAATTCAAATTTAAATTTGAATCAAGTTTTTGTTCTGAAAAAAACTCAACTGTCAGGAAGGCAATTAACACATTCAAATGGTTTAACGGACCTCTGCCATTGACTTGTAAGTGAACTCGGCAGGTTAAATATTTGAATTAGAATTGTTTCCATGGTGAAGATGTGATAAAGCTCACATTCAAATTTATATTCAAATTGGGGGATTAAAATTTGAATGTGTGAATTTTGACACCAAAAAACAATTTTAAAATTTTAATTTATTATTGAACCCTTAATAAATCTGCCCCTAAATGTAAATGCTCTGCTGCTGTTTAGTGACCTAAAAATGTGATATTCAGGTTAAATGTGACATTAATAATTTCTCTCTTGAATCTAGTGTCTAGTCGCTAAATTCAAATTCATGTAGTTAATTCTTTGCAACATTCCCATTCTGAATCACAATTTTACAACTATGACAACAAAGTGAGGTGGGAATACAAATAGGTGCACAGTATTTTCTAGGCAGTGTTTTGCGCTAAGTGTAACATGAAAATATAAGGCAACATGAATTCCGTTTTATCAATAAAAATATTTTTTATTTTACAAGCCTGGATTAAAGTCATTCCCTTAGAATGCCTGCCATGATGTTTACTTAGGTGTCTTGTGTGGAGATTTTGTAGTGTTTGGATTCTTAGGTGCTGGGGATATGGGGCAAATAATAGCTTCTCTTAAGTCATCCCATTAGTTGAGGATATGCTGTATGAATTCTTTAATGCACTACAGATTGAGTAAATTGTATCTAGACATGTCTTAAATTGCTCGCCATGTCCTGTCATGTTTCTCCATGTTGAAATGAATGCTGGCATTTGCAATGCCACTGTGTCAAAACCAAATTTTCTCCACCTTTAATTTGACTGTATTGCTTTACCATGCTCCCATTCACAGGAAATGCAGGTATGGCATTCCTAATCTAGAAAACTGTTATCCAGAAATCCCTAAATTATGGGAAGGCCATCTGCTATAGAGTCAACTAAGTAAATAATATTTTTTTTTTTAATGATTTCCTTTTTCTCTGATAAATATACAGAAAAAAACAGATGCACAGTATATATACAGAGAAAGTTCTTTGTACAGCACTGAATATAAGTTAAAAATGCCTTTATTGAAAATAACATGGCAAAACAACCTGGCCCGCAATGCCCCTTACAAGCTTTTATCAAGCTCACTGAACACTGGCCATTTTGGCCTTTCGCCACCTACTGGTTACATATAAGTA
The DNA here is from genome assembly GCF_017654675.1 of Xenopus laevis. Classification (NCBI taxonomy): domain Eukaryota; kingdom Metazoa; phylum Chordata; class Amphibia; order Anura; family Pipidae; genus Xenopus; species Xenopus laevis. Next base: position 65,931,024 of record NC_054382.1, read on the forward strand.
TTGGAAACAATTTATATACATAATGTTACAAAGTCAATTTAGTACAAATAGGATACTTGTTAGTTCTCTGTGGGTTACAGACCCCATCATCTATTCCAGTGGTTCTCAACCTTCCTAATGCCGCAACCCTTTAATACAGTTCCTCATGTTGTGGTGACCCCCAACCATAAAATTATTTCCGTTGCTACTTCATAACTGTAATTTTGCTACTGTGATGAATTGTAATGTAAATATCTGATATGCGTGATGTATTTTTATTGTTATAAATTGAACATAATTAAAGTATAGTGATTAATCACAAAAACGACATGTTATTGTTAAATATTTATGTCACGGTCGGCACCCAACACCAGAACAAACACCAGGCACCCTGGTCTCGGCTCATGCTTCACCAGTAGTGTGACCGCCTTTGGGCCTCGGGAGGAGCCCTCGGCTTACTTGGATGCCACCTGGACTTAAACGAGAGGTGCAAGATGAGGGTTCTGGATAGGCAGAGGGGCATGACAGTAAAGCAAAGTCTTTGGACAGAAGATCGTAGTACAAGGCGTTTAGGCAAAAGAGTAGTCAGATCAGGCCGGGTCGAGGCAGGCAGAGAATAAACGTTATCAGGCAGGCAAGGGTAAAACCAGGAAGTCAATCAGAGGGTTAATCAGAAGAGGTAGACGGTAATCGGCAAGGGTCAGAATCCAGAAGTCAGAATAGTCAAAATAGCCAGGCAGGAGTCAAAAACAGGAATCAAACAGGTTCAGAATATAGCACAAGGCTCAGAAGCACCAGGAAACAAAATCCTCTCATGGGCAATGCATAAAGTAAAACTGTACCTTTAAATACATTTGAAATTCGCGCCTTTGCGTGCTGACATCATAAGTCAGCGCGCCTGCGCCTTTAAGACGCAACCAGACGCGGTGCGTGCGCCCTAGGTGCCGAAGAACCCTGCGGGGGTCCCCGCTTGGAGTGCGGCGGGCGTCCCCGCTGACCCCAACACCCCTACTGAGGTAAGTTATTACATTACCCCCCTCTCTAGGGGGAGCCACTGGACCCCCAGGTTTACCAGGAAATTTGGTGTGGAATAGTTTCCTGAGGCGGTCAGCCTTGATGTCTTCAACTGAGACCCAAGATTTCTCCTCAGGACCAAAGCCCTTCCACCTAGTAAGGTATTGTAGCTTACCTCGCACAAGGCGGGAGTCGAGGAACTCTTGGATCTCATATTCAGGCTGACCTTCAACCAACACTGGGGGAGGAACAGACAAGTGACGAACATTAGTGGCAGATTTTAAGAGAGAAACATGGAAGGAGAAATTTTAAAATTAGCGGGTAATTGAAGACGTACAGAGGATGGATTGATTATAGCAATGATGGGGTATGGACCAATGAACCTGGGACCCAATTTTGGAGAGGGAACCTTCAGCTTGATGTTCTTTGTAGACAACAATACTAAGTCCCCCACCTTGTACTGGGGTGCTTCCCTACGGGATTTATCAGCAGCTCTTTTCTGAGCTAGGGAAGCTGCAGACAAAGAATTGTGCACCCGAGACCAAAATTTAACGACAGAGGAATTGGCAGAGGGTACAGGGGAATTAGAGCCAGAAAAAGAAAATGCTTTGGGATGTAACCCGTTGACAATAAAGAAGGGAGACTCTCCTGAAGAGGAATGGGTAGCATTATTGTATGCGAATTCTGCCCAGGGTAACAGTTCGCTCCATGTAGATTGATTATCAGACACTTGCATCTAAGATATTGTTCAAGGGACTGGTTTACCCTTTCAGTTTGACCATTCGTTTGGGGGTGATGTGCAGTGCAAAAGGATAACTCAATCCCTACTAGAGATGTCGCGAACTGTTCGCCGGCGAACTTGTTCGCGCGAACATCGGGTGTTCGCGCTCGCCGGAAGTTCGCGAACGTCGCGCGACGTTCGCCATTTTGGGTTCGCCATTGTTGGCGCTTTTTTTTGCCCTCTCACCCCAGACCAGCAGGTACATGGCAGCCAATCAGGAAGCTCTCCCCTGGACCACTCCCCTTCCCTATAAAAACCGAAGCCCTGCAGCGTTTTTTCACTCTGCCTGTGTGTGCTGAAGAGATAGTGTAGGGAGAGAGCTGCTGCCTGTTAGTGATTTCAGGGACAGTTGAAAGTTTGCTGGCTAGTAATCGTTTTGATACTGCTCTGTTATTGGAGGGACAGAAGTCTGCAGGGGTTTGAGGGACATTTTAGCTTAGGTAGCTTTGCTGGCTAGTAATCTACCTTCTACTGCAGTGCTCTGTATGTAGCTGCAGTGGGCAGCTGTCCTGCTTCTGATCTCATCTGCTGACTGCTGCAATAACAGTAGTCCTTGTAAGGACTGCTTTTATTTATTTTTTTGTTGTTTTACTACTACTACTACTACTACTACTATAAGAGCCCAGTGCTATTAGTCTAGCAGTGTTGGGGAGTGGGACTGGTGTGCTAATCTGCTGCTCCTAGTAGTTCAGCAGCACCAACTTTAATTTTTTTTTTTTAATATTCATTTTTTTTTTATTTTACTTTTTTTTATTTTACTACCGCTGTAGTAGTGTATAAGTTGACCTTTTAGGCATTATTTGCCCTGTAGGCATTATTTGCACACTGTTTTCTTCAACCCGCCATCGAGCTGTGTGACCTTGTTCCCATTCTGTCTAAATATCCATAATATTACCGTCTCCAGAAAAAACACCGGAGTCACTTTTTTCAAGCAGCATTCATATATTTTACGTAATCCGTATCCACCGCTGTAGTAGTGTATACGTTGGCCTTGTAGGCATTATTTGCACACTGTTTTCTTCAACCCGCCATCGAGCTGTGTGACCTTGTTCCCATTCTGTCTAAATATCCATAATATTACCGTCTCCAGAAAAAACACCGGAGTCACTTTTTTCAAGCAGCCATAATATATTTTACGTAATCCGTATCCACCGCTGTAGTAGTGTATACGTTGGCCTTGTAGGCATTATTTGCACACTGTTTTCTTCAACCCGCCATCGAGCTGTGTGACCTTGTTCCCATTCTGTCTAAATATCCATAATATTACCGTCTCCAGAAAAAACACCGGAGTCACTTTTTTCAAGCAGCCATAATATATTTTACGTAATCCGTATCCACCGCTGTAGTAGTGTATACGTTGGCCTTGTAGGCATTATTTGCACACTGTTTTCTTCAACCCGCCATCGAGCTGTGTGACCTTGTTCCCATTCTGTCTAAATATCCATAATATTACCGTCTCCAGAAAAAACACCAAACAATGCCTACAAGGTCAACGTATGGCAGTTGTTTAAAGAGAACAGTAGATTACTAGCCAGCAAAGCTACCTAAGCTAAAATGTCCCTCAAATCCCTGCAGACTTCTGTCCCTCCAATACAGAGCAGTATCAAGCAGATTACTAGCCAGCAAACTTACTATCATCTGTCCCTGAAATCACTAACAGCTCTCCCCCTACACTATCTCTTCCAAGCACACACAGGCAGATTTTTCAGATACATTTTTGCCCTTGATCCCCCTCTGGCATGCCACTGTCCAGGTCGTTGCACCCTTTAAACAACTTTAAAATCATTTTTCTGGCCAGAAATGTCTTTTCTAGATGTTAAAGTTCGCCTTCCCATTGAAGTCTATGGGGTTCGCGAACCGTTCGCGAACCGCTCGCATTTTTGCGCAAGTTCGCGAATATGTTCGCGAACTTTTTTTCCGACGTTCGCTACATCCCTAATCCCTACTAAAGAACAGAAAGCACGCCAAAACTTCGAGACAAACTGAACCCCTGTCTGAAACAATATTCTCAGGAAAACCATGTAACTTAAAAATGTGAGTAATGAATAGATCAGCTAAGGTTTTAGCAGAAGGGAGGTGTGGAAGGGGAATAAAATGGCCCATCTTACTGAACCTATCCACCACCACCCAAATCACAGTCTTCCCTTGGGAAGGGGGCAAATCTACAATGAAGTCCATCGAAAGATGGGACCAAGGTTTCTCAGGAATTGGTAAAGGCATTAACAGACCCTGGGAAGAGTTATGAGAAGATTTAGACCGTTGGCAGATCGGACAGGAGTTAACAAAGGCCTTTGCATCCTGTTTGAAGGAAGACCACCAGACATGAAGGGATAACAGAGACACTGTCTTAGAAATGCCAGGATGCCCTGCCATCTTAGAATCGTGAACCTCCTTCAACACTTGTTACCTTAATTCCTGTGGAACGAACAGCCTCCCAGAGGGAGTATCCACCGGAGCAGATGCTTGTACAGGGGACAATAAAGAGGAAAGGTCAGATTCAAGTGCTGCTACAATTACCTCCCTGGGGATGATGGGGATGCACTCGCTAGACTCAGAGGGATCGGACTCGAAGCTTCTAGAGAGTGCATCTGCTTTAGTATTTTTGGAACCAGGCCTAAACGTTAAAGAAAAATTGAACCTGGTGAAAAACAGCGCCCATCTAGCCTGCCTAGGATTTAGTCGCTTGGCCAACTCAATGTACAGAAGATTCTTATGATCAGTATAAACCGTGCTCATGTGTTTTGCTCCCTCCAGTAGACGCCGCCATTCCTCAAAGGCCCATTTAACAGCCAACAATTCTCTATTCCCAATATCATAGTTGATCTCAGCAGGAGAAAATTTCTTAGAGAAGAATGCGCAGGGATGCACCTTGTTGGTTGTTGGATGCCTTTGAGAAAGGACTGCCCCTGCCCCAACTTCAGAAGCATCTACCTCTACTATAAAAGGAAGTGCAGTGTCGGAGTGTTGGAGAATGGGGGCAGAACTGAATTCCTTCTTGAGGAAGTCAAAAGCTTGTACCGCTTCAGGAGGCCAGATGCTGGGGTCAGCACCCTTCTTAGTCAAATCAGTAATGGGGGCCACAATTAGGGAATTTTTTTTTAATAAACTGAAGATAGTAATTTGCAAACCCCAAGAACCTTTGGGTAGCACGTAATGATTGGGGTTGGGTCCAATACAGTACAGCGTTCAACCTTGCCTGGATCCATTTCAAGACCCTTGCTGGAAATATTAAACCCCAGAAACTGAACAGAAGTAACCTCAACGATACATTTCTCCAGTTTTGCATAAAGATTATTCTCCCTGAGTCTGCACAAGACTTGATGAACATGATTTCTATGTTCACCCAAGTTAGAGGAGAAAATTAAAATATCGTCAAGATAGACCACTACGAATATCCCCAGCACGTCCCGAAAGATGTCGTTGACAAATTCTTGGAACCCGGCGGGTGCGTTACAGAGACCAAAGGGCATTACAAGATATTCGTAGTGGCCGTCCCTGGTGTTAATTGCAGTTTTCCACTCATCCCCCTCCCTAATACGTATGAGATTATAGGTGCCCCTAAGATCTAGCTTAGAATAGATTTTAGCACCCTTAACCTGGTCAAACAATTCAGAAATTAACGGGAGGGGATAGCGTTTTTTATGGTGATCTTATTGAGGCCCCTATAATCTATACAGGGGCGTAGACCACCATCCTTCTTCCCAACAAAGAAGAAGCCCGTCCCCGCAGGGGAACTAGAAGGCCTAATGAACCCTCTTTCAAGGTTGTCCTTTATATACTCCTTCATTGCCTGGGCCCCCGGCAAGGAAAGAGGGTATGTTCTACCCCTAGGGGGAGTAGACCCAGGAATTAGATCTATAGAGCAATCATACTGCCTGTGTGGAGGTAGGGTTTCGCAGCTTTCTTAGAAAATATGTCAGCATATTCAGCATTTGCTGCATGTAAACCTTCTAAAGAAGTGGTTGCCACCACTTGAGGAATACATGAACCGCCACACTTAAGACCCCATTGAAGAATCTTCCCCGATACCCAGTCAATATGAGGATTATGGGTCTGAAGCCAAGGTAACCCCAAAATAAGAGGAGAAGACGCACCCTCAATGATAAAAAGGACTAACCTCTCACTGTGATGATTATCAGAGCACATGGAAAGGGACACAGATTTTTTAGTTACAGGCCTGACCCTAAGGGTTTTTTATCAACTGGCAAAATCCTCATAGGAGGAATTAGGAGGGTTAAGGGAATACCAAATCTTGCCGCAAAGGTGGCATCCAGAAAATTCCCCTCCACCCATAAATCCACAAAAGCGGACACCTTGACAGAGCCCGTAGGCCAGGTGAGTTTAACAGGTATCAAAATCCTAGAGGTAGACTGGGGAGAGGAAACTTCTGCACCCAAATGGAGCTCCCCTTCTACATTTAGGCTTGGAAGTTTCCCGGCCTCTTAGGACATAAATTCAGGAAATTACCCTTTTCTCCACAGTAAATGCAAAGACCAAGGGAACGCCTGTGGGCTTTTTCCTCAGGGGTTAGATGGGATATGCCCAATTGCATGGGTTCCTCCTGAGGTTGAACCATGGAAGGGTTAGGGGACTTAACATTGGACACCATATTAGAAAAGTTATACTTAACATTGGTAAACCCAGAATGCAAAGAAGAACCCCTTTCACCCCTTCTTTCCCTCTGCCTCCTATCTACCTGGATGGCAAGTAACATGAGATCATCCAGGTTGGAAGATAAAGGGTAATTTACCAAGCTATCTTTGACAGAACCAGACAGCCCAATACGGAACTGGCTGTGAAGCACCATGTCGTTCCACCCAGTCTCCACTGCCCACCGGCGGAACTCGGTGCAATACATCTCCGCATCCCGTTTCCCCTGACGCAATTTACGAATCGCGGAGTCGGCAGAAGATGCACGATCCGGGTCATCATAAAGTACAGCCATGGTTTTAAAAAATGAATCAAGGGAAAAATGGGCAGGATCTGAGAGGGGCAATCTGAGAGCCCAGATTTGGGGATTACCCTGTAATAGGGTCATTACGAACCTCACTTTTTCCTCGCCAGTAGCGAAAGAGTGGGGGAAAAAACTGAGGTATAATTTACATGCCTCTTGGAACACGAAAAATTTTGACCTGTCCCCATTAAATTTATCAGGAAACACAATTTTGGGTTCATGGGTTTTGGATACATTACCCAACAAAGCAGGAGAACCCACAGGAGTGGCCACAGGAGGGGTGACTACTGGAGCTGTAGACTGAACAGAAGCATCCAGTCGACGGCTCAAATTGTGGAAACCTTGCATCAGGTAATCTTGCCTCTGCTCATGTTCTTCCAGACACTGTAACAGTGTGGTAAATAGAGCTTCAGTGGTGGAAGGAGCAGCGGCAGCAGCAGCTCGACCTTCTTCGTCCATGATGGCCCGTGATAATGTCACGGTCGGCACTCAACACCAGAACAAACACCAGGCACCCTGGTCTCGGCTCGTGCTTCACCATAGTGTGACCGCCTTTAGGCCTCGGGAGGAGCCCTCGGCTTACTTGGATGTCACCTGGACTTAAACGAGAGGTGCAAGATGAGGGTTCTGGATAGGCAGAGGGGCACGACAGTAAAGCAAAGTCTTTGGACATAAGATCATAGTACAAGGCGTTTAGGCAAAAGAGTAGTCAGATCAGGCTGGGTCGAGGCAGGCAGAGAATAAACGTTATCAGGCAGGCAAGGGTCAAACCAGGAAGTCAATCAGAGGGTTAATCAGAAGAGGTAGTAGGTAATCAGGCAAGGGTCACAATCCAGAAGTCAGAATAGTCAAAAACAGGAATCAAACAGGTTCAGTATATAGCACAAGGCTCAGAAGCACCAGGAAACAAAATCCTCTCACGGGCAATGCATAAAGTAAAACTGTACCTTTAAATACATTCGAAATTTGCGCCTTTAAGACGCAACCAGACGTGGCGCATGCGCCCTAGGTGCCAAAGAATCCTGCGGGCATCCCCGCTTGGAGTGCGGCGGGCGTCCCCGCCGACCCCCAACACTCCTACCGGGGTAAGTTATTACAATTTATTTCTAATTACAAATAAATTTAATTTTGTCTTAAGCATGATGTAGCATAGGTAACAGTCTTAAATATAACAACATCATATCAGTTCCTGCCCTATAAAATAAAAAAAATAAAGGTCCGATCACATTCAAACAACACAGTAGGGACTAGTTCACTTGTCTATATACCAGCCTATATGTTTTTAGAGAGGGAAGGTAAATCTGCACATCTATGGCCACCTTAACTGCTTTATTTCCCAAAGGAACCAATTTGCCCAAATCCCAGTGGTGGAGCCAAACAGCCATTAGCCCAAGTAAAACTTGTGCATCTGCATCCCTCCAAAGCCCACCACACCCTTACTAACATGGCTTGCACACCTCTTTCTATATGCCATGGGCCATTTTGTTATGGTTATGCCTAATGTCACTAAATCTCCCCACAAAAAAAAACCCTTGAGGATACTGACAGGTTTCAGCCTTATAATTGGTATTTGCCCTATCATTTCAGTATAAAGGAAACCAATGAACAAATTAGACTGAGTCTACCACAAAATGTCTGCCTTAGTGAAATATAAAGAGACCCATCGACCAATGTCTGTCAGAGCCACACATGAAAAAAGTCAAAGGAAGAAGGAGAATCCTGAGGCCCTTAATACTGCTTACCTGGAGTCACAGAAGCCTGTGTGTATATGTGTGCTACATTAGCTTGCCCTGTACATTATACTGTGAGGTACTAAACAGGAAGCAGCTGTGTATCTGACAGAAAGTGCAGGACACAATCACTGAATGATAACCAGGAAAGAGGCAGGAAAGCCAGTGTGCCCTGCCAACCAAGCTTTGTGGCAGTCAGCTCCTGTTCCTTATGACTGGCTCCCATTTCCCAGTTTAGTTCCCCAGTGGGGAGGATTTCTGTGCAGCATGTAACTTGATGGGAAAAGAGAGAAACCCCTTATTAGGTAAGAGAGGAGTGGGTGGTAGGAACAACAAACAAACCCTGTCCCTGTCAGTGGAGACGATGCGTGTTACTATGAGGGGCGAACAGAAAGCTGAGAATGTGATTGGCTGAATAGTCAGAGGCCTGGGACGTGGAGTTGTAAACGCAGAGAAAAGGAATCAGTCGTGTTTGGTTATTGTCAGATATGTGATTAACCCCGGGGCATAAAGTATAATAGACAATGGCGGCAGCGGCATGTGAGTAGCAGGTATTTTAGGAATGGGAGTAGTTGTAGGAGACCCGTGGGAGAACGGAGAGACAACAGGGAGGCTTGCTAGTGCTGTGTCATAACAGGAGCTGCTCTTTAGCGTAGCACTAGAATAGATTCTATGCCCTACTTCATACAGTTCACGTGCATCCGGACCACATCCGGATGGTCTTAGGTGACCCCTGTGAAAGGATCAATCGACCCCCAAAGGGATCTTGACCCACAGGTTGAGAACCGCTGATCTATTCAAAATAACTGTAAGACATAACATTAACAACGGTTTAAATATGATTTAAAACAAAATTCAACAAGAAATGGCTTACAAATTGTATTCTCTATTCAACCCATGTGGGGAAAGTGTCTCCAACCTCCTAATCCACATTGCTTCTTTTCTCAATAGTAATTTAATACGGTCTCCCCTTCGCCTAGGGTTGGGAACATGATCAACGACCTGGTATTTCAGTTGTTGCACTCCGTAAGCCAGCTTCCAAGAAATGGGATGCTTCAACTTGCTTGTCCTGATGGCGGATTTATGTTCTCTAATTCTTTTCCTAACAGGGCTGAGGTCTGTCCGACATATAACAGACCACGCAGGCATTTTATAATGCATATGAAAAAATTTGAAGAACATGTATAGTAGCCCTGTATTTTTATAGGTGTTCCTTTACGTGGATGACACATCACATCCTCCTTCTGGCAAGTGGAGCAGCAGTTGCTTCCTAAACAAGGAAACATGTAATTTTTGCAGTCCTAAGTACACCTTGTTTCACTTTCTGACTTCACCAATACTGAGCCCACTGTTTTTTCTTGTTATAAGACATAAGGCGATTTTTTAAAACTTATTACACTTGGCAGACCTTCTCTTAAAAATTTCCAAAGCTTTTTTACAATGTCAATCACATGGTGGCTCAATGTTTTGTATTTGGAGTCAAATGGAATACGATCTCCACATTGTCTGTTGCGGCCCGATAACCTATTATCTTTATCCATTCTCTCTATCTCCTTACACTGTTTTTTCAGTAAACTATTCGGGTAACCTCGATCCCTAAATTTCTCCTGCATTTCATCTAGCCTTAGGGTCAAGAACTGGTCGTCTGTTACAATACCCTGCTGAACTATGACTTCGGTAAATGATTTCTTGACTTGTAAGGGATGAAAAAAGTCGAAATGTAGCAGGGTATTCCTGTCAGTGGGCTTTACGTATAAGTCCACTGACAGGAACCCTCCACACCTCGACACCTTGGTGTCTAAAAATGAGGCACACGCCTGACTATAAGTAGTGGTAAATTTTATAAATGGTTTTTGGTAGATACACAATTTCTGATTAGTTATGGGCGAATAAATTTGGCAGGCAGGGACTCGCGGCAAATTTACATTCGGATGTTCGCGTCAAAATTGACGCGCATCAAAAAAAAATTAGACCGATTTGCCCATCACTATTTTTGATCAAACTCCCCTCTGCCTGCCACATTTAGAAACTCTTCATAAAGTTTTGAGGTTATTGGCACTTAAACGCTTCACTTGCTGAATAGGTATTTGTTGATGTTGTTTTTATTAATTTTTTTACTTTTAAATGTGTAGCTGACGTTTAATATGTAATATATATCAGCCTTAGCTGATATATATTTGGCAGTTATATTTAAATAGAATTTAAGTACTTGATGTGCCCCCCCAAAATGCATAACTTATTTCAGCTTACCCAGAAACCACTAAGTGAAACATACCTTTTAATTCACGTAATATTTTTCACAGTTGGAAGAGGAATACAATTAGCCAAACGGTGAAATTGCGTGAATGTTCTATTGAAGTGCTAAATGTTACATAAATTAATTTAATGAAATGGAAATGTACAAATGATGGGATTCTGAGAGAACTACTGCTGTTTGACATGTTTTCTTTACATGTGCAGTACAGAAATTATTTGGAATTTTCATGGGTAATTTATTACACCTATGGTATTTAGATGAAATTGAGTTTATTAAATATAATGCAATTGGCAAAACATCAAAGAAGCAAATTTGTGGAAAGAATGATGCATTCAAATACTATTTTCTGTCTTCATCCATAACATCCTTTTAAATAGTATTTTCACCCTATTTCATTTACAGCACCTGCCTTCTATTTGGCATTTTCCACAGTTACTAAGTCCACTTACACAAAAATATCTACTTCTATAAACCTTAAAAAAACAGTGCACTGACCCATCTTGTTAAAAAAAAAGAAGTTCTGAATAGCTTTTGCTGTTAAGAAAAACATCCAATCAGAGAACACTTTTACCTGTTTTGGACAATATTTACTGAAAACTATGGAAGATATATCACTTTTAGTTTGGCAGATGCAAGAGTATTGCCCTGCTGCTTGTTGCGTAAAATAACAGAATAAAGTTATTGTATGATTAAAGGACCCCATTCACCAGCGAATTTAAACTGCAATTTCACAAATTTATTCGCCGGCTACGAAGCGCAGAATTTTGCAGTGAATTTGCTCCTGGCGAATAAATTTGCCCATCACTATTGGCGCATCTATTTTTATTTACCTGAGCTTATGGCTATTAAAAATAAATGCTGCAAAGCATAATATGTATACAGAATCCTGATATCAAGAAATGCCTAATTACAAGAAGGCCCTCTCTCATTGATTCCATTTTAAAAAAATAATGCAAATCTTAAAAACAAATATTTTTTTTTCTCTGTAAAAATAAAATAGTACATTGTACTTGATTCCAATTAAGATCCAATCACATTAATTCTTATCAAATGCAAAGGTTTAGTTAATATTTAAATTATTATTATTTCATATTTACATTTCTTTTAACCTTTTAAGTGCCAGCAGAATTTCACATTTTGGTTACGCGAAATGCCAGCCGTTTTTGAAACATTTTGTGCTCTCTCACTTTAGGGGCATTTTCTGAGGGGAAACCTATAGTTTACCTAGGAAAACTATACATTGTTTTTTTCGGTAGAAACTGAGCTTTCTAAATCTGCCTGAGTTTTCATGTATTTACACCTGTGCAAAAAAATTTATAGTGCTAAATACCAAAAAAAAATGAAAAATTACCATTTTTCATCGTATATCAATTTATACCAGAAAAATATTTCATTTTACGGATGAAAATCCAACTGATTTGGAAAGCCTTATGTCTCTCGAACGTGCCAATACCAGATATGTATAGTTTTAGGGAGATTTAGGATTTCTGTACAGCAAAAACTCCCGGCAGTCTATTACCAAATTTTGAAAGCACTAAGGCAGAAAACGGCATGCTTTAGATTCCAAGGCAAAAAATCCTGAAACCGTAGGTTTACCCCAGAAAACCATACATTTTTGAAAAGTACACATTCTGCCGATTACAAAATGGGTAACTATGTCTCTCTACTCCCAACTACCAAACATAAAAGCTTGTCTGAACATAGCGGTTTTTCAACAAAAAATTCAAAATTCTGAAAAATCATTTCAAAGGTTTTATTTTGCTGCTCCGCATATCCCAAACTATATTAGGTACCAAGAAAAAGCACCTGAAATATGATTGCCAGGGGTCCACTGAACAATTTGATACCCATTATGCATAGGTTTACCAAAGTATCTGGCATTTAGAGACACCAATATGTAGTTAGCACATCCAAATTGTTCAGGACTTTACTTCAGCTACTGAGAAATCAACACATTGACTGCATTTTTTGTGGGGTAAAAACACAGAATTATATGTTTACCCCCCAAACCCATATATTTTTGGAAAGTACACATTCTACTGAATCTAAAATGGGTACCCATGCCTTTCTGCTCCAAACTACTGAGTCGTAAGGCTTTCCCAAAATTGTCGGTTTTGGTGAAATATCTGAAAATTTCCTCAAACCTTCAACTTCCCAGCACCATATCACCCATGTATCATTACGTACTAAGAAAAAGCACCCTAAATATGATTGCCAGGGTTCCTCTGAACATTTTGGTGGTCATTGTTCATAAGTTTACCAAAGTATCTGGCATTTAGAGGCCCCAAAATGAAGTTAGCGCATACAAACAGTCCCGTGGGTAACTTCAGCTAATGAAAGATCAACACATTGACTGCATTTTTGTGGGGTAAAAACACAGAAATATATGTTTACCCCCCAAAACCCATATATTTTTGGAAAGTACACATTCTACCGAATCTAAAATGGGTACCCATGCCTTTCTGCTCCAAACTACTGAGTCGTAAGGCTTTCCCACAATTGTCGGTTTTGGTGAAATATCTGAAAATTGCCTCAAAGCTTCAACTTCCCAGCACCATATCACCCATGTATCGTTACGCACCAAGAAAAAGCACCCTAAATATGATTGCCAGGGTTCCTCCAAACAGTTTGGTGGCCATTGTTCATAGGTTTATCAAAGTATCTGGCATTTAGAGGCCTCAAAATGAAGTTAGTGCATACAAATAGTCCTGTGGGTAACTTCATCTAATGAAAAATCAACACATTGACTGCATTTTTGTGGGGTAAAAACACAGAAATATATGTTTACCCCCCAAACCCATACATTTTTGGAAAGTACACATTCTACTGAATCTAAAATGGGTACCCATGCCTTTCTGCTCCAAACTACTGAGTCGCAAGGCTTTCCCAAAGTTGTCGGTTTTGGTGAAATATCTGAAAATTGCCTCAAAGCTTCAACTTCCCAGCACCATATCACCCATGTGTCATTACGTACTAAGAAAAAGCACCCTAAATATGATTGCCAGGGTTCCTCTGAACATTTTGGTGGCCATTGTTCATAAGTTTACCAAAGTATCTGGCATTTAGAGTCCCCAAAATGAAGTTAGCGCATACAAACAGTCCCGTGGGTAACTTCAGCTAATGAAAAATCAACACATTGACTGCATTTTTGTGGGGTAAAAACACAGAAATATATGTTTACCCCCAAACCCATACATTTTTGGAAAGTACACATTCTACCGAATCTAAAATGGGTACCCATGCCTTATTGCTCCAAACTACTGAGTCGCAAGGCTTTCCCAAAGTTGTCGGTTTTGGTGAAATATCTGAAAATTGCCTCAAAGCTTCAACTTCCCAGCACCATATCACCCATGTGTCATTACGTACTAAGAAAAAGCACCCTAAATATGATTGCCAGGGTTACTCCGAACAGTTTGGTGGCCATTGTTCATAGGTTTACCAAAGTATCTGGCATTTAGAGGCCCCAAAATGAAGTTAGCGCATACAAACAGTCCCGTGGGTAACTTCAGCTAATGAAAAATCAACACATTGACTGCATTTTTGTGGGGTAAAAACACAGAAATATATGTTTACCCCCCAAACCCATATATTTTTGGAAAGTACACATTCTACTGAATCTAAAATGGGTACCCATGCCTTTCTGCTCCAAACTACTGAGTCGCAAGGCTTTCCCAAAGTTGTCGGTTTTGGTGAAATATCTGAAAATTGCCTCAAAGCTTCAACTTCCCAGCACCATATCACCCATGTGTCATTACGTACTAAGAAAAAGCACCCTAAATATGATTGCCAGGGTTCCTCCGAACAGTTTGGTGGCCATTGTTCATAGGTTTACCAAAGTATCTGGCATTTAGAGGCCCCAAAATGAAGTTAGCGCATACAAACAGTCCCGTGGGTAACTTCAGCTAATGAAAAATCAACACATTGACTGCATTTTTGTGGGGTAAAAACACAGAAATATATGTTTACCCCCCAAACCCATACATTTTTGGAAAGTACACATTCTACCGAATCTAAAATGGGTACCCATGCCTTATTGCTCCAAACTACTGAGTCGCAAGGCTTTCCCAAAGTTGTCGGTTTTGGTGAAATATCTGAAAATTGCCTCAAAGCTTCAACTTCCCAGCACCATATCACCCATGTGTCATTACGTACTAAGAAAAAGCACCCTAAATATGATTGCCAGGGTTACTCCGAACAGTTTGGTGGCCATTGTTCATAGGTTTACCAAAGTATCTGGCATTTAGAGGCCCCCAAAATGAAGTTAGCGCATACAAACAGTCCCGTGGGTAACTTCAGCTAATGAAAAATCAACACATTGACTGCATTTTTGTGGGGTAAAAACACAGAAATATATGTTTACCCCCCAAACCCATACATTTTTGGAAAGTACACATTCTACCGAATCTAAAATGGGTACCCATGCCTTATTGCTCCAAACTACTGAGTCGCAAGGCTTTCCCAAAGTTGTCGGTTTTGGTGAAATATCTGAAAATTGCCTCAAAGCTTCAACTTCCCAGCACCATATCACCCATGTGTCATTACGTACTAAGAAAAAGCACCCTAAATATGATTGCCAGGGTTCCTCAGAACATTTTGGTGGCCATCGTTCATAAGTTTACCAAAGTATATGGCATTTAGAGGCCCCAAAATGAAGTTAGCACATACAAATTGTCCGGTGGGTAACTTCAGCTAATGAAAAATTAACACATTCACTGCATTTTTGTGGGGTAAAAACACAGAAATAGATGTTTACCCCCCAACCCCATATATTTTTGGAAAGTACACATTCTACAGAATCTAAAATGGGTACCCATGCCTTTCTGCTCCAAACTACTGAGTCGCAAGGCTTTGCCAAATTTGGCGGTTTTGGTGAAATATCTGGAAATTGCCTCAAAGCTTCAACTTTCCAGCATCGTATTGTCCATGTATCATTACCAGCATAAAGCATCCTAAATATAAACATATGGGTCTACTAAACAGTTTGATGCCCAATGTGCATAGATATACCAAACTATGTGGCGCACAGAGACCCCCAAATGACAATATGTATAGACATTTTCACGGCTGACGCTCTGGCTGCTGCAATATGAGCACCTGGAGTGTGTATTATGCGACATTAGACCCCCCTAACAGTACAGAGACCCCAGAAAACCATATATTTTCAGAAAGTACACATTCTGACGAATCCAATATGGGTAAATAAGTGTTTCTACTGCAAACTGCCAAACTGCAAAGCAATGCTGAACATAACGGTTTTTATCAAATTTCTGAAAATCGTCACAAAGCTTGAATTCTACCCCATTATATGCCACACATTTCGTAACGTATCAGCATAAAACATCCTAAATATGAACGCCAGGGGTCTACTGAACACTTTGATGCCCAGTATGCATAGATATACCAAACTATGTGGCGCACAGAGACCCCCAAATGACAATAGTGTATATACATTTTCATGGCTGACGCGCTGGCTGCTGCAATATGAGCACCTGGTGTGCGTATTATGCGACATTAGACCCCCCTAACAGTACAGAGACCCCAGAAAACCATATATTTTCAGAAAGTACACATTCTGACGAATCCAATATGGGTAAATAAGTGTTTCTACTGCAAACTGGCAAACAGCAAAGCAATGCTGAACATAACGGTTTTTATCAAATTTCTGAAAATCGTCACAAAGCTTGAATTTTACCCCATTATATGCCCCACATTTCATAACTTATCAGCATAAAACATCCTAAATATGAACGCCAGGGGTCTACTGAACACTTTGATGCCCAATATGCATAGATATACCAAACTATGTGGCGCACAGAGACCCCCAAATGACAATAGTGTATATACATTTTCACGGCTGACGCTCTGGCTGCTGCAATATGAGCACCTGGAGTGTGTATTATGCGACATTAGACCCCCCTAACAGTACAGAGACCCCAGAAAACCATATATTTTCAGAAAGTACACATTCTGACGAATCCAATATGGGTAAATAAGTGTTTCTACTGCAAACTGCCAAACTGCAAAGCAATGCTGAACATAACGGTTTTTATCAAATTTCTGAAAATCGTCACAAAGCTTGAATTCTACCCCATTATATGCCACACATTTCGTAACGTATCAGCATAAAACATCCTAAATATGAACGCCAGGGGTCTACTGAACACTTTGATGCCCAGTATGCATAGATATACCAAACTATGTGGTGTACAGAGACCCCCAAATGACAATAGTGTATATACATTTTCACGGCTGACGCTGGCTGCTGCAATATGAGCACCTGGTGTGTGTATTATGCGACATTAGACCCCCCTAACAGTACAGAGACCCCAGAAAACCATATATTTTCAGAAAGTACACATTCTGACGAATCCAATATGGGTAAATAAGTGTTTCTACTGCAAACTGCCAAACTGCAAAGCAATGCTGAAAATAACGGTTTTTATCAAATTTCTGAAAATCGTCACAAAGCTTGAATTTTACCCCATTATATGCCCCACATTTCGTAACGTATCAGCATAAAACATCCTAAATATGAACGCCAGGGGTCTACTGAACACTTTGATGCCCAATATGCATAGATATACCAAACTATGTGGCGCACTGAGACCCCCAAATGACAATAGTGTATATACATTTTCACGGCTGACGCGCTGGCTGCTGCAATATGAGCACCTGGTGTGTGTATTATGCGACATTAGACCCCCCTAACAGTACAGAGACCCCAGAAAACCATATATTTTCAGAAAGTACACATTCTGAAGAATCCAATATGGGTAAATAAGTGTTTCTACTGCAAACTGCCAAACTGCAAAGCAATGCTGAACATAACGGTTTTTATCAAATTTCTGAAAATCGTCACAAAGCTTGAATTTTACCCCATTATATGCCCCACATTTCTTAACGTATCAGCATAAAACATCCTAAATATGAACGCCAGGGGTCTACTGAACACTTTGATGCCCAGTATGCATAGATATACCAAACTATGTGGTGTACAGAGACCCCCAAATGACAATAGTGTATATACATTTTCACGGCTGACGCGCTGGCTGCTGCAATATGAGCACCTAGTGTGTGTATTATGCGACATTAGACCCCCCTAACAGTACAGAGACCCCAGAAAACCATATATTTTGAGAAAGTACACATTCTGACGAATCCAATATGGGTAAATAAGTGTTTCTACTGCAAACTGCCAAACTGCAAAGCAATGCTGAACATAACGGTTTTTATCAAATTTCTGAAAATCGTCACAAAGCTTGAATTTTACCCCATTATATGCCCCACATTTCGTAACGTATCAGCATAAAACATCCTAAATATGAACGCCAGGGGTCTACTGAACACTTTGATGCCCAATATGCATAGATATACCAAACTATGTGGCGCACAGAGACCCCCAAATGGATATAAAGTAGATAAAATTTACAAGGCAAAACAAAATAAGGCAGTAAAGAGTGAAATGCAAAAAAATCCAATAAAACCACAAAAATCAATGTTTTTTTTCCAGACTAGTGTTATCGGCCGTCAGAATCACAGTTTGAATATTTTAGCTGGGCCAAACAGGTTATACGGCTAGAAACAAGTGAACACAACATACGCAGAGCTGAAAATGCAATAAAATGGCTAAAAATTCAATAAAATGGCTAAAAATGCACCAAAATACCCAAAATTGCAATATAATCACCGAAATAACATAAAAAAGATATTGCACAGTACGGTTAGCGAATACGCTATTCGTAATGGCAATAAAACATTTTTTTCAGCCAAAAAAGAGACGATGCGATAAGAAAAAAAAAAAAAAGCCACAATGCCATGTATGTGCGTGTGCGTGTGTACAAATGGTAAATTACATGTTATGTGTGCGTGTGTGCGTGTGCACATGTGTGTAAGTGCAGTGAGTGTAAGTGACCCCCCCAATCCCCAAAAATGTATGTGTAAGTGTGTGTAAGTGTGAATCTAAGTGTGTATTACTGTAATAAGTGTGTGTTGGTGTGTTTGTGTGTGTAATTGTTGCACTAACCTGAAAAAATCGCTGGAGACTGTTGCAGGCGATCAGGAAGACTCCCTGGAAGACATCTGCCTCGTGGTTCCTGTCTGTGTGCTGTGGGGGCGGAGATCGTCGATCCGGTGCAGGCTGCAGCAGCAGGACACGTAAGTAACACGTGCCTGCTGCTGTTTTTGGGCCCCTGGGCGATCGCGCCCCAGGGGCCACTCGATCCCCTGCTCTGCTCGTTGCCTAGGGGCAGGGGATCGAGCAGGAACGGAGCGAGCGGCTCTAACAGCCGCTCCTCCGCTTCTGAACCCGGAAGTGCTGCAGAACGTAGAATCTACGTTCTGTGGCATTTCAAGTACCTTTGCCACAGAACGTAGATTCTACGATCTGTGGCATTTAAAGGGTTAAGTCACATAGCAGTATTATGCAAACAACCCTCCAATGAAAATACCAGCTTATATTTGTAAATATGGCTGCCTGTTCTTTGTTCCTGCAACTAAAGTTGGAAGCTTTAACCAAGGTTTCCCATTACTGAACAGGGCTCTCCTTTATCCTCTTGCCTAATTTCAGTGTAATATAATTAAGAAACAAATGACATAATTAACTCTGTATGCCAAAAAATAGCAAGATAGTGGTGGGAATCAGCATTCTTATTGGTGAATTATTTTGCACTGATAATGACATTTTCAGTAGAATTCTCATTGTTTACATTTCTTTAATCTATAATTATGTTAAGGGGGTTATTTATCAAAGGTCAAATTTGCATGTACTCATATGAACTCAAATGGGAGGTTATTTATAAAAAAAACCTCAAATGTCTAATATTTGATTGAATAGTCCCAACCCGAAAATTCAAATCAAATTCTCTGAAAAAAACTTGAATGTCAGGAAGCCAATTATACATATTCAAATGGTATAATGGACCTCTGCCATTGACTTATAAATGAACTCATAAATCAAACCTTAATAAATCTGCCCCTTGGTGTGAGTGTGATAGTGTTATGGTTGGATCTACAACCCTTTATTGTATAGTATTGGTTCACATGGACATATATTTATTTGATATATCTGGAAAAAGTCTGGTTGGAAGCTGGATTAAAGTTAAAGTCTACTGACTAGCTTGACTAGTTTTATTTTGCTATTTCATTTGACTTTATCTTAATAAGTTAAAAAACAGAACTTCAAGGCATTGCACCTACTAGCCTGATGAATAGGGCCCTTACACTATCTTTAATTTCACTTCAGGTGGCTAAGTGCTTTGATCTGTCTAATGTCTATTTTGTAAAACACAATGCTATTTTTGCACAAAGTGTAAATAATTAAAAAAATCCAATTCAAGACAACCTGTAGGGCTTAACTATAACTACTGGGCTTGAAGTACCAGCATCCAACTGAAAGTAGTAGGTGCCAGTTCAGCTATGACTACAGGACTGCAGTTTATCTAACTCTGTTCTTTTTTTAATCTTTATCTTTATCATATTTGCTGTAATGTAAACCATGCATAGATCATATCAAAACAACAAATTGCTTTAAAAGTAATATAGATGTTGTTTCTAATAATTGCCAAAACAGTATAAACCCATTTACTACTTTTCCCCATTGATTTTTTTTATGTTATAATAGAGTTTTACCCTCATTTCTCTTGCAGGCAGTGTTCCTTCTAAAAAGGATATTTGTTTTCCTTATTTCTCTTTTCTCAGAAAAAATAAAATGGTACACTATATTTGATGGTAAGCTGCATAACTCCTAACAGTCCTATTTAGTTTTTTTATGTATTTTTTAGTAACCTTGAGGTATGGTGAGCCAAATTATGGAAAACCTCCAGGTCCCAACCATTCTGTATATTAATTCCCTTACCTGTACTGTCCCAACATCTTTTGTATTAATAACAAATTGCAACCACCACTGCTCAAAACGTTCAAAGGAGGTTAACAATGAACCCATTCTATGCAATGCTAAAAGACTGAGCTATTTAATTGTTTTGAACATGAATTTTTGATGATTAAAATTGTTCAGGGAAAGATTTAACTATGTTAATTTTAGTTGTTGTTTTTCCTTAACACAGGCAAGATTGTATTTCCTATACACTGAAATGTTTATTAAATGTGTTTCTATTCTTTTCTGTGCCTAGAAAAAAAAATATCATCCCAAGGTACATTTTGATGTTGTTTGTGCAATGTTTTATTTATGATACAGACATTCTTTGAATAACAAATAGATTATTTTCTTGCTCTAAGAAACATTTTATAATTTACCAAAACTTTATAGCAATTACTTGAAATATACACCTCCATATTTACATTATTTTCCCAGTTTATTGATATCTTGCTGTGCCTGTGTTGCAACTATGCTAATTGCTGCTTTGTGCTGTGAGTTGTCAGATTTTCAATTGCGTTCTTTAGTAACAATAGTAAAGAAGTAAACATTTTAAATCACAAGGCAGTTGTTAAACTGCTAAAATAGCTAATACACTACAAAAATTTGATCAATTGTATCACATGCATATAAAAAAAGTAAATGTTATGATGTTTATAAGAGGGTATATCTTCCATACATCTTTATTTAAATAGACAGCTGATTTTACAGCGTTCTATAAACAGTACATTTTCCATGCATTATTATTATTTTTATTATTCCTGATGCATTAAAATTTAATTTTTTTATATATTATGGTTGGACATTGTCCATATTTGTATATATATAACAAACATATAATGTTTTACTTTTTTTAACTATTAAGTATATTAGCCAATTGGTGGTACATTTACAATATAGTCAATTACTTTAATGCAATAACACAAGGCAGAGGATGAAACAGCAATACACCAAGGCAAAACAGAGTAAAAAATAAAGGCATGCATTTCCTAGAACACAACTAACATTGTTGTCTTATGACCTTCTATGTTTGATTGATATCAAATGAAGAATGGCATACAGCACCCACAAATAGCATCAATGAAAAATTGTGTAATTTAACCACTGGATTGAGTAATTTCAAACCACCTGATAAGGGTGGGAATATTGTATTATGGCTAAATGTTATGTATCTGGGGGAAGCTGACAGACAATTATCATCTATTACTTAAAGGGAAATACTGGGGGACCCTACAGAGAATTTTAAGCAAATATATGACAAAATGTTAAATTAAGCATTTAAAGACAAACTCATATCTAAAAAAGAAAAACAATTCTTAACGGTAGATAGCTCAAGAGTGGCCACATTTTACCTACTCCCAAAAATCCACAAACATTTAGAAAAACCTCCAGGAAGAACAATTGCATTGGGTACCTGTAATCTTACAGGAAAAGCCAGCCAATATCTAGATTTGAAATTTAGACAAATTGTATAGTGATTAGAATCAAATGCCAGAGACACATTGGATGTCCTATCCCCAATTTATAACCTAAAAATTACTTGTAAAAATTTCTCATGACCCTAGATATAGAATCCTTGTACACTTCTATCATGCATGAGCTGGGCTTAAAAGCCTTAAGATACTTCCTGGTCAGCTATTTGGGAGATGAGGAACACATGATAGAATTTTTGTGTAAATTAATAACATTTGTTCTAAGCTATTTATTTATAATAATGTAATTTACATTCAGTGATAGATTTTAATTACAAACACAAGGAGCAGCTATGGGTACCTTGTGCACTCCCTCATATGCAAACCTCTTCTTAGGATATTGGGAAAAAACTTTGGTTTAAAGTAACATAATGTCATCATATCGGTCCAAAATCCTCAAATGGATTTGACATATTGATTATATCCTAGTGGTGTGGGAAGGTACAAAGGAGGAAGCCTTAGACTTTGTGATTTGATTAAATGACAATGATTTAAATATCAAATTAACTATGGATTTTTCTAAAAGGTCTATTTCCTTCCTAGACCTCCATATTGAGATCGATAATGAGGGAGATCTGGTGACTAAATATTTCAGAAAATAAACAGCCAATAACTCCCTATTAAATTACTCAAATTTTCATCCACATTCTGTTAAAAAAAAAAAACTGTCTCTACAGGGGAATTTTTAATAATAAAGCGAAATTGTTCATCCCTTGAATTTTTTAAAGAACAGGCAAAGGAACTCAAAATTAGACTTAGGCAGAGGGGGTATTCTGGCAAAATACTTAAAAAAGCTTACCATAGAGCATTATATACTGAAAGATCTGAACTATTGGTAACTAAGGACAAAACACAATTTTTTTGTGTGGTTTTTTAGGTTATGATAGCTTCTCCTATAGCCTAGGGTTAGTTTAAAATATCATATTACAGTCCCATTAACTCTGCCTTCTTCATCTTTGTGGTGTCCCAGTGATAGAACCCAGGATAGAACCTTATAGGCAGTAGAATTTGGGACAACTCCACCTCTCCTTACTTAATTTTCCTTCTATTACTTTATGCGTTTGAGCAGATTGGTTTAATAATTTTTAATGATCACTAATTTCAATTTATGCTATTTTAAGGAATTTGGGATGATAAATTGATTATTATGTATTAGCACTGCACTTTAGATCAATTGAGCTCATTTCATTTGAGGAATTTTTAATGAATTACATTTATAGTATGTACAGAAATATATTAATTACTCTCTAATCACTTGTAGCATCTGAGGGATTAGAATTAATTTAATTGTACTATTCTGAATAATTGCACTGCACTTTTGAAATATATTTCAGTGATAAGTTTAAGCAGACTGTTAACCACCAAAGTGTGGTCGTTAGTGCTGCTAAATTTTAATTCTCAATTATGTTTGTTGGTAAAGATAGAAACATATTTTTTAAGTGAACAATTGTAATAACTTGATTTGAGTGGAGTACTTCCTTTTCCATTTTTTTTAATTTAATTATACTGACTAGGATCAGACCTCTGCTGGAATCAAGTTGGAATAAAATTTATAATAGTTAATCAAGGGTATCCTCTGTTCTCTTTTTTAATATAATTTAACCACTGTTCCACAATGGATTTAACTTTTTTCTGTAATTCCCATGCCTGTGTATAATATCAATATATCAATACAGGTATAGAATCTATTATACAGAAAGTTCTTGGACTTGGGTTTTTTGGAAAAGGGATCCTTCCCTAATTGGGAACACTATGCTTTAATCTTGGTAAAAATAATTTAAACATTAAATGAATTCAATAGAATTGTCTTGCCTTAAATATGGATTCATGCAGCTTTGTTAGCATTGAGTGCTAGGTACTGTTTTTTTATTATTTGTTTATAATTGACATTGTGAAGGATGGCATTTTACAACTTTTTAGATAACAGGGTCCCATACCTATCTATATATTTTATTTCCTGGTATAAAATCAGTCCCTGCCCAAGTGAATCTAGGATCCCTATCACAGTCACACATTATCATTAATTTAATCATGAGCCAGGAATCCGAGTACCCAGCAAAAACCCACATAGACATACAAAAGACATTAGACCCCAGTACTGCAAGGCACAAGTGCTACCCACTAAGCCATTGTGAGTGACACAATTCACCTGTGTTTATTATTGTTTTTGAGGGGCAAGATGTATAGCAAAGAGGAATACACATGCTAGATTTTGTTTTATGACTTTACTCTATAGGTTATGTCTGTACTTTGTTGTTCTGTATGATTTTGTCTAGCCATATCAGTTATGATATGATTTTCAAAATGAAATTTCACAGTTTTAGTTGCAAGGCCACATACTTAAACACCATATCTTTAAACGCACAGGGCAAAATTAATTATAAATACATTGCTATTTTTGTTAAGAGCTTCTGGCATCCAAAAATCCTGTTTTGGCAGCTGAGAAGTATGGTTCTGAAATACTTCTCCCTTACTTCACACATATAGGGACCCAGGCTGATACTGAGTACATGTGTGTGTGTGTGTAGTTTTGCAGGTAGAACCAGCACACACATGCACTGTGTCTCTCTGTAGGCAAGCATTTGGCTACGATGAACATGTGCTACATGTTATAATAATAATCCATATAAGAGCACTATTTTTTGGTTTCATTCTATAAGTTTATTATTTTTATGAGAAGGTTTTAATATTAACATTGCACTTCAAGTATGCCTCTTTGTGTTGTTTCATACTAATACCCAATATCTATACCATTGGCAGAGTTTGCCATTGAACAGATCCAGGGGGTTTTATTTTGTTGTTTTTGTCAATAAATAATGAGGCACAGTATTGTATGTACTCATGAATGGATATGTTTATTAATGTATGAATGTCCTTAGCTTTTTATATAAAATCATTGATAGGGTATGGATAGATAAGACAAATTTAAAATCCTTTTCTCACATATGCCACTTTATATGTTATAACATTAAACAGAACTATAATTAAATGCCCATTTTATCATTGTTAAAATCAATGCATGTATACACTCCTATTGGGTTATACACTCCTTACAGGTGGAATGTTTAGGGTGGCATTATCTTCTTGAGTCTACATAAATACCAGAACTGCACTAAGGGGCAGATTTATCAATGGTCGAAGTAAAAAATTTAAATTGTTAAATTTTGCGGTAATTATAGTGTACTTCGACTAGGGAATAGCTCAAATTCTAAATCAAATTTGAAAAAAAATTCAACATTCGAATATTAAAAATGATCATGTACCGTCTCTTTAAAAATCTGACTTCGACTATTCATCATCTAAAACCTACTGAATTGCTGTTTTAGCCTATGGGGGACATCCAAGAACCAATTTGGAGTCATTTGGTGCACTTTGAAAAATCGAAGGTTTTTTTTGAAAACACTTTGATTCAAATTTGATTGAATATGATCCAAATTCGAATTGAATGATCGAATAAACCCTATTCAACCAAAGTAAAAAAAATTTGATTTTTTTTTTTAATAAATTTCGGTTGGTAATTTTTTATTTTAATTTCGAGGTGATGGGAGTTTAAAAAAACTCCCATCACCTCAAAATTCGACCCTTGAGAAATCTGCCACTTAATCTTGAAACTAATTTTCAAAACTATTGTAAATATAGGGACATATATAAAAAATGTTGCACTAGGGATTCTAAGGGGATTACCAGCAGTTTGTTGTTTTTGGAGAACATATTCTGCAATACTTTACTAACATGGGCCACATACTGTAAGTTTCTTCTAAAAATAAAACGTATGACTACTAATTACCTTCCCATAAGTTAATCGTGTTTGAGACATAAAATAAGGAGATAAACTATTGACAAGAGTCCCGTGTTTCCCTAAGGTAGTATTAGCAGTAGGTCTTAATGTATTCTAACTAGGCAAGTAGGTCTTGTAATGTGGAGAAGTGAGCTGACATATCTGTCTTTTCCCAGGTGACCCAAAATGGAACATCATCTCTACTTCTATTAGTTGTAAAGGGAAATACATATATCCTAGTTTAGAAAGCCCAAGTGAAAAGAGTCTAAGGGTCTTTCAAGAGACAAACATGAGGTTATGTGTGACGCACAGGATGCTTAAAGGTTTAAATTATATGTAAACAGAAAAAGAGAATGAGAATGAGAAAAGAGAGTGAAGGTTGTTAAAGTGATGAATTAAACTAACAGTAACCATGAAGTAGCTGTACCATGCATGAAAGAGCAAACACTGTGTTTTTATTGTTGTGTGAACAAAACTGTGTACGGTTAGTACTAATTTTTTTATTCTGTCAAATAATTGTTAATTGATCCTGTGGAGCAATGTTTCTATACTGTTAGTCTAATGATGTTGGGCATTTAGACTGCCACTACCCACTTGAAATAGAGCTATGGGCAAATTATCCATTTCTGTCTATCACTACTTTGCATAGCAATCTATGGGGGGACATGGTGCCTGAAGCACAAACAGCAGTTACAGAGAGACTTTTGCTTAGATTACTGTCTGAGGTGGTGACAGGCAGAAAAAGGGCCATTTGACAACCACTGTTTTCTGCCTGATAACAACAGTCGTCAAAACTTCCTGTGTGCAGTTAACCTAAAGGTTGAATGTTTTGATTAATTTTCAGGTCAGCTCTTTTATCTCTTCCATTCTGGTTGTTATATTAAGCATATGCATCTGCAAACAGCAGTGTAGTAAATATTAATGAGCCATTCAAATATAATATATTTTTTATCATTCTCTGTTTTGTGGGTCAATGGCGCAGATCAAAGAGTAGATTTAGAATACTTGCCATAAAACAAGAGAGAACTGTTGTTACCTGTCAAAAAAAAAAAAAAAGCCCCATAGCCTAACATCTAACAACATTAATATTTAGCCTCAGGCTGTCATTCTTAGGGGCAGATTTACTAAAGGGCGAAGTAAATAACGTTAGCGAAAATTCGTCAGCATGACATCATTTCATTACTTTGCGATTTACTAATGGTCGCTGCCGTAACTTCGCTAGCAAACGAGATAGACTCTAATGGTAATTCGTTCCCTTACGCCTGCCGGAGTTGTGCTCTGGCTAATGGACGTAAATACGGAAATTCACTAAGATGCGGATTTTACTGAACGTTACCTCTTGTGCCAGACTTTCCTTTGCCGCCTCAGACCAGGCAAAGTACAATAGAGTAGATAGGAGTTCCTCAAAAAAAAGTCCCAAAAAATTGCTGGCGAATTTCCAGTTTTTCAGGGTGATAGGCTGCAAAAGAGCGTGAATTTATTTTAGGGTACCCAGCTTCCCCCCTACATTACCTAACATATGGCACATAAACCATACACTGGGATCATGTGTAGGGTATTATAAAAACTCTTTTTCCTTTAATTAAAGTTCCCTGGGCTTGTGTAGTGTAATATATTTGCTGCAACATGTCCATTGAAATTTAACTTCCCACATATGCAAATTAGGCAAAGTGCAACTTTGCTTCGCTCTAAGCAGTAACGATACCTGCGCCAGCGTTTGGCCCCCTGGACGCAACTTTGGATTTTAGTGAATTAGCGTTGTCTTGAGGGAATTTACGCCTGGCGAAGTGTTGCAATGTGAGCGAAGCGGACGCTAGCACAAATTCTGCGCTTAGTGAATCTGCCCCTTAAAGTCTACCCATTTGGGGCATCGTTAAACCATTTTACTGATGGTGGCAAAACACTAGTATGTATGGGAATGCAAGTGGTTTGCCATTGTTTGTTTTCTACAGCATTGCCCCAGCATTGCCCCATAAGAATTCCTATAATTTTTCCCATTGGAGGTTGGAGGTTGATAAACTACAATTTTTGTAATAAAATCATAAGAAAATATGTTTTCTGACAAAAAAGCCCACCATACAAAGTCTATTCTGGTCATTTTGCATAAAAAGCACCTGTATAAAATTCAAACAAGAAAATTATGTCAGATGAAAACTGCCGCTCAGAAATTATTTTTTAATTATGTATAAAACTCTACATCCTGGCTACTGAAATCATCAAATCAATATTCATTGACTGTCTTGGCAATAAAGTCATATTCACATTTCCTGAGAAGTTTGAATTTCTCAAAGTTGTAAAGCATTTGCATTTTTAACTACTTGTTATTTAAGTGCTATAAAAAAGTGAATACCAAAAAAACTCTCCTTGAAAGAAGTCAATAATTATTTTTCAAGACTATATTCTTTTATTTCCTTCCCCTTCTATTTATTCAAATGCTTTTAATACATGATGAGGAAAAAATAATACTTAAATATTCCATTTTGCTTTGGAAACAAAAAAAAAATCAATTTTTAGGAATGTATAGCTTTTTCTTCTGTGCAACAATGAATTATATACTCACTATAAATGAAAACGTGTAAACTGCAGATGATCCAACTGAATTAATGTTATGAGTCCAAGCTCTCTGAACTCTTGGGAATTTATTCTATAACAACATTTCTGAGATGTCTTGGGCAGTAGCACTGTATTTTTTTACAGTTATTTGCACCTATGAGGCCAAGCTGTTAAGCCTTGGCTCTATGTGGAAATTAAAGAAAGAATGGTTGAGAAAGGATTGTTCCACATGCAGAGACTGATTTGTATAAAGTAAAACATATACCATTGGTGGAGAAAATGTGTTTCACTGAACAGCAAAAATATATTTAAAAAGCCTTCCAAATACAATTTTAATCATTTGAACACTGTTGCTCCTTTTTAATGGATATTTTATTATGTCTTGAAATATTTATACTCTACATCTAAGGTAAACAAGTACTGGATGCAATAAACATTTAGCAATTGTTATTCTCTGGACTGTGTGTTCTCAATAAGAAATATGTCTCATAAGAAAATAACAACATACCTGGCTAGACTTTTTCATAATATGAAAAATACACACAGTATACACTTTTAAATAACCATCGTATATTACTCTCTGTAGTAAAGCCCAGCCAGGATCTATATTAGATTTGCAAATAATAAAACCATGACCTAGTATTTGGGTATATATGAACTGAATCTTATAAATATTTAAAATTCAGGTTTTGCTGTGGTTATGCTGTTTTCCAGAGAAGTCTCCTGCAGAATAAAGTCAAAAGGTTATTGTTAATTTAAAGGTGTACATGAAAACACATCATCATCAGATTACGATAGGAAAAGGAGAACTGTTTTTATTATAACTACATAAAATCCAAATAATAACAGTAGATTCTGCAGTATTTAATTAAACTGCTGTTTCATTCAAAACATTTTTTTTTCTATTTGGTTTTTGACCAGAATTGGTCCCAGATAAACTAAAGGCACTGAAGATATATAGCACACACAAACAGTGGTGTAACTAACCAAAAAAAATTTTGGAAAGGACCACTGAGCACAGCAACCTACCCAGGCAAATAGTCAAAGTGAGGAAACCAGAAGTTTTTAAAGTTCCTCTAGTCACAGATGAAACTGTATTTGGAGGGGTGTATAGTTAGGAGGCTGTAGCTGTTATTGATGTTATTTCTTATAGCGACAATTTTTCTTTTGATATATCTTGCACATTGACTGAAGTACAGGGAGGTGTTTGGAAGGGGAGTGTAAATAATTACAAGTTAAGAAAAGCTATGCAAGTTTTTAACTGTGCATTAATGTATGTAATTGTATTGGCTTGCTTGGCTATGCATAGGCTGGCATCATAATAAAGCATTTCTGACTGTAAGTGCAACATTTTTATTAAAATCAGGGTTTGTGTATCATGACTGGCTGCCAAAATCCAGAACAGGTGCTAGGCTCCCTGGTCTTGGCTCCGCTTCTGCCTGAAGCAGTCACCTTTCATTTTGGGAGGAGCCCTCTGCTAATTGGATGCTAGGTCTTAATAAAAGAGGAGCCAAGCAAGAGTTCTGGATGAGCAAAGGGGCATGATCATTATAAAGTCTTTGAATGGAAGGCACAGTTCTTGGGATAGACAAATTCGTGGTCCAACAGGCCGGGTCAGTGTGGGCAGAGTTCGGGGATAGTCAAACACAGGCAGAGGTCTATTCACAAAATACACCCAGGATACTAGCAAGTAGACCTAACAACGGGCAATGAGTTTGTGCACAGAGCCGCTATAAATATTTTAATTCCACGGCATTACGATGACATCATGATGCTCGTGATGCACCAAAACCCGTAAGTACGTGACGCGCGTGCCATGGAGAACTGGCGGAGGAAGGAGGATCAACTTGGCGGGCATCCCCGCCGGCCCGCTAGACCACCAGGGTAAATCCTCTTCTGACCACTTTTGGGGAACTCTGGTTTGAGCTGTATGGCATTTTGGTGTTAATTAGATCTTGTGCTTTTTGACATGACAGGAAGAAGCTAATTAAGGACAGTGGGTTTTAAATTGTTGCCAAATTAGGGCAGGAGACAGCAGAGAGTTTTATAAAGAGTAAAAAGTAGATAAATGTGATATATCAATATTTTTTAGGTCGTGGAATATGCATCTGGGAAATTGGAAAGGATATAGTTAGATATATGCTTGATAGATAGATGATATATGGATAAATAGATAGATACTGGAATTAACTAGAACTGTTGCTTCAGGATTATGGATTACATTATATCTAGATCATTGCTGCTGTCAACACAGCCATGACCTAATAATCTCAAATGAAATTAATGGCAAACTGTTTGTTTTTAATTTCACAGCAATTACCAAAGATGTTACAGATCATTTTAATGAATAATGGCTTCAACTACATTTTTTATTTTGCTGAATCTATAAACATTACCAAGCAGTTGTGCCGCTGCATTTAAGAGAAATCCATGACTTATATGTGAGATTCCTACAACACAACATTAAGGAAGATATATGGATTTCTAACTAATAATGGGTAAATTAATAATAGTAAACCGAACCAAAAAAGAGTGCCACCACCTGATAGTAATGGTAAAATGGGATTAAAATATTACTATAACATATAATAATAAAAATCTTATAATAATAAATTAATAGTATTGTAAAAATATATAATAAAATATTATTAGACAAAGACCTGCATTTGCACAATGTAATATGCTTTATTAGACAGTCACTCATTTTCAAAAGCACATTTTTCTTGTTAATGGATGAGGCACTTCTTAGTTTAATAAGGAGAAAATTAAAACTTCACAAAAAGTTCACATTTAACAATGTAATACAGTGCTTTGGATTGCTTAAATGTGGCATACCTTTTTCATAAAATAATTACTTTTTAATAAGTGTTATATACACAGTTATATAAAATTTCCATTGCTAGATGAAGTACGACAAATTCAAAAATCATGAATTTAATATGCGCAAAGGAAAACTTTTCACTCTGCACCTCATTTTTAAATTAAAGTTACTGATTGAATATACAGTGCAGCCTGTTCTGGGGAGAAAATGACTCCCTTCCCTTGCATCCTAGGGTGTTTTCCACCTTTATTATGATTATAGATAAATATAATTGATTAAGTAGTTTACTAAGGATAATTTCACGTAGAAGTACTATTTGTAAGAAAACCTTGATTTTTAAGCTACTCAATAGAAATTGCATTGATTATAGTCATGTGTACTTCTATCATTAAACATTATATTTTAATTGCTTGATGCAAATTATATAATCAGCACCCGCATCAAGTCATGGGTTAAATAACAACTTGCAGACAACTAAAACTATCTTAGTACTTTCCGACTTGACAACTGCAATTTACTCTATTCCAAGATATATTTTACTTTTTCAATCTTTTCTTATTGTTTTATGTAAATTCCTTTATGGATTCCCAACTTCCTCTCAATTCAGATTTAGATTACTAGCACTCAAGTTATAATCACATTTTTAGGAATTCACTACAAAGCCATTACTATATCTCAGCTCTGACCTTAAAATACACTCTATCATGCAACCTATGTTTTACTTCTGACCTTTGCCTGTCTTTTCTTCTCATCTCATTCCATGACTTCTCTTGAGCTTTAGCTTATCTCTGGTCTGCCTTCTTTCAAAACGTTCCCTAAAGACCCACCTATTCAATGAAGACAATGCACACTGATTGTTCAGAGGTCAATTTATAAACAATCACCAATAGTTTTCAAAATCATTGTTTAATTGTTCCCTCACCCTATAGAATGTAAGCTTGTGAGCAGGTCCCTCAAATCACTACTATAGTTACTATAAAAAATGGGGACAGATGGTTATACCGCGGTTAACAGATGTGTAGATGTGGATGTGTAGAATATAATGGGTTTTGTTCACAGAGAGATAAACAGTCAAATGCCATTCTTGGCTCTCTACAGAACTACATAATGAATACCTCTCTCATATAAATAGGACATTTTTTGTAAAGAGGTATTTTATTTGTAGGTGCTACAGTATATCAACAGATATTTTTTTAGCTAAAAATTTTGAAGGTCCTTTAAATTATCTAGGAAATTGTTTGCTTTAAGTTAACGTATAGGTGCTATATAAATACAAATATAACAACATAAATAATGATGATGAGGAATATGCTAGTATTTGTATTCTGAATGTGCTCATGACTGAACTTTCTGCTGGAAGTAAATATTGTCTTGCTAGGAGGAGATGTAAGATGTAAGATCTTGAACGTTTCTTTTTTGAAAGTCATGAAAGATTTTAACAAAATAACACAATTATCAAATCGGAAGCATGTTTCAGTTTGTCAGAATGTGTTTGACTGCTTTGAGTGATCAAACATAGTGATGGGCGAATTTGCACCAAAAAATTCGCGAAATTCGCGAAACGACAAAAAATTCACGAAACTGCGCCAGCGTCCGTTTTTTTTTCGCCGACGCCCGTTTTTCTATGCCGACGCCCATTTTTGACACCGGCGACAAATTTTTTTTGATGCCGGCGAACTTTCGTCCGGGAATTTTCGCGGGCATTTTGCAAATTCGTTGCGAATTCGCGCCTGGAGAATAAATTCGCCCATCGCTAATCAAACATAATTTTGTTTCATGAAGTGATGGTGCCCAGCTCTGTTCAGCTGCAGCACTGACCACTTTCACCTTTCCAAATCCTCACTGCATAATGTGAATCCCATGCAATACAGGGGGCATATGGTTTGCTGCAGTTCTGTTTGTTTAACTATATTGAAATTTTTTTTTTATTATTTTGCACAATCTATTTACTCAGTTTTTATTTTTACACTGAACTGTTCCTTTAAGCTGGTAAGTAGTTCCTATTCCATTATTTAATTCTAGTAACAATAGAGCTCAATGTATATAGTAAGACCCAAAATAAACAGTATACATGAAATATCACGTAAGTCTGTTATTTGTCATTCACTAACAACAACAAATAAGGCAATAATTGTGCTAATATATACTATATATGTGATTTTAATTGCCAGAGTAAATATGTCATTTTTATTTTTCTTGAAATGCATGTATCGTAAAATTTATTTATATAAAAAAAATACTGTATATGATAGATATAATACTGGCAAATATAATTATTTTTTAGAAAAAAATACATTTTAATACTGGACACTCTTTTAAAAATAAGTTATAGTACATACAGTAGCTAAATTTCACCTTAGAGGCTGCCCTTTAATTTTTCTTTGAACAGTCATTTCACAAAGCTCTTTCTTTACTTAGAATAGTTCCTATGGGATTTCAGACTCAGGATTTTTCTAGGTAAATAACTGGTTTGAGTTTAAGACGCTTCCTTGGCCATAGATAAACCCTCAAATCAATACTAGAAAGGGAAAGAGCAATTTAACCTTCCAATGAAGTGCTGATTGATGGAAAACTATATTTTATTCTCCTTGAAATGACAGTTGGACTGCTTCTTAAATGTTTTTATTTTCTTGGGCTTATTTGACACATGTGGCCTTTAGTGGTTTAGGGCTTTGAAGGCAGTTAGTGAGTGTGACACTGCCCTTTATAGTGGCTGCACATTAATACAATATATCAATTAAAATGTGCTGGCTATGTATGATGCTCTTCAGAATACGTAATGTAAAGAAAGAAACAATGTTGTATTCCTGCTATTACTAATAATGCTGTATTTGCGATCCATACTGCAGCACAATAACAATTTTGGCAAAATGTCAATAAGGCTTTAGTAAAAAGTAAGAAGTACTACTTTTGTTTTTGACATAAAAAGGATTATGTCAGGATGTCTGCATGCTTACTTATTGTTGCCTGGTGTACTGTATGATATAACTTACTGTACACACAATCATAATTCATCAATAGAAACCAGTAACTTAAGAAGCATTACTCTTGATTTGGTGTGAGTTGTGGCCATCATAAAAGGTAAATTCATTATTTACTGGTAATGTTATAAGCTGTATCCAGCTTTGAATTGTTCATAATTGATAGATTGAAATTAATTATAACTACTGAAGAATAATTGGTAATTTACAATTTTAAGGAAACAAAATACCAAAAGGGAAAGTATTGACAAAAGAATAAAACATCCGGTAGGGATATGTAGTTAGTTACAGAGGATACTTTCACAGAATCATCATAGATATATATATATATATATATTCCAATGAAAGACGCACTCCAGGACTTCATAATGCGAAGACATTTATTGTCAACATTTCAGTCCAGTTTCAGACCTTTCTCAAGAGTTTGTCCAAAAGGTCCAAAACAGGACTAAAACATTAACAGTACATTTCATCTTCAATCTGACTGCATTATGAAATCTTGTGTGTCTGTCATTGGAATTTTTGTGTGTGAATTCTGAGACAGCACCCAGGCTTATGATGGTTACGTTTGGAATGCACAACATATGGGATTATATATATGTATATATACGAATGCAGAGAGGCAGCACTACAAGGAATTTTGCATTCGTATAAATTATTTTTGGATTAGCACCCAGGTTTAGCCTTTGTTTTTTGGTATTTTAATGTAATTTAAACTATTTGGAGAAAAAGAAGAATCGGTGTGCGTGCTATCCTCTGCTTGTGTATGTATATGTATATATACATACACAAGCTCCAAATTATGGAAAGGCTGTCTCCCATAGACTCCATTATAATCAAATAATCCACATTTTTAAAAATGATTTCCTTTTTCTCTGTAGTTATCAAACTAAGATATAATGAATCCTTATTGGAAGCAAGACCAGTCTATTCGGTTTATTAAATTTTTACATGATTTTCTAGTATGAACATCCAAATTATGGAAAGATCCATTATTCGTAAAACCCCAGGTCCTGAGCATTCCGGATAACAGGTCCCATACCCATATATACTGTAACCTTGGAGTGGTGTGAGACTGTTATAAACTTTGCACTATGTACTTTGTTCAATACTCCTTTATATAAAAAAAAAAAAAGTAATACAGTAGAATACATAGAGCAGTGTTGCTGTTTAAAATTTCAAAGGTAAACAAATAACAAATAAAGGTATATTTATGACTACGATAGAAAATGCAAGAAATAATATTGCAAATAGCTTCATCACTTTATCTTGTTGGAGTCACAGACAATAGTGTTAAAGAAACAAACTGCTAACAGCATTAATCTCCATTATAACAAGAGGTCTCAGTAGCGTTATCTGTTGAATTACAAGCATAATGACAATATCTTGAGAGAATTTCTTTCTTTGTGAAGCACAGTGAATTTGCATGAATACAAAAGCGTGTTATTAAATGTAAGCAAATTTGTATGCTTTCTTAACCAAGAAAGAACTTTAGATAGTGTTGTAAAGATAAAAATACAGAAAAATATTGTTTACAAAAAAAAAAAAAAAATCAACACACGCTGAAATCTTATGGTGTAAGAATTCTCATGTCAAGGCCATTTGTGAACAGAAAGGTTTACGTTTTATATATTTATATTGTTATTATTTCATATGCATTCATTTGTGATTAGAGAGATACTGTAGAGTAAAAAAAATAATAAATACCTAACAATGATCCATTCAAGTCATAAAGCAGAATTCTATAATAAGGCTCAAACTATGAAAATACTGCACTACACTTTAAATACTACAAATAAACATTTTATAATATAGGGGTCTTCCTCATTAGGTAAATTATTGCAGATCTGCAATGAAGGTTCTGAACTCACAAATTTTGCAATTGCTTGGATTGTTTGATCCTAGGGTACTTAGTGAACTTAGCTCTGTGATTGCAAAACCGCTTTACTCAATCTATCAGGATTCATTTAGGTCTGGCACAGTGCCTAAAGACTGGCATATTGCTAATATGGTGCCTCTATTCAAAAAGGGATCCCGTTCTCAGCCTCAAAACTATAGGCTTGTTAGTCTGTCATAAGTGGTAGGAAAGATTTTCAAAGGGTTATTAAGGGATTAGATCCTGGACTGCATTGCAAATCATAATACTATGAATTTGTGCCAGCATGGTTTTATGTGTAATAGATCTTGCCAGACTCATTTAAATTCCTTTTATGAGAAGGTGAGCAGGAACTTTGATTCTGGGAAGGCAGTGGATGTTATCTACTTAGACTTTGTAGACTGGATAGATAACTGGATAAAAGATAGATTACAAAGATTGGTGGTAAATGGAACATGTTAAGATAAACAAAGGTCCGGGGGCCAGATGATATTCATCCCAGGGTACTTAGCAAGATAAACCTCTTTACTTAATTTTTCAGGATTCATTGAGGTCTGTCATAGTGCTGAGAGACTGGTGAATTGCTAATGTGGTGCCGCTATTCAAAAAGGAATCCCGTTCTCAGCCTCAAAACTGTAGGCCAGTTAGTCTGATGTCAGTGGTAGGAAAGCTTTTAGAAGGTTTAATAAAGAATCAGATACTGGACATTATAGCAAATTATACTATGAGTTTCTGCCAGCATGGTTTTAGATCTTGCCAGACTAACTTATTTTCTTTTTATGAGAAGGTAAGCAGGGACCTAGATTTTGTAATGGCAGTGGATGTGATTTACTTAGACTTTGCTAAAGCATTTGGTACAGTGCCATTTACTGGTTAAATTAAGGAATGTTGGCCTGGAACATAGTATTAGACTTCAAAGAGTGGTGGTAAATTTAACATTTTCTATTTGGACCAGTGTTGTTAGTGGAGTACTGCAGGGCTCTGTACTAGATACCTTGCTTTTCAACTGACCTGGAGGTGGGCATTGAAAGTACTGTTTTTATTTTTGCAGATGATACTACATTGTGCAGAACTATAGGTTCCATGCAGGATGCTGCCACTTTGCAGAGTGATTTGTCTAAGTTGGGAAACTGGGCAGCAAACTGGAAAATGAGGTTCAATGTTGATAAATGCAAGATTATGCACATTATCAAAAATAATATAAATGCAAGTTATACACTAAATAGCAGTGTGTTGGGAGTTTCCTTAAATTAGGTTTTTGTAGATAACAAGTTATCTGGGCAGTGTCATTCTGTAGCTACTAAAGCAAATAACGTTCTCGCATAAAAAAAAGGCATTAAATCAAGGGCTGAAAACATACTTATGCCTCTTTTTAGGTTCCTGATAAGGCCTCACCTGGAGTATGCAGTGCAATTTTGGACTCCAGTCCTTAAAAGGGATATAAATGAGTGGAAGAGGGTGCAGAGACGTGCAACTAAACTGGTTATAGGGATGGAAGACTTAAATTATGAGGGTAAGCAAAGTTGGGGTTGTTTTTCTGGAAAAGGTGCTTGCGAGGGGACATGATTACGCTTTGCAAGTACATTGGAAGTCATTACAGACAAATAGCAAGGGACCTTTTTACCCATAAAGAGGATCACTGCACCAGAGGCCACCCCTTCAGACTAGAAGAAAAGAACTTTCATTTGAAGCAACGTAGGTGGTTCTTTACAGTGAGGACAGTGAGGTTGTGGAATGCACTGCCGGGTGACGTTGTGATGGCTGATTCTGTTAATGCCTTTAAGATTTGCTTGGATGATTTCTTGAACAGACATAATATTAAAGGCTATTCTGATACTAAACTCTATAGTTAGTATAGATATGGGTACATATAATTTATGTGATGGTATGGAATGGTGTGTGTGTATGGATGCTGGGCTTTCATTTGGAATGGTTGAACTTGATGGACTTTGTCTTTTTTCAACCCAGTTTAACTATTTATTAGGGTGAGAGCAGTAGCAGTATGCACAAAACGTCTCTGTCTTAAATATATTGATAATGGGTTGAGTACAGAGGACTTCTTGTATTTGTCTATATGTATTTTGTGGTCACAGCCTCATTGCACCCCGCCTAATGGTTTTAAAAATTAGTGATGAGCACAACTTTCCCTTGTGTGTTATAGTAATACAGGAGCAGTGACCAGCTCCATGTTGTAGCTCCCACCCTTTCAAACTATAGTCAGGTGATCCCACTGGTGTCTAATAAAAGGGCAGCCAAGTTTGGAAGTTTTACTTTGAAAGCAGCTAGCAAGTTGCAGGTAAAACTTAGTCCCTTTGTCAGCTTAAATATATTGCAATATATGGCCAAACAATCCCTGTTTTGTTAAAAGGGTAAGGCATTTTTCAGTAGCAGTATGCACAAAATGTCTCTGTCTTAAATATATTGATAATGGGTTGAGTGCAGAGGACTCTTGTATTTGTCTATATGTATTTTGTGGTCAACCGCCTAATGGTTTTAAAAATTAGTGGTGAGCACAAATTTCCCATATATATATATATATATATATATATATATATATATATATATATATATATATAAATATAAAGTTGCAAAGATGAAGCCACGCTCACAGGACTTAAGAAGCAATAATCCGTTTATTTGGCAACTGATTATTAACTTCTTAAGTCCCGTGCGGCTTCGTCTTTGCAACTTTAAATTTCCCCTTGGAGGACAGCACCCAGGCAACTTTAACTACGATTTTGTGAGTGCCGATACCTATACCTTTGATTTATATATATATATATATATATATATATATATATATATATATATATATATATATATATATATGTGAATGTATGGAGGGGTCAGTGTGTGTATGTATGGACCACCTAAAACCTGTCTGGTAACATAAATATGTTAGAATAATGAGATGCATTACTTGATAGGCATAAGAAAATAGAAGCCAATTTAGCAGTTCTACTTCAGTAAAAAAGGATAAATATAAATATGCAATGTAATCAAACTTACATATATATCATACATTTGCC
Organism: Xenopus laevis; assembly: GCF_017654675.1. Lineage (NCBI taxonomy): Eukaryota > Metazoa > Chordata > Amphibia > Anura > Pipidae > Xenopus > Xenopus laevis. The sequence continues at coordinate 65,970,120 of NC_054382.1, forward strand.
AAGTTTTTGTATACAACAGATTTGGTTGGGCAAGCTAGGGCAACAAATGCATGACTGCTAATTTTATATTTCTGTCTGTCATGAATAGGAAATCAACGCTCAGCAAGAATAAGCTGTACAATATGGTAAAAAATTATTCTTCCTTCCACCTTTCTCATGTCAGCATTTTTGTGTGCACAAACGTTGATTTTGCTCTGTATAGAACATAAAACCACCTTCCCATAAATATGTCAGTCACCCCTTTGTGACTAAAGTAAACTAGAAATAACATAGGATTTAATTTCGCATGCTCTGGTCTTCTAAAACAGAGACTTAAGGACTGTGTAGTCAAATATTATACTTTATGTACTCTCTTCTTTAATAAGTACATTGTACAGTGTGCAAATTACACTCATTCTCTGAATATTTCTATTTATTAGTAAAAGTGCAAACCCCTCATATTACTTTATAGTATCCTTTAAATCAGCAGTAACAAAAGTGATATCTAATAACAAATGCCACAGCAGTGATAGTCTATCTTTTATAAATATTTATTTACTGTACATAAACATAGGGTTGGGGTAGTGGTGTTACTGATCAGCTTTATGGGATTTTTCCCCATTAATTGCAAATCCTGTTTCTTATTTACTTTGACAATTGGAATTTGAGTCAGTTTCCTTACTGACTAAATGAATGATGTAGAGGTTAGGATTTTCTTTTGCAGTTCACTATTGAGTGTGTCATTTTTCCTCTAAAGGTCCCCATAGTCGCAAAGATTTTTCTTTGGTGAACAACCGATTTTAGTGAAATGCGACCAATCCATCAAATTATCGTGAAGTTAGTGGGAATCGAACGATCGTACATCTTATGGTTTTTCATCCGACATCTGTCAGAAAATTGATAGGCCAGGTTAAAACATTTTTATCGGTCCCAGTGCAATCTATTTATGTTTGCAGGGCCAAGCAGGCAGCTAACCTCAGTTTTCCTGGCAATATCATCTGAAATGGTCTTTTTAGTTGAGAGACAAATCGTACATTTAAACAATTGTTTCAAGATAATCGTGGTCTCACAAAAACCAAAAGATCTTTTAAAGATCTTTACATCTATGGTCAGCTTTAATTAAAAGTTTACTGGAGCAGTAGCTATCTTCTTTGTAGCCTTATTTATGTAGTTTAGTTTGTTATTGTAAAGGTTTTTATTTTATTATCTGCAGGGGTGGACAAAGCAGACCCAGCAGGACTTTTGATGATAGAGAGCTTCATGAGGAAGGGGGTCCAGACCAATATAAAAATCAAATTGAGCCGAAACACGTTGATACACCAATAAATGATTTTTTGATACACGCTGGATGGCATCTGCTGTGAGTGCTTTCATGGACTGTTGTAATAATATATTTAGTCAAGTATATATATAGTCAAGTAGTCCAAAGCACTCACAGCTCATTCCATCATTTCAAAGTGGTAAAAATTCTTTATTCCACACTCACATCTACGAGTTTCAACCCTCACAGGGCTGTCATCCTGACTGTATTACTGTATTGTAGTACCTGTAGTACTGTATTTTCTATGGCTAGCACCCAGCCGTGATATTTTTGAATGGAGAGTGCCGTTGGAGTTTTATGTATATAAATATATAAATATATATATATATATATATATATATATATATATATATATATATATATACAGTATATATCTTGCTATCTTGCCTAACACTGTGAGGCTATGAGTCGCTTAAAACAGAGTTTTAAAATATTTGCTCTCTGAAGACAAGGTCTATGTTTCTGTAGTTCAATTATGGCAAATTTGATATATTTGTGAGTCTGTGATAATTATAGCAAAGATTACATTTTTGTGCATCTGTGATGAACATACGCTGTTATTATGATATGATTCTAGGGGTGCCAGATTGTGTTTCTTTTTCTAGATATCGCTGTGATTCCAAAAGTAATTTTCTGTTTAAATGGTCCAAATTCTCTCCCTAAAAATAAATAACATCCACTAGAATAAAATTTGACTTTTAAATTCATTGTTGACAAGTTTTTCATACTCCATTAACCTGGTTTTATAGTGTGGCTTCCATAGGACTAAGGAGACTATTTACATGTTTTCAAGTTAATTAACTCAATAATGGTCACATTTTCACAATGATAAAAACAGTGAGTGTAGTGAGTCTTCAAACCAACTCAAACAACTTATTAAAAATGACCTTTATTTAAAGCTACAGATGACTTGAGTCCTTTTTTTATTTATTTTTAACATTTTTACAGTTTTGTGGTTCAAAGAGGCTTCTTGCGAAATAAAAAAATCATCTAATGCATGAAGCGAGTCCATTCTGTAGTATGTGCTATATTTATCTGGTTTGCAACTAGTGATGGGCGAATTTGCACCGTTTTGCCGAAAATTTTGTGAATTTCCAGCGAAATTCGCATAACTATGAAAAATTCACGAAATGGTGCCGGCTTCTTGTTTATGACACTGGCATCCATTTTTCTTTTTTGACGCCATCGAATTTTCACAAGTAAATTTTCGTGCCCATTTCGTGAATTTATTCGCCGGCGGCAAATCGCGCAAATTCGCCCATCACTATTTGCAACCTTATTCCATCAACTTGACATTGACTTATTCCAAGTCAATGTCAAGTTAGTTTGAAGACTATAGAAAAGTAAGATGTACAGGTATGGGACCTGTTATCCAGAATTCTCGGGACCTGGGGTTTTCCGGATAATGGATCTTTCCGTAATTTGGGTCTTCATGCCTTAAGTCTAGAAATTAATTTAAACATTAAATAAACCGAATAGGCTGGTTTTGCTTCCAATAAGGATTAATTATATCTTAGTTAGGATCAAGTACAAGCTACTGTTTTATTATTACAGAGAAAAAGAAAATCATTTTTAAAAATTTGGATTATTTGGATAAAATGGAGTCTATGGGAGACAGCAAATCCGTAATTCGGAGCTTTCTGGATATCGGGTTTCCGGATAAGGGATCCTATACCTGTACTATGCCTTGATGTGTTCTGACTCTTCAGAAGAAACATATTCATTAAAAAGGAATTAACCTAAAACACAGTTTGATATCACACCAACATACAGTAAATCTGTTAACTTTCAAGACAAACATCAACCTACATTTTGTGAGTATGGTATTTAACATTTATCCTTAATCAAACAGCCTGTTCACAGCAGATCTAGAATATCAGATCAAGAGTCAGTGACTCTAGTGCTATTTCAGAGATGACTGCATTGGCTGACAGTATGAAATGGGAACTGAGTAAACATGAAACAAAAAGCAGCAAGCAATATATATCATTAAGATGTGACTGTCACACTGTATATAGAAACTCTTCTTTCAATCACAATGGATACGGAACTTTATTAATCAAATTGCAGCTCAGATGACACAGCTTTCAATCATGTATATCTTTATGATTTCAATTAAATGGCAAAAATGTGTTCATGACTGATACCAAGCAGAAGTTCACACTCATTTATTTGTCTATAAAAAGAGAGAGGGAGATTAAACAACATAAACATCAGTTTCTTGAAATACAATATTTTATGCATTCACAGCATCATGTATGCAGAGTATATGATAAAAATGGAACTAAGGAAGATTAGTAATTATCATAATCAAATCTGCATACTGTGCATTCCGGGTGGTTGGATGCTCCTGCTTTTCACTGCAGTTTCTGCACTATGCTTTATTTGGTTTCTTGGTTTATGGGGAGTAGTTATTGCCTGACACATTGATGGACTATTAAATTGGAGCCATTTCATTCTCTCTCCACTGGGATATTCGGTTAATTACTATTCTGGTTCAATGCTTTACAGCATCATATACTGTTTTGTCTATTGTTTTAAAGAGGTGAAATGTTCAATTAAGCAGAATATACTGTGACTGATTGCCATTGAATATCCATATTAATATAGTACAAGCACAGATTTAATGTTTACTACTCCAAGACTATAAACAGAAACTTCAATGATGTTCTGAAAATATTAAGCCAGGCATACAAAAGTATACTTAATATATAAAGAAAAACTGTAATTGCATAAAACAATAATAAACTCACAAAAACACATGTAAATAGAACCTATTCACTATTACCTATGCAGTTGTCTTTATAAAGTATTTGGAAAGCTGCATACATACAGCAGTATGTTAGACAGTAGAGCACACATTTATATTAATTCTACTAATGCTACTGCAGAAAAAGTGTCTCCATACCAAAACATTGGTCGTCAAGGCTGATCCTCCCCACTATAACTTTGTATGGGAAAGACCAAGAGAGATCAAGATCTCCAAGACCAGCATCAGTTTTTAAAGGTATAAGATTACAAGGAACAGGTTTTGGGGGTGCTACAAATGTAAGTAAGTTTGACATTCCATTAAACAGAACTAGAAGTAATAAGGGTTCCGAGTTTATGATTATAAAATCTACTAGATCACCATACCACACAAATCACATTTAATGGTCCATTTGTCATATTTTTGTAGGAGGGCACCTACCAGATTAATTGAATTATCTTAACTGTCTCTCCTGACTAAATCAATAGTTTCAAAATGAACCCCCCACCTGCAATACACTCCTATCTTCACAAAGAATGTTTTTCTTATAAAATTAGTTAATTAATAATAATAATTAAATACCTCATACAGATGGAATGAGTATAGTATCTATCCAAAACAGTGATGTTGTCAATTATATGCAATGGTTTGAATGGACTGTAATTTTCTGGACTTTGTATAAATGTTTCAATGTGCTATGTATATATAATTCTATGTATTATGTATGTGGGTGTACCTAAGCCTCATAACAGGACTAATGACCAGTCAAGTGTTACTTTACATTAGGGGTGGTTTCACTGGGGCAAATTCACTAAGATGCGAAGTTGCGCCAGGCGCAACGTCGCCGCACTTCGCCAGGCGAAGTTTTGCTAGGGCTCCGCAAATTCACTAAAATCCGAAGTTGCGCACAGGGGTAGCGTAAGGTTGCGAAGTTGTGCTAGCGTTGATTCGCTATATAAAGCAAAGTTGCGCTAGCGAAGGCTAATTTGCATACGGCGCGAAATTCAAATTTCAATGGAGGAACACGTATTTGCACTACAAATGCCTAGAAAACCTTCAAATCAGCAAATAAAAATTTTATTTTGCCCTACACATGTGCCCACTGTCTAGGTAAGTTGCCATGAGTCAGGAAATGTAGGGGGGAGGAAGGGGAGCCCCAAAAAATTTTCAATCTTTTTCAGCCTATCACCCATCATGTAGAAAACACGCCAGCGTTTTTTGGGACTTAGAAAAAAAATTTACTTTTTTTTAAACAATCCCTATCTACTCTATTGCGCTTCGCCAGGTCTGAGGTGGCGAAGGAAGTCTAGCGTAAAAGGTAGCGTTCAGTACACTGCGCAAGTTAGTGAATTTGCGTAGTTTCGTCGCTAGCGAAGATTCGCCTGGCGTAAGGTTGCGAAGTAACACTAGCGAAACTACGCCAGCATTCGTTAGTGAATTTGCGCAGTAGCGAAAATGCCAAACGCTAGCGAATTAACGCTAGCGTTCGGCGCTTCGCGCCTTAGTGAATTTGCCCCATTGTGTTAAACTCTATCACTTTAGTTAAAATCACTTATTATCCTTATTTTTTGTGGTTATATTGGAGGAATAAATGGGACAAAAATGGGGGAAAAAGTCTTTAGTGTGTGCAGTCTCTACTTTACCCTCTGCAAGTATTTTAAATACTGGGCCATTTATATTCTCAACTGAAAGAGGGCAGTATTGGATACAAATTGCATATTTGCTCTAACTATGTGTATACTGTAGTATCAGATAATTGTCTTAAAGTTAGAGGGTGATATATCAAGTTTGAATTTGAATTTTTGCCACAATTTTTTGCACAAAAACTCATAATTATCTTTTCAAAAACTTGAATGTTTGTATTTGTTAAGCACATAAAATTTGAATGTAAATCTTTTGCATCTAAAAGCTTTCAAGTTCATGTAGAAGTCAATGGAAGTTGTCCTAGGCATTGGCAATATTCAAGCTATTTTTTAATTTGAGATTTTCAAGTTTGTAAAGTTTTTTTGAGCTTGTAAACTTTTATTTTTTTTTTCAATCATTTGAGTTTTTTAAATTGTGTTTTTTTAAGGAGAAAAAAAAGTCTAAAATCTCACAAATTTGGTTTTTGAAAATGTATAAAATGCTGTTTATGGAACAGGACAAAAATTACAGCAGAAAGCAGAAAACATATTTATTTGTGATATTTATTTATTGAAAGGGGTAATTAAACATAAATTAAACTTGTGGCATAATATAAACAATAAGCAGTTACAATACCTCCCTCATAAAAAAAAATTATTTGAACTAGTCTAACTTTCCACAAAAATTATATTATAGCATAACACAAACTACATCCCAATGTTAATTTAGTAGTTATTGCTAAGCTAACAAAATATTGAAAACGTTTGTTTTTTCAAGAGTTTTCCTGTTTTTCTCTCTCTCTCTCTCTCTCTCTCTCTCTCTCTCTCTCTCTCTCTCCCTTATTAAAACTGGGATAAAAAACGGGTTACCCAAATAATATGGAAGGAATTACTTATGTACTTAACAAAATGCCTATTTCTATTTTCTGTTACTGTTTTCTGGTGGTTCCACTTCATCAAGAAATAGCTAATGGTTTTTGTTTTCTTTGCTCTTTCATTATAATGGAGAACTGATTATATATAAAATATATGTTTGCTTCCTGTGATATAACGTGAGAGACATAATCAGTTGTATGGACTCCCAATTATGCAATGAGTTTTGTAAGTATAAAGCCTATTTTATATTTGCTTTTAAATAAATTCCTGTGTTAGCTATTAGTTTACTTCAACAGCATTAATTGTTTATTGACTACCACTACAAATATTATAAACAAAATATTATAAACACACTTAGACTGTTCTTTATTAATACAGTAAGAACTGATGGAGAATGTAAAGAAAGCACCAGCCCACTATTCTTATTTTACTTGAAGGCCATTTGTCTTTACTCAGAATTTCTATATTATTTGCCTTTTCTTTTTTCACATTACTTGTATTTTGTTTTTCCCAGCTTTTATGCTAAAAACAAAAGTGCCCTTTCTGTGCTCAGACTGATCTCTCAAGGGAATTTTAGACTCGTCGATGTGTAGAATGTGAGCAGACATCTAGTCATGTATTGCTGAAATTGATTGCATGATGATGCCTTGCAATTATGTTATTTACCAAGACACACTAAATATAAACTTCTGCAAGGCATTTAAAAGTCATACATTAGGTTCTTCTTTTTTTACTAGTTCTTTTTTAGAAGTGGTATAAATATGCTGTTACTTGGGGAGGCACATTTATCAAAGGTCGTATTTAGAATTCATGTGAGTATTTTAAAAACTCCCCTAAACGCCCATAAATTTGAAATTCAACCAATCTCATTTTTAAAACTAGGATAAATTAAATCGACCCTAAAACTCAAATTTAATTTGATTTGAATTAAAAAAACTTGATTCAATTTTTTTCCCAATAAAGCTCGAATGTCAGAAAGGGTGCAAACAACTCCAAATTGATCCCTGGACCTCAATCATTGACTCAAACAGACTTTTCGACAGGTTTTAGATGGTGAATAGTCTAATTCAAATTTTAATAACCCCATAGTTGAATTTGACAGATTTGACCATAAAAAAAATTTGAAAATTCAATTCGAATTTTCAATTGGGCCCTTGATAAATCTGCCCCTTAGGGAAGGTTATATTTTCAATATTCGAATATTCCAAGCTATTTCAAATGTAAACATATATTTTGTAATGCACTATGATGTGTTTACTGATCCATCTAATACTATTCACCTGTAACAGATAGCACATATTTGGGTTATGTTTATTCATGCGTTCCAAAAGATCTTGCAATCCTTAGGTAAGAATTATCTAGTATAAGTATAAATCGCAGTATCACAATGATAATTTAAGCATATTTCAAAATACATAATTGTCGATGCAACCATTTAAAAAAATAACAATCTGACACAATTGTTAATAGATTTGTAAACACTGCATTGACTCCAATGCATTTTGTGTGAAACAAAGTCTGCAAAAAAGCCCACTGACTTGAATGTATTTTGTGCAAAAGAATGCCCATTGATTTCAGTGCATTCAACTATTTTTTAAATTTGTCTGCAGTTTTGCAAATTTTATGGTGAAGCAAAATAGGACAGATTCCCTTATTACTAACCACAAAACCACAATAAGGGCTTGCCAATGAAAAGATTGTACCTTTTATCATAATTTATGGCAATAGCATGAAAGCCATAAAGCCCTTGAGCATTATTTCATTTGGGTGGGCACCGAACAAAACAACATAAAAGAAACAAACAAAACAGAAGAGCATAATTTTATCTAGACATACAGTTCAGATGGATCATCATGTCCCACAATGTAAGTCAATTTAATTACTGTCATACCTTTTTAATTAAAATAAATACTAAGACACGTTGTGCCATGGTGCTGTCAAAACAATATTTGGTCCATATGGGAAATTGTGGAATTTCATAAGTGAAGTGTTTAGCTCAGAGAAAACATCTACAACTAATGTAATATTATATATCAGTCACTTTCATCTGGTAAAAGCAGGATATGTGGAACCTATGTAAAGCTTATCTACAATAAAAAGGATCAAACAGCTTTAACAATCAGTGGATTAATAATAATAATATAATAATAATAATATAATAAGTTACTAAAAGAAAGAAAGGATGGGTCTTTTTTTACAGTAACCTGCTACTTCATCTGTACACAAATGGCAGACACAACCTTAAGGGGCAGATTTATCAAGGGTCGAATTCCGAAGTAGAAAAAGCTTCGAAATTCGACCATCGAATTGGAATACTTCGACTTCGAATATCGAAGACAAAGGTTTTTTTACATTGAATTTGGCTATTTGCGGACGGAGTAAAATCGTTCGATCGAATGATGAAATCCTTTGAATTGAATGATTCGAAGGATTTCATTTCAAAATTGCTCTAGAAGGTCCCCATAGGCTAACATAGCACTTTGGCAGGTTTAATTTGGCGAAGTATTGAAGTCTACGTTTTTTTAAAGAGACAGTACTTCGATTATTGAATGGTCGAATATTCAAACGATTTTACTTCGAATCAAATTCAAAGTCAAAGTCGTAGTATCCTATTCGATGGTTGAAGTATCCAAAAAATTACTTTGCATTTCGAATTTTTTTACTTCGAAAATTCCCTCAAATTCACTTCGACCCTTGATAAATCCGCCCCATAATGTATATGTAATATAACACAATCATTTCAAACTTGGCTGCCACAATTTTTAAATATTATTTGCGCAGAAGCAAAAATTCAAATGTTATGACAGATTATACTAGTGAATATTATAATTAAGTAAGCATTAACAAATAGTTTTCTTAATATAGGTTATGTATTATTTTGGAGCAGTCCATTATAAGTTTAAAGTCATCACACATAGCATTTTCAATGAGAGATTTCACTTGCTTCCAATTGAGTTTCTGTCTAAGATGTGAAGTATTGTATGTCAAGTGGTACTAATGTGTGTTCCATCTGCTGAGCAGTCTGAAAGACTTCAGTTCAATATATGAGTAATTTACCAACTGATATACTTAACACTTCGTAGGAGATCTTTTTAACTTAACAAATTTTCATTTTACTAGATGGATGCTATCTTATCCTATTGTGCATGGCTACACCTAAAAGTTACAGTTAGAGATACATTTATCAAGGGTCAAATTTCAAATTCATGTGAGTTTTTCGAATGAATTTGAAATTTGACTGGCCAAAATGTATTATTAAAATCAAATTTTTAAAACTCCAACAAATTTAAACAAACCGAAAACTCAAATTGAATTCAATTCTTTCAATTCAATAACTTGATTAGAGTTTTTTCTCAGAAAAAAAATTGAATGAAGGAAGGCTGCAAACATCTCCAAATTGATCCCTGGACCTCTCCCATTGACTTAAACATTAATTTGAAAGTATCTAGCATAGGTAAATCTAAATCAACTGGAGTTGCTGAGTAATCATTGAAGACGTTTCACTACTCACCCGAGCAGCTTCTTCAGTTCACCTGACTGGTATGGGAAGTTCTCGGCATATAAACTTTTCCACTAATCCAATCACAATGGCACATTGTAACTCTTCAAAGAGGTGAGATATGAAAATTACCTATAATAGATATACCATGACCTGGATGGATGAAAATCTTCATAGTCATTAATTTGGAAGGTTTTAGGTGGCGAATAGTTCAAATTCTTAAAGGGCCAGAGTATGAATCTTGAAAATCGAATTCAAATTTTTAAAAAACTCGAATCGAGTTTGGCTAATTCTCTAGTCGGAATTTGAAATAGAATTTTCAATTCGACCCTTAAGAAATCTTTCCCTTCGTATATGAACTGCAATATTTCTTGTATTTGATATCGATGTTGCACATCATTTTGTAGTGTCCAGCATCAGTACTGATACAGAAAGTCCCTGTTTACTTGCATACCAGTTTAAAAGAACAGTAACAGCAAACAATGAAACGGTCTTAAAGGAATGAAAATAATAATGCACTGTTGTAAAACTTGTGTGTTTGCTTCAGAAATACATTTATAGTTTATATATAAAAAAGCTGCTGTGTAGCCATAGGGGCAGCCATTTGAAGCGGAAAAAAGGAGAAAAGGTAGAGGAGACACAACAGATAACAGATAAGCTTTGCAGTAAACAATGGGATTCTTCAGAACTTATCTGTTATCTACTGTGTATGCTGTGCTGCTCCCATGACTGCACAACAACTTGTTTATGTAAACTATAGTTGGGAATCTGGGCAACAGTGAGCTATTTTTTTATTCCTTTAAAACACTTTCATTTTTTGCTGTCACTGCTCCTTTAAATACTGTAAAGTCTAAAGCCGGCCATTCTGATAAATAACCGTTT